>NC_046658.1:63702339-63720995 GCF_010883055.1 Belonocnema kinseyi | reverse complement strand
GGAGCTCTTCTTAATATTTTGACACCAAAATCATGTCGATACACCTTACCGACTGCGAGTAAAGCCACCCACGCTTTAACTTGACAGACTGTATTATATTACTTGAATTAGCGTTACCGAAGTTAGATAAACCTTTCCAAATTTGAGCCAGGTTTGTCCCATTCTTTTTTCTGGAATAGCACCAGTAGATTTAATATGGATACATACTTTTCCAATTTCAACTCTTTCTTTTCGCCTTATTATTTGATTTCAATTAGCGTTGCTGAAATAAGAAAGAGCTTTGCAATTTTTATCAATGCTTGTCCCATTCTTTGCCTTAAAATGGTATCAACAGGGTGTTACCTTTTCTTTTTAATGTTAACTATTTGAAAAAGAGTACTAGTAAGGCAAAAGTTAATCAAATTTTTCTCTCTAATAAGGGATACTGGCAACAGAATGATTGTGGTAGTTTTTGATTGTCTTTTGGATTAGACATTTTTCGTTGGCTAGATTCATGTTCTGCCTACAAAAATCTACAAGAGCCAACCTGGAAAATTTAGGTGAAAACCAAAAAGCCAGTTTTTCATAACAGCTTTATTTTTTGGGTCCGCCTCAGGCTATCAAGGTTTTTACAATTTTTGAAATTTCAAAAGACTTTCTCCCATTTGTTCTTTAGAATTATAAATTTTCTAGCTAAAGTTAAAAAAACATGTATTATCTAAATATCGAACTTTCGACTGCAAAATGTTATTATTATACTAGGAAATGTTGATTAAAAATTTTTTATTCGAAAACACCATGTTATAAGCTTATTATGCCCACAGGAAAATGAGCTTATAGATAGCCCTTCACCATACCGTCCAGCTAGCGGCAGTTAATTCGTTCCAAAAGGCACTGCACCGTCAGTTAATTAGTTCCACAAATGACCACTGAGTTACGCACAATGCATTAATTTACTGCAGATACATATATTATGGGGAATTCTTTTTCAAATCAGTCACCCCCCCTGCCCAATTTTCTTTTGAGAGAAAATTTGTTGAGCGCACACCAAAACATTCATTCTGAAGTGTACTTTCTGACACCGTCTGATGTTTCGTACAAAAAATCAATCCTAATCTTCAAATGGATGTCTCAATCGTAGCATGTCAAATATAACTTTTCAAATAATTTTGACCATATTACTGTTGAAGGGTTTTTTGGGATCGCTGATTACCAATATGAGGTCAGATTTGCAAAATTTAAGATGGCGGACCCAATATGAATGTCGAAAACTACAATTCTCTGGACGCCACATGAAAAAATAAAAAAGTAAATTTTATGGTTTAAAGACACATAATTTTGTAGTTCAAATAAGAAACAAAAAGAGACAGACTGCTGACAGACTAGACATAGATAAAGACAGACTCTTGACGGGTTTACTAGTCCCCATCGAGCGCCTCTCCATGGGAGAAAGCCTTCGAAGAACAAGGTACTGGGGAATAAAATCTCGGGGGCAAACCAAAACTGGTTAATGAAAGAAATTTAAAAAAATCGGTATTCCAATAACCTACCTAAAAGTCGAAATTCAATTACATTCAGCCTGCAACGACCACATTTGAGCTCTAAAAAAACTTTCTTTCAACTTGGACTTTTCGCACTGATTTTTCGAAAAATTTTTCTGCCATATTGGATCTGCCATCTCAAATTTTGCAATTTTCACCTCAGATTGGTAATCAGCGACCCAAAAAAACCCTTTAACAGTAAAATGGTCAAAAATATTTAAAGAGTTATATTTATTCGAGCAATTTTGACGAAAAAACTACATTGCGCAGTGGGGGGTGGCGGATTTGTAAAAGAATCCCCCCCCCCTCCTACACACACACGCACGCGCGCGCGCACGCATGCACACATATCACAGCTGAAACAGATGGGACACACATCAAGTGTATGTTTTCATCTACAACAATATGGACAATAATAGAATCCGTGAAACCTTCAATTATCAGCAATTACGTCGAAAAATGTAATAATTGTAAACCTTCTTACACTCAAAGTCATGAAAAAAATAAGAATAAGTCCACGTCTCAACATAAATGACGAAGTGAAAGGAGCAAAGAAAGATTTAGTACCCTAAAAATCTAAGGTTATGTATGAACTGGTCTTCCAAGGGATTTGAGAGATGGAGAAAACAAAACACAAGAATAGAAGATGAGCATCAGAACGGAAATCTGAAAGACCTGGGCTCAAACCCTAGCCGAGCTAGAGAGAAGTTTTTACCATTCTAATTAATATTTTGAAAATATTGATTATAGACCATGTAGACCAAAAAAAATTAACATCAAAATTAATAAAACAGAAGAATGTTCGGTCAGTGATTTTATCATTATAAAAAAACATTCACTTCTAGCATGTTCTCGCATCATTACGGTAAAGGGCTTTCGGACACTCACTTTTCAGTGGGCTCTATACCCTATAGGCTCATAACGTCTAGCGGTTTTGAATAAACTATCTTGCATCACTCGTAGGGTTACACATGTCTTTGCGTGGGGAACTCAATGTTTACAGGACGACGAGAAAAAACCATGGCCTGCGGCAATGGTTTTACTGTCCGTCCAGCGATCATTAATCTCCCCACGGTAAACACGTGCTTAAACCTATTTGTGATGTATTATACTGTAAATACATTCTTTTAAATTAACTTAGGAGTGATGCGCACAGTTTTGATGATTAAAAAAAATGATGAATTTTGGTTAGATAAAAAAAGAATTAGAAATGATTTATTCGCGAGTGAACTCGATATTGTTGTTTTTATGCAAGTATAAGTCTCGAAACTAAGCAATTTAGTATTCGACTAATTATTTAAGTTTAGCGTTGGATATTCCGATAAAATTAAAACTTCGGGCACAACAATATAAGACATTGCTCGAACAAAATAATCGTCTCATCTTGAGCGTTTCTCGAGACTACAGATTCTTCGTTTTGATCAGATTTTAATAACGCCTGATTATATTACGAGACAATCTCGACTGTGAATGGAAATGATCGACATGCATCACTGATGGCGAGGCACTGCGTATATGCGAAATCGATTTGATACCGACATAGAACTTTTGTATCACACGAAAAAAAAAGTCAGTAATTAAAGAGTTACCTGACTTTTCAATAGATTATTAAGGTAACTAAACATGATTCATCGTGAAACCATTTTTATCATTACCTGTTTCTTATCAATTCTTCCTGGTTTTCAGGAAAGTGAACTGATTATTTATTGGCGGACAGGTACCTATTTCTGGAGTAGAATGCCTTTCTACCGAGAATCCAAAAACTTTCACCTGATTTTCCTGATTAGGTCAAGTTCACGCCTGTATCGTGTAACATGAACGCTGAACAGGAAGGACGGACCCAGATAACCTAACGGTGAATGGACGACGAAGTGGTCCTCCGAACTCTTCAAATGAAAATGGGCCAATGAACATAAAAAAATGCATATGACTGGAATTCTCAGAGACTCGTGTCACAGTCTAGAGGTCACAACGTCTCTCAAAAAAGCAATAAGTTTTCTGCGATGAAATATGAGGCTTTGTGTACGAACAGAGTAATCAGTGAAAAAGGTAAATAGAGATAACGCTAAAGCTTGATTTCCTGTCATCCTTGAATTGGGTCTTTTGCATTTTAATGTCTTCAGTTTTATAGTACGTGAGGCAGTATTGT
This sequence comes from Belonocnema kinseyi, assembly GCF_010883055.1. Taxonomy (NCBI): domain Eukaryota; kingdom Metazoa; phylum Arthropoda; class Insecta; order Hymenoptera; family Cynipidae; genus Belonocnema; species Belonocnema kinseyi. Next base: position 63,717,326 of record NC_046658.1, on the reverse strand, counting down.
AAGGAGGTAAATTTTTTAAAATGCAGGAAAATTATAATTTTTTGATGATATCGATGGGTATAATTATATTGACTTTTATCATGTTACTTATTGCTATTCTCAAACACTTATAATTTTCCTTCATTTCCTCGATTTGAATTCATCAAAATATAGCCTAGTGTGTTGTAGAATTGGATTAAAAGTCTGAACTAGGAAATGGCAGGGGATCGAATACACCTCATACTTGACCTCAATTCGATATAGCGTTACCTCTAATCAACTTTTTTTACTGAGCGAATTTAAATTCAGAAAGTAGTCATCAGTCTCAAATAGGTCAAATTTTACGAGGCTTAAAATTAGGGAAGATTTTTACTGGACTATAATTATATCTCACCCTTTTTTTAAAATTACACTCAAGATTCTGCTCGACGGTGTCAGCGATTTAGCTGATGATTTAGTTTCCCATAGTAGGTGCCCTAAAATCCCTAAAAACAAAGTAGGGGAGAGTGAGGTATGGTGTCGTGCTTTGAATCATTATTCTTATTACACCATTAAGCCATTTCCCTTTCGGGCAAGGTGTGACTCACTCTGTGGGTAAAGGAGTAATGTGAGGAAGGGATATAATATTTTTAGATTGATCCAAAATTGTCGTGTTATTTAATTTAATAACACGTTCTTTCCGTAACACTGCTCCGACCCAGGTTGCTGATCAATCTCTCTAGCAATCACCCCAAGTGAAGATCCTCACAAAGTCGTTATGTAGAGTTCCCAACTTGAGACTTCTTATGTCTCTTCTGACTAGGGTCTCATTCACACATTCTAATCATTTTTTCCGCGGTCTGCCTCTGGGCACACTGCCATTCACTTTACCTTGATATACTTGTTTCAGTAGTCGTTCATTTGGCATTCTCTCAACATGCCCGAACCATCTTTACCGATTTCTTTCCCATCTGGATACTAGCGTCTCTTCTGCACCATATTCTTTTAGAATTATCTCGTTACTTACTTTATCCATTAGAGTTTTTCCGCATATTATGTGTATTTATCTCATGTCAATTGCGTTAATTTTACTCTTATCTTTTTCCTGGTAAGTCCATGTCTCACTACTACATAGTATAATTGGTACAAATATAGAATTATGTATTGCCATTTTAGCTTTATTTGGTATATTTTTACTTTTGATAAGAGGCCCTGCTCTACCTTCTTACCTTCGTTTATGTATATATCTAAGTCCTCGTCTATCTTCCCGTCTATAGTAAATAAGCTATTGAGGTATACGAACTTATCAACTTGTTCAATTCTCTCATCATTTAATTAAATATTGCATAGTGCTTTCTCACTCTTTTCTTCGAACACCATAGTTTTTGTTTTATTTACGTTAATTTTGAGGCCCGTGTTCTTTATGCTCGCATTCAGTTTATTCAACATTCTTTGCAAGTCTTCGATTGACTATGCTACAACAACCTTATTATTGTAAACGCTAACCTATGTACCCTTACTGTTTCGAGATCCACACATTCGTCATTGAAAAGAGCCTTTTTTAAACACTTGTCCATGAATAAGATAAATAACAATAAAGACATAACGCATCCTTGTCTAACTCCTTGAATAATATCGAAACAATCACACTATTTCCCATTTACCCTTAAACTTGCTTTGCTACCTGTATATCTGCTGCCCAACGGAAAAACCTAGTAAGTGACTTTTGCCATAAAGGCTATTTTCTCATGCGCATGTGTCGGAAAATAGTCTCTATGGCAAATGTCACTTACTAGGTTTTTCTGTTGGACAGAAGATATTTTGTTTTTATAGCTTGTAGATGCCATCCATTGACTCTATAATTTTTCAGGACTTTCAAAAGTTTTCTTCTATCTACCTTGTCAAAAGCCTTTTCTAGGTCAACAAATGCACAGAAAACTTTTTTTCCTACTCTCCAACTTTTTTCTGTCATTTGTATTAAGCTAAATATTTGATTTATGCATGACCTTCCTGGCACAAATCCACTTTGCACTTAGTAAATCTTTTCTTCTGTTATTTTCATTACCCTACGAATAAGTATTTTTGAGTATATTTTACTCGCGGTACTTAATAAGCAGATTGCTCTGTAATTATTGCAGTCGCCTTTATCTCACTTTCTTTTGAATATTGGTACGATAATCGCATTTTTCCAATCGTATGACATGCCTCCCATCTCCAAACATAAATTTATCAATTCGCACAGTCTATCCGGTGTGTACTCTCCACCGTGTTTAAGCATTTCCGCGTTAATATTGTCTACCCCGACAGCCTTACCATTTTTCAAGTTCTTAATTATATCCCTAACCTCAATGGCACAGACTTTCTTAATTGTTTTTTCTAACGAATCTTGTTAGACATCGCAATTGTGGCGTCCTATAACTTCATCTCCGAATTGTCCCCTAAAATAGTCTCTGAAAGCGTCTAGTATCCCGTCTGCATCATATAGCATTTCCCCATTACTATTTCTCATATTGCCAAATTCTGTACTTTTACATTATCAGGGAACTTACGCTATTACTCGAAACCAATTTTTAATTACGTCATTATTTTACATTTAATTAGTTGATGGATGTAGCATTTAACCCAGCATACCCCATACCGTGGGGTATGGTGACCGTCATATTACTGCCGTTTATTAAAACAATACAAACATTGTAAAATAAAAATTATATAATATAATAATTTTGGAAAGTGTTATCGAAGGTATCGAAGTAAAATATGTAGCAAAAAAAGTTATAACTTCTTACTCTCTGCTGATATGCATGGGCTCGCCGCGGCGCGATATCATGGCCCATTTGTGATGACGCAAGATTTAATTAATTTTAATATATTCAAAACGTTTATAGAAACTTATTATTATAGCAGAACTTTTATCAAATACTTAACCTATTAAAACTTAATTTTTTATGCTTTAATTATTTCAAAATAAACTGTAGGTACTGAATTTCTGCCAAACACTTTCTCATCAGTTTCCGCCAAAACTGTTTTTTCATAATTACTTCTTAAGTGTATTTGAAAAAATAAATTGCATTAAATTAATATTTTTCGAAACATAGAAAGCTATTTTATGTGAAAAAAAACTAATTTGAAAATAAAAAAATTCGGTTGTTATTTGTAATTGTCATTATACCCAGCGCAGACACCATGCCTCACTCTCACATGTTAGATTTTTCAAATCAGACCATTACGTGAAAATTTGGTTTAAAATTTGAATTTTTTCTTGATTTTACTTTTAATAGTAGACCTGCAAAAATGTATCTTTATCAAGCCGAAAATTATTCAAATAAAAATTTTACCATTTATTTTGTGATTTAGTTGGAATGGTCATTAGTAGATATTAAAAACTTATGCAGCGGCCCATTAATCAAATCGAAGAGTAACTAGTCGGGAAATTTGATTTATTATGTTAAGAAAACCCTGGATTTTAATAGCGGTTTTCCACTAACAGTATAATTTAGATAAGCATAAATATGAGAAATTAAAAAGAACTTTCGAAAGCATAATTTTGAAATAAAAATCTACAATAATTAAACATGAAATCGGTAAGTTATAAATTTTAATATTAATTTTTCGTCGGCGACTGGGCTGGCATCTCACTCAGTGAGCTCAAATGGAATCTTAAATTAAATTTTTCGACCAATTTTTTCGTTTTCCGGAAAAAGAAATAGCGTTTTTTCTTCTTCAAGGTTAAACTGTGCCCCCGGTCTTTGAGATTAACATGGAGTTTTAAACCTATTAAGAAGTATTCGTGGAATATTTTCCACCCAATTACCTTTAATTTTGACACCATTAATCGCTTGTTATTGTGCCCGGAAAATACCCCAATAAATGAAAAATACCATTTTTATAGATCAAATTTATGTTGAAGAGGGTACTTTTGGGATTTTTTGACCTAATTTATTTTTAATCGATAAGAGATGAGTTTGCAATGTTTCTCAATTTATTTTCAATTCCTTAAACAATTTTGCTCCCTCCGTAAATAATGAAAAGTTAATATCATTCGCTATAAATTAAAGAAAGGTAATGAATGCTCATTTTTCAAAACAATTTTTTTCCTAAAAAGTTATTATTTTCTGGAAATAATGATACAATTATAAAATTTTGAGAGTGATATATTTTTAAAGGATATTTCTTCATTATTTACACAATTTTTATTTCTTTAAACAATTTTTTTCTTCTTTATAACGAGAAAAGTTATTTTTTCTGTAATTAATGATCAAATTAATGAATGTTAGGGGAAATATTTTTTTCTTAAGATATTTTGCAATTAATTAAACAGCTTATAATTATTCACATGTGCCTGTACATAGGGAAGGTGGAGATAAGTCTAGATTTTTTGAATCGCTTACACCATTTTTCTGAATATTCAGTATTTCCTTATCTCAAAATGTATACCCTATATTATTTCAAAAAGAATAATTTGTTTGAAGAATTAAATATTCTTTAAAAATATATTGTCCTCAACATTCTGCGATTGTTTCATTCATTCCAGAGATTAGAAACTTTTTACGAGTTTAGGCAGAAAAAAAGGTTTGAACCAAAGAAAATTGTTTAAACAGTTACCAAATATGTTAAATAAGAACTAGAACACTTGACATTCATCAACTTTGTATAATTTATCCCAAAATATAATAACTTTTCACTATTTACAGGAGAAGAAAACTTCTTTCAGAAATAATAATTGTACAAACAATTCCAAATTATTTCAAAAATACATGAGAATTCGTCACTTATCGATTAAAAATAATTCCTGTCACAGAAATAGAAAAAAATACCGTCTTTAGCATGAATTTTATAGAAAACTGCTACTTTGTATTTTTTTGGAATGCATTTTTCATTACTTTCTAAGAAATGACTATACTTTAATTCACAAAAAGTATATTAAAAGCACTTATTTTTTTCCATTTCTTTTAAAATCGAGCGTTTTGTCATTTAAAAGCCCCTGTTAATTTGAAAAGCCCGGGTGCACAAGTTCCCGTTGAAGAAAAAGACTTACGCCATTTATTTTTTCAGAAAACGAAAAAAGGGGGGAGCGTCACCATAAATCGAAAGTTTATTTTTTTAAAGGTATACATTTGGACCACCCTAATATGAAAATTACTGTTTTTATGCTTTTAAACTAAGATCTCCATAATTAAAAAATCTGAAAGAATTCACAATAGTCCTTTGGGTAACTATTATGTGGTAAAAAATTGAGACAGTACTTGTGTTCTACAATACCAAATTTTTTTTTATTAAACAAAATTTTTTGCCTCTGTGATTCCCGCCAAAATTTCTTCGAAAAATCTCGCGCGTGCAGAATAATTGAAGAAAGTTCTGTGCCCATTTTCATTTTTTTAATAACTGTAGAAGAGTTTTAAAATTTTTAGCACATTTTTTTTATTCTCTGCCTTTGAAAGGCTGACTCAACGTTTGATTCCGTTGGGGGACATTTTTTGCATGCCTGTCTGGCTATAACCTTTGTCTGGTTTATTTCTGATTTCTCTCAAATAACTATACTAAAACTGATTTTTTTATTTTTTAATTTCTATTTTATTTTTAAGGAGATGCAGAAAAGTTTAAAATATTTTATATGTCCATAAATTCATTTAAGAATCCAACTGCCGTTACTTCATTCAATAGAATTAGATCGCACATTAGAGGAGTCAAGTCGCGTATAAAATGCGTGTAAAATTCGTGCATTGTTTGTGAGCAGGTAGGTCAAGTAGTACATAGGATATTCTAAGGTCAACTTAGTAAGGGTAGCAATAAAAAAATTATTATTACTACATAAAAGTCAATCGGTTTGTATTCCAAAGCCATAATCTGCTACAAATTTATTTATGAAATCATTTGTGTTAAGAAAAAGTCCATTGACACTGAGATAAAATGATTTCAATTTTTGTTCATTATCTGTATGTCGTGAACATTAATTTCGTTTCATCTACAGTTGGTTATGTCTTATCCTCTGTATATAAAATCGAGTTTACCTGTCGAGACTTTCTCTCTGTTGATATAAAGGTTACCTGCGGACAGACGGCGAAAAGAAGGCTGCTCTAAAAGTTAAGATTTATTCCTGCAGATGGCACAGTGAAAAGATCGTTTTGATTTATTTAAAAACTCTTATTTTATTATTTTATTCTTTAATTATCTATTTAAAGTCCAGAGTTAAATTTATAATAAAATTCTCATAAATCTAAAAAGGGAAAATGGGGCATTCAGTCTCCTAAAATTCACATAAAAAGGTACAAATGTTTCAAAAATAAGCGTTTTTGATTTATTGGCAGCATAAATTACATAAATAAAGTAATTATGAACGTAGATCTGAGAAATCAGATTTTACAATATCTACTTCGGACAACTAAAAATAAATAAACTACTCCTAAAATTATTTTAAAAAAAATACATATTTAAGTGTTTCCTTGTACTTTACGAGTAGTCAGAAAATTCGGATGCAAAATACTGCGAATTTTAGAAGAATCATAATTCTTCCAGTCCCTCATATAAATCGGTTGCAAATTTTTGAAATTCAAAGTACTATTTTGAGTATGATCATTATAAGTTTCGCGATGATTTGATAGAGTCGAATTTTGTTTGCTGCTGTTTGTCTGTAGATAGTTATTTTCTGACGTTACATTTTTAATCATAGGCGTGCTAGAATTTGATTTGTGATACCATTCGTTTCGGGTTACATTTGAATTTAAATTATAATCCTGAGTAGAAATTGCTTCTCCAATTAAGGGTACGGGATTTGTTTCTTGAAAATTGTTCGAATTATAGTGGTTCATGGCTATGGGAAGGTTATTAAAACTTCGACCCCATCCTCCGCCGCCACCACCACCACCACCAGAGTCATATCCTCCACCACCAGCAGGTGCACCGTAGCTGCTTGGCGGTGGTGCTCCATAACTGTCCATTGGGGCTGCTGGACATCCGCCTCCACCTCCTCCACCTCCACAGCCACCACCACCTCCGCCACCTCCGCCACCTCCAGATTTCGTTAACAGAACTATTTCCTTCAATTGGCCTGCGAAAAATAGAAAAATACATTTTTATTATTTGTTTTATTTAAAAGTAAAGCTGTTCATGTTTTGTCTAAAGAAGAAAATGGTTTGAAAGGACAACAAAATTTTGGTAATTTCAAAAAGTTTTTGGAATAGCACCAAAAACCAGAAATAATAGCAAGACATTTTGCAGTTAAGTAGGTCAACACTTACTTAGTGGTACTTACCGCCACCTCCACCACCGCCGCCATATCCGCCTCCGCCTCCAGATCCACCTCCTCCACCACCGCCCTTCAAACTCATTAATTTCTGTATTAGCATAGCCTTAGACATCATAAGTGAAGCGCCAGACATCAGCATTCCCTTCATTGCCATCATTCCTATCATTCCTGTTAGCAACCAATGTATTTTATGAGAAACATTTCTTGTGGTTAATGTATTTTTTAAATAATAGAAATTATTTATTTATCAGAATATAGTGCGATCAATCTTATAAAACATAATCTAGAAACCAAAAATTATTGACGTGAAATATAGAATTTGAAAATATAGATTACCCATCATTTTCATCTTGAGCATCATCATCATCATCATCATCATTTTTTTGCACTTTCCCCCACCTTTTCCACCTCCGCCGCCTTTCTTACCACGTCCTAAAATATACAAAATTCGGTATTAAACCAAGTAAATTTAAATTTAAGATTGACGAAATAAGTAAATGAAAAACCAAACTCCCAATCTCATGTATTATACAAAAATGATACCTCAATAATTCAAATGCTTTGTTTTTCTTCACTGCATTTATCAAAAGATTCATTGAAACTATAATTATTTACCTTAGAATGGACAAAAAGAATCCTTTAAAAAAGTGAAGACTATTTTAGGTTCCTTCAAGTTATTCATGGAAATGTATGTAATATTTTTCAGAAATATTTTAGCAGTTGTTTTTGAAATTTACATTCTTTAAAATCGCGTGAATGAACATTCCGTTAAAATATGTTTCAATAAACCTGAAGAAATAAAAATGAAACCAGTTTAACTGTTACTTTTACTGAAGACATGCAGTAGTCTCTTAAATCATATTTAGAAATGGATGATCTAGCGCACTTAAAAAGAATTTAATTTAACTTAATTTGACTCATTAAAAAAATATATAAATTTCCCTCACCAGAGAGATGTACTCCTTTGTGTCTTTTATAATTTGCAAAAATTAAAGACTGATACGTTTATTGTTTTAAAGACAGGGAACATTTTTATCATGGTGCACAATACAAATGTCAAATTCTCTCAACTTATTATGAAAATAATAAATGCCTCGAGGAACAGATCAGTTTCAAACTGAATTGAAAAAGTCTTCAAATAATTCGAGCTTTCGTTTTATTTTCATGGGTTCAAAGATTAAAATTGACAAAGAAATGATATTTTCCAAACCTTCAGCTACAGCCGCATCATCGAACATGAGATTAATCTGATTATTCTTTCCATTCCATTTAGGCAATGTGATCCTAAGCACAAAAGTATCAAAAAAATCGTCAATACTCCGATCAATTTTCTCCTTTAATCCGTCAACAATTAAATTCCGATCACTTGCCACTGGATTGGCCACTTTGGTCTTCACTAATTTGATAGCTTGTCCCAAAAGTGTAATTTCTTTTAAATCTGTAACGACCTCGAGAAATCTAGCCACTCTTTTTTGAACACACGTGAGGGATAGGTCAAATATACAACGACTAATTTCCCTTAGAGGAAATTCGGGAAAGCGATCATTCCCACTTTCTTCGACAATAGTATTATTCACTGCTGGAACGATTCTGACATCAACTCTGAAGCCATTTTTGCGATAATCGAAAATTGGTTTTTCGGTTTGACCGGAATCATCATAAGGCTCGATGTCTGGGTCGTAGTCTTTCAGGGGTTGAAGCGCATTTTCGTAAGCGTTGGAGAACACCGCGTTCACCAGCGACAAATAAAAAATTGATTTTAGGATTGACATGTGTACTACCGAATTTAAAGTCACCATCGATTATGAGATGAAGAGGAACCCGAACGAGTTATCGACCGGGTGGAAGGTGACTCTTGGATGAGAGCTTGTCGCAAATCATTTTATATAGCAGATTTATGCCGTTTGATTATTTTTGTGGCATCTTGGTCACGACTGCCATTACTGAATCCTAAACAAAACGGATAACGTAATGATTAGGTTGAACAAACTGAGTAGCGGTTTCGGTGCTTTGTCTCTATTAAGTTTACACTGATTTGAACCTTTCTTTGCATTGTATTGTATTCTTAATACTCTTGTTAATTTGTAAACGGAATCTGTTGGTTTCAATTAGGAATGAGGTCTTGATCTATTCCTGAAAGCCGGATTTGATCTTTTTATTCTGTTCAATTTGATGGTATAATGCAGCTTTATGATTTCATAATATTCCGTTTGATAAGAAGCGTTCCGGATAATAATGATGTAAATTAATAGTTTTTCAAATAATTATAACGATTGTGACTCAACAATTCTTTAAGGAAAAAATGTTTACAAAAGGGAAAAGAATTTAATACCAAGAAGTAATTGAAAATCGAAAGAGTCGAAACTATTATGTACTTAGTTGGAAACTCACGTCTATATAATTTAGGAAAAATATTTTTTTTCTATTTAATATAAAAAATGCAGGGTTATACATTTTCAGGTATTTTTCAGACGAATCGATATATTATAAAAGTTCTTTCTGGCCCATAAAATAATTCAAGTGGGCAAAGATAAATCGGGTTAAGTTCAATTAACCTAATTTTACAGAAAAATAAAAAACCTTTCTAGATGAATAAATTACAACTGATTCGGTAAATTATTCTGAGTGTAGATCGATGGATCTGTTTAATAACCATTGCGTAAAAAAATAGAAGTAGCTGGATTTTTATATAATAATCTAATTAAAATGGTTAGTAAAGGCTAAACACCGTTAAGCTTTTCTTGCACTGTTAGAAGTGTCCGGAAAATTCCGACACATTCAAGATACTAAAGAAACTGAAATTTACGAAATTAGGTTGCTGAAAATGAAATTCCGTAACTTTTATAGTAAATGTCCTAAATTTGCATTTAACTTCAGAAGCAGTTTCTGAAAATTACGTATATTTTTCTAAAATTCCTAAATGATAACAGAAATATAAGTTGTCGTGACGTAAAGAAATGTGCAGTTGCATCTTTTACGTAAGGAGGGCGTGCATTTTATTCTCATACACAATTTTTCGGAACATCACACGTTGAACAAACCTGGTGAGTAAAAACGAACCTGGCCAATAGGTTAAAAATGTTACAAGTTTACGATTTTGCTCTTTGAATATTAATATGGTCAGGAAAACTTAAAAATTGTTCAGTGGGAAATTAGAGAAAATTAAAAATAAAGTTTTGTGGTAACCGCATATTTAATATTCTTGTTAGTGATATTTTTCCCTTGTATTTATGTTTATTTGATTGCAGTGGCTTTCTCTACAATATTACCTTTTTAGTTATAAATTTTATTACTTGTTTGAAATATCATTAATTTTGTTGAAAAGACATCCTTTTTGATTGAAAATTCAATGTTTGTGTTAAAATTTGAACTAGTTTCATTGAATTTAGAACGGCTTCAAAATGTCCTAAGCCAGTCCTTATTACGTTCCATAAACATACAATGTTCCTGAGACGTTTTGAAGACGTATTTGGACATAAAACGTTTTTGGAACATTATTTGGTCTGACTTAGGACAGTTTTTAATACCGTCAAATGACGTATTTTGACTTGTACGTCCATGAAACGTTTTTAGAACGTTCCAAATACGTTCTAAAATTTTGAGCCCACTGGGAAGTCAAACAAAATCTTTTTTGGTTCAAAATTCAACTATTTTTCGACAATTACTCTTTCTACTTAAAAAAGTCATATATTTTACTAGAAATTGCATCTTTCTTTGAAAAAATGCAACGGGTTTAGCTATTTTGCTACAAATTAATTTTTTTGCTGAAAATTTAATTTTTTTGCGAAAAAATTACACACGAATATTATTTATAATAAATAAAATAACATTATGTATAAATTTTGTAAGTAAATTTCTCTAAACATGTAATGTATAGAGACATTATTGTTTGGTTAATTAATTTTAATATAAACTTGCAGTATGTAGTTGTCTTGAAAATAAAAATTGAAGTAAGACTATATACGAACGAAGTTTATGTGTAAATAGCTATATTATATAATATATATTCAATATATTAAATTTCAAAACAAATTCTTATCATAAAGGATGGGCTTTGATTATATATTTAATAAAATGAGTGTGCATATAGCATATATACATAAGAAGTGGTTAGTCTTAACTTCAGTTATATTTTCTTTCTATTTATATTTTTAGCACAAATATAGACTTCATGTTTTATTTAAAATAATAAATCAAAAAAAACTTTTAACTTCCAGGAATTTTCAGTCACAGTAACTAAAAATTCCTAAACTGCAACATAATTTTGTGATACATGTGACTGGAGTTCCATGCAGTTACCAATGCTGAAATTTTGTGTTACAGTTTCTGAAAATTTAGAAACGGTTCCTCCAAAAATCTTTAGTGATGCGTCTCTGAAAATTCCTACAGAAATTTCTAACAGTGTCGTATGATCAATGAAAATAGTACATACATCGTTAAAAACCTCCTTTTAAATACATAATATCGTTCATTTCATCAAAAAAAACTCTATTTAACAGAGAATTTTATTGTTTGCAGTATTAGTGCCACATTTCGCTTACTAATATATGAAGCTTTGTAATAGAAATGGTGTATGGATATGCGTGTGTAAGAGCGTATGTACTTACGTTATACTTTTTGTGAACACGATAACCAGAAGATGGTCCGAAATAAATTTATGCAATTTTAAAGGGAATTTTCATCACTCATATTCGAAAACTGTCACAAGAAATTCTAAAAATAATAACTACTTCTTTTCAACACATTCCAATATTTAAAAAAGGTTCTCTTACAGTAAACCTTTCTTTCTTAAAATAAATCAAAGTTATTGTAAGAATATTAAAGATTCCGTTTACTCTAGACAAATCGATTAACCAAAAGTCTTAATACATTTTTTTAAATGAGTAAGGAAGTTATCGCAAGTAATATTATACGTAAAATCGATTTTTCCCGTGTAGAAATTCAAATGGGGAACTAGCCTGGTTCCCGACCATTCGACCCCACTTAAAGTCGGGGGCTAGTCGGGTCATCTGACTAGTCCCTGACCAGTATCGCCACGGTAGATTAGTCGGGGGCTAGTCAGGTGACCCGACTTATCCTAGTCGAGACCTGATCGGGTACTAGTAGGGGTCATATGATAATACATCCGCGTGGAATATTAACCAAACTCCTCAAAATTTGTGGAATATCCCCTAAAAGTTTGTCCAAATACTTATTATTCACAAAAATCTCCAGAATCTTTTTTTAAATATTTAAAAGTACTGAAATTTACCCATTATTTAATGGGGAGAATATCCTACACATAAAAATGCATACGTTTATGTAACTAAAATTCTCCAAAATATGTGGAATATTAATTTTAGAAAAAAACTTCAGCTAGAACGCAGCAATGGAAGAGCTTCGCTCTGAAGGAACCGCCATGTTGGTCGCGGTAGTCTATGGTTCAGGCAATTATGAGGTCTATCAAGCTAGCACCTGCACAAACGAAATTCCCAAATTTCTTAATGTCAGTATTTTGGGCTTTTTTTTGGCTTTTTTTGGGCTGTATTGCCGATTTTTGGGCTCCGCTACTTTTTGTGAAAATTCAAATTTTGAGTGGAGGTGCTGACTCGAATCAAGCCAGCACCTCCACTATATAAAAATTGAAAGAAAAAAAATCAAACACGTCAGAATTTTGGGCTTTTTTTGTGCTCTTGAAAGCACCAACAACCAATTTCCAAAAACCACCCCTACAAAATATAAAACCACCCCCTATGTGAAAAATTAAATTCGGAAAAAACAAAAAACATCAGAATTTTGGGCTTATTTTGGGCTCAGAAATGCATCAAAAAATTAAAAAACTGCCCCCATTTTTAAAAACTACCCCCTAGCAAAAAAAAAATTGCAAAATCCAAAATGCACTAGATTTTTGGCTCATTTTAGAGTCTCAAATGCACTTAACATTATATTACAAAAACCACCCCTGTGTAAAAAAACGTCAACCTAATAATCAAAACTTAAACCTTGATGTTGGCATTTTCGAACAGCCCAAAAATCAGAGACTCCATCTGAACCGTAAAATTTGAAAAATATCAGAGACTATAGTAACACTGTAATATTCCGAAAAAGATTGGTTTACACAAGATTATGTCTGATTGTTAAAAAGGGACAGTTTTTTAACGTCAAGTGTTAGGGATCAAAAATCGGAGTAGGTATTTTTAAGAAGCCCAATAATCATAAACTCTACTGACACTGGAAAATTCTCAAAAATATTAATTTTTGACAAAGTCATATATACCTGGTAGGGAAGGGTTGATTTTATAAGTAAAGGGTTGAAGCCCAAAAATCGGAGTGGATATTTTGGAGGAGCCCAAAAATCAGAGACTCTACTGACACTAGAAAATTCTCAAAAATATAATTTTTTGACAAAGTCGTATAAACGTGGTAAAGAAGGGTTGATTTTATAAGTTAAGGGTTGAAGCCCAAAAATCGGACTCGATATTTTCGAGGAGCAAAAAAATCAAAGAATACATTGACACTAGAAAATTGTCAAAAATATTATATTTTGACAAAGTTATATACCATACGTGGTAAAGAAGGGTTGATTTTATACGTTAAGGGTTGAAGCCTAAAAATCAGAGTGGGTATTTTCGAGGAGCCCAAAAATCAGAGACTCTACTGACAATAGAAAATTCTCAACAATATTATTTTTTGACAAAGTCATATATACGTGGTAGAGAAGGGTTGATTTTATACGTTAAGGGTTAAAGCCCAATAAACAGAGTGGGTATTTACGAGGAACCCAAACATCAAAGAATACATTGACACTAGAAAATTCTCAAAAATATTATTTCTTGACAGTCATATATACATGGTAGAGAAGGGTTGGTTTTATAAGTTAAGGATTGAAGCCCAAAAATCATAGTGGGTATTTTCGAGGAGCCCAAAAATCAGAGATTCTACTGACACTGGAAAATTCTCAAAAATATTATTTTTTGACAAAGTCATATATACGTGGTACTGAAGGGTTAATTTTATGAGTTAAGGGTTGAAGCCCAAAAATCGGCATGCATATTTTCAAGGAGCCCAAAAATCAAAGAATGCATTGACACTAGAAAATTCTCAAAAAAATTATTTTTTGACAAAGTCATATATACGTGGTCGAGAAGGGTTGATTTTATACGTTAAGGGTTGAGGCCCAAAAATCCGAGTGGGTATTTTCGAGGAGCCCAAAAATCAAAGACTATATAAACACTAGAAAATTCTCAAAAATATTACTTTTCGGCAAAGTAATATATACGTGGTAGAGAAGGGTTGATTCTATACGTCAAGGGTTGAAGCCCAAAAATCAGAGTGGGTATTTTCGAGGAGCCCAAAAATCATAGACTGCATTAACCCTAAAAAATTCTCATAAATATTAATGTATATATAACCATGTATATATGACTTTGTCAAGAAATTATATTTTTGAGAATTTTCTAGTGACAACGTAGTCTTTAATTTTTGGGCTCCTCGAAAATACCCACTCTAATTTTTGGGCTTCAACCCCTAGCGTATAAAATCAACCCTTCTCAACCACGTATATACGAATTTGGCAAAAAATAATATTTTCGAGAATTTTCTTGTGTTAATGTAGTCTCTGATTTTTGGGCTCCTTGAAAATATTCACTCCGATTTTTGCGCTTCAACCCTTAACTTATAAAATCAACCCTTCTCTACCAGGTATTATGACTTTGTCAAAAATTAATATTTTTGAGAATTTTCCAGTGTCAGTAGAGTTTATGATTATTGGGCTTCTTAAAAATACCTACTCCGATTTTTGATCCCG
>NC_046658.1:63699415-63702239 GCF_010883055.1 Belonocnema kinseyi | reverse complement strand
CCAACATCAAGGTTTAAGTTTTTATTATTAGGTTGACGTTTTTTTTACACAGGGGTGGTTTTTGTAATATAATGTTAAGTGCATTTGAGACTCTAAAATGAGCCAAAAATCTAGTTCATTTTGGATTTTGCAAATTTTATTTTTTGCAAGGGAGTAGTTGTTCGAAAATAGGGGTAGTTTTTTCATTTTTTTCATGCATTTTAGAGCCTAAAATAAGCCGCAAATTCTAGTGTTCTTTGCTTTTCCGAATTTGATTTTTTACATAGGGGGTGGTTTTATATTTTGTAGGGGTGGTTTTTGGAAATTGGTTGTTGGTGCGTTTAAGAGCCCAAAAAAATCCCAAAATTCTGACGTGTTCGATTTTTGTTGTCTTTCAATTCTTATACAGTGGAGGTGCTGGCTTGATTCAAGTCAGCACCTCCACTCAAAATTTGAATTTTCACAAATGTAGCGGAGCCCAAAAATCGGCAATACAGCCCAAAAAAGCTCAAAAAAAGCCCAAAAAAGCCAAAAAAAGCCAAAAATTCTGACATGAAGAAATTTGGGAATTTCGTTTCTGGAGGTCCTAGCTTGATAGACCTGCAATTATGCTTTGTTACGTGTGGACTGCTGTCTTAAACACTCGACGCGTCATTTCTGTTGCGCGAGAGGTGGCACGTCGCGTCCTTTCGGATTTTCTTTAAAGCTACCAGTCCACAACCGCAAGACTCAAATGGAGGTGGTAGCAAAATCTGAACTGTATAGTGCTTAATAGTTTACTACTAGGATACTGCTTTTCACTGATTAATCAAAAACTTTTTCTCTTTCCAATTTCAACTATATGAAGGATTAGACTTTATTTACATGTGGCCAACCTTTCAGATCAATTTAAAAATAAGTATCTGTACGAATTTAAAGTCTTATGACTTACGGCAGACTTTTCACCTGCATCTATATGTATCTTTTCCAGTATGGATTTTCTTAAAATTGCATACAAAGGTATTTATAAATGTTTTGAGAAATTAGCAATTTTATAAAAAATACTACAAAAAAATAAGATTACGTCTTTTTGAAGATTTTAATCGTTGTTTTTATAAAAAGTTGATTTTCGTACAAAATTATTAACTTTAGAATTATTTATTAAGTATATTTGAGATGAATTTAACATTAATAAATATTTTCTCCAAAAAACGGTGTAAAATTATTGTTAAATATATTCTTAGTGTTTTAGAATAAAAAAATCATTACGCTTTTTTAGATATTACCTTATTTGATAAGAACTCGCCGAAAACTCAAACATAAGAATAACTCGATAAGGTCACAATTGCGACCTGTAGACTATTTTGAATTGTCAATTCTCGAAGCAGACAACTGTGCAGCAGGAAAAGTGAGCTCCATAGGTTTTCTTTTAACTCCGGACTTTGCCTGAGTTTTTCGGGCACTTCGCGATTTGACTAGGCAGAATCCGAAGTGAAAGTGCTATTTCGGACTTTGCCTAACACCGCTCAGTCAATTCTCGGAGGGACTAGGCAGACTGCGATGTGACGGCACATCGGATTTTGTCTGTAACATATACATAGGAAGCAAGAAACGATTAGGCTACGTTTCAGTCGTATTTGAGGTCTTCTAAAATGTGTATCCTAAATCGGAATTGCAAATTGCCAATTGACAAACGACTGTGAATCGTAATAATGCTATTAGCAAAGGCAAGATAGGACTGAATTTGGACAGGATGTATATTTGGAAAGTGACTTGCATAATAAAATAGTACCTTTAACCAATGTATGCCTTTAATATATATATATATATTTTTTTTTTTTTAATTTAAATATAAAACTTACACTTGCCAACCTCCTAAAATTATTGAGAGTAGGTAAGGAGTTAAGTGTAGTTAAGTCTATCTATAAACACCTAAAAAGGAATTTAATCCAATCCGCTCAAATTTAATTAGTTTCAATTCAAACAATTGCAATCTTAACCAATCCGTTCTATTACAATCCAATTAATTTCATTCCAATTTAATCCATACCAATCCAATCGATTGCAATCCATTTCAATCAAATTAATTCCAATTCAATCCACTCCAATCAAATTAATTCTACTCCAATCCACTCTAATCCATTCCAAGCCAACCTAATCTAATTCATTCCACTCCAACCCATTCGAATTCAATTCAGTCCAATTCAATTCTCGTAACGAAGAACGAATCATACATTATTTTTCATCACACCAGTTAGTGCAAGTGTGAGTCTACATGCCAAAATTGGGGTCACTGCACCCATCGTACTGTAAAGTGCAGACATAAATGTCCATCAGCTAAACAGATCACAGTA
Source organism: Belonocnema kinseyi (assembly GCF_010883055.1). Taxonomy (NCBI): domain Eukaryota; kingdom Metazoa; phylum Arthropoda; class Insecta; order Hymenoptera; family Cynipidae; genus Belonocnema; species Belonocnema kinseyi. The sequence continues at coordinate 63,699,927 of NC_046658.1, read as the reverse complement.
TGCGATGTGATAACATATTTCTTATTTTTATATTTATTAAATAAAACGAAGAAATCAAATTTTGTAGCTAGAACTTGGATAACACATTTCCTTGCGATTACAATTTATTTTGATAAAAGATACTTTACTTTTATTACCAGATTTTATTTTATTTGTTTGGTCTGCTTTCTCAACAAAAAAAGTAATAAATGTATTAATGTTATTTCTTTAATATATACACGTACGGTTTCATTTATTCTTAAGTGAGCTTATATATTATTTAAGCGACCAGCCACATTTAAACATACGAGGGTAGTTCAATAAGTCCTTAGAATGAAGTATAAAAACAATTTTTTTGCGTAAATTTTTTTTTTATTTTTCAACATAATCTCCTTGGAGCTCTATACACTTGGTCAATAGCTTTTCAAGTCTTTTTATTCCTTCAGAAAAGTGCGTTTTCGGAAGTTCCTCAAAATAAGCACTTACAGAGGCAATGACGTCTTCGTTGTCTGGAAATCTCTGTCCACCGAGCC
>NC_046658.1:63671675-63699315 GCF_010883055.1 Belonocnema kinseyi | reverse complement strand
CATATATCTAGTCGGGAGTGGTGCTGACTGAAAACAGATGATTTGGAGCGATTCGCGCGCCATCTGTTGGTCATTCTAAGGACTTATGGAACTACCCTCGTAATTTTTGTGATGCAGATTCCTCTATAATCGAAGGAATCTTAATTTCCCATTTGAAGTGAACATTTTTCCGACAAAATTTCATTGGGGACATTTAAAGATTTATGTAAATTTCCTCTGAACCGTAAATCGCTAATTGAATTTTTTTAAGGTTAGGTGCTCCTATTCAACATTTGTGAAAAACTATAAACTGATACATATCCTATTGTGGATTTGAAGGTTCAAATATTCTGAATTGCTAAACAATTTATAGGAGTCAATTAAAGATTGAACTATTAGTTCTTCAATCTGCAATTTTAAGATACACATTTCAAAGCGCTCGTTTTCAATCTTTTCTTATTTCCTCGGTAAGCTTTCTCTCTCTTTCTCTCATTGTGAGATCTCCCCACGACTCCACCACTATGCAAGCTTCTTTGCAATCATTCGCGTCCTCAATGCATTCGTGTACTCAATATGACGCCAAGTGCACGTAAAGTTTCACTTCTGCCGTGTGGCGCCACTGCCACACACATTTTTTTTCATTTATGCCGCACTCCTGTAATCCTTTTCTAATTTTCTCCTACGTGCCTTCATTTCTTTCTTATTTTTTTCCTGCACTCCTGTGTTTCTTTTTCATTTTTATCCTGCACGCCAAGGTTCTCTGTTCACTTTTTCCCTGCACTCCTGCTTTCCTTTTTCTACTTTTCTCCTGGACTAGCGTTAGGACGTTCCTTTTATGCTGTTTGTAGGAAATCCTTGTGAAGTCGATAAAATGAATGTATAACCGTTAGAACGCCTACCGCAAAAACTTTTAGGTCTATTAACTTCATGTTTGCATGAAAATGTGTTTCACGTGTCTAAAGCGTGTAAAAATACTGGAAACTATAATGGGAATTCTCATTATAGCATTGCTATGTAAAAACTTACAAACATTTTATTAAGAAGTAACAAATTTATGGTCATTTACATGATTTGAAAACTCTATTTTTATAGTGAACATTTTCTCTTTAACATAGTTTAAAGTAAATGCAAAAATAGAAAAGAATAATTAATTCGAGACGAATCGATTTGGTCGGATCTCCAAAAAAAGTCTCCTCGAAATTTGAGCGAAATCGGTTTAATATTTGACAGTAGTGCTCTGCACTACTGTGGGGCTTTAACCGACATTATTTCTTTGTCCAGTCGGCGCACAGTGGGCTGGGAGACCCGGATTTTGGACAAGAGTCAAGTATCGAATTAAAAAAAAAAGAAGTAGGAAGTAGGTAGAGTTACACATAATTTTATTTTATATATATTGACAGTCATTTAAAGCTAAGAAATAAGTTTGAATTGTAAGTGCATTGGTTTCTAAAAAATTCAATAATTATTATTATGGAAACTATTTATTTTAGAAATGCCTTTTATTTTTATTATTGGGAACAAAGTACAAAATTCGACAATATTAATTAAATAAGGAATTTGAAATTCCAATGATCTACAAAAACATGATGCGTAGTTGGTAACTGTTGACTATATATGGGATATTGTTTCTCAAGATTTTTGATTAGATAAAAATTGATCGAGGTAGGGGAGGGGGGATTTTCGGATTTTGTGCTTGTAGTCCCTATTTCGAATGTCCTAACCTGCTTTCGGAGGGATTAAACAAAAAATTTTCCTTCATGTTTTTGATAGATTTTTTATGATATATCAAATGCTTATAACGATATTTTTTAAATTGAAAATGTAACCCCTTTTTCACAAAATCAAAAATAATTTGGATTTTTATTTAATTTCGACCCACTTTTTTTGTTAAAAATAAGATCAAGATGTTTTCTTTCGAAAAATTTCGATGAATGCACAAATTTTCGTTTTTTTTTCTTGAGAAATTAAATGAAGAGTAATGCAATTAATCGACGGCGCTCGTGACCGCTGCGGGATGCTCGCTCGGCGGAACTTCTTCGGACGAATTTATCGTGATAATTATAAGTATTTGTAGTTTATAAAGTTGCTCTTTGGTTTTTACAGGGTTGAGACTGTCATTATAGTATTTTAATGCCTGCATTGCAGTCACTGTCGGGATGCAATACTAAGGAAGTAAATTTAAGTGTAATTTTCAAATATAATCTATTGTAAGTAGCAAAATTGTTATTATCTGTATTTATCTATTGCCTTAACTGTATTTAAAAACAATTTTCGAGCTTATTTTCATGCTCCTAACTTTCTTCTAAATTCCAACTTCTTTATTTTTGACACATACAATTTTTTATTTATTTTCGTTGCCTTTGATTTTGTTTCTATGACAGATGGCTTTTTTACTTTTTTCGTTGTCTTTGATTTTTTCGAAGATTTCTTTTCTTTTTTTGGATGAAAATCGCACTCTGTTGCAGCTGAAAATTTCTCTAACTGCAATTGCCGATATTGGCAAGGATTGATCTCGTGATACTGCAAAGAGCCTGATATTGTTGATGCATTGTCAAATCTTGGTCTTGCCATTTCTGAAGTTCCAGCATGAGTTTTTTACTGAAAAAGGCCAGCTGTACAGTAAGAAAGTAGCAAAGAAATAAGCTTTCAAATAATTTTCAAATACATTTATGGCAGTAGACAAATACACATAAAAACAAGTTTCCCACTTACAATAGATGTTTGAAAAATACACTTGAATTTCCTTCCTTAGTATGACATCCCTACAGTGGCTGTAATGCAAGCATTAACCTAATATGATGACCGCCTCAACCCTTTAAAATTCAGAGAACTGTTCTATAAACAACAAATATTTATAATTGACACGATAAATTAGTCTGAAGAAGTTCCGCCGAGCGAGCGTCCCAGCGGTCAGGAGTGCTGCCATCGATGCATTGCATTACTCGTTATTTAATTTCTCAAAATACAAAAACGCCATGTTGTGCTTCAAGGTTTAAAAAGAAAACATCTTGAAGTTGATCTTTAGACACAAAAAAATGGGTCGAAATAAAAATAAACATCCAAAATATTTTTGATTTTTAAAAGAGGGGTTATACTTTTAATTTCCGGAAAATGGTTACAACCATTTGATAGATCATGAAAAAATCTATAAAAAATATATAGGACAAAATTTTGTTTAATGCATATAAAAGCAGTTTAATACATTCGAAATAGGGACTATCACCACAAAATCCGTAACCCCCCCCCTCCCCCAGCTCAGTCGATTTTTATCCAAACGAAAAAAAAATAAAAATAATTTCCTGTTAAGTACTGCCTAGTAGGACTACACTTTTCCCATGTTTGAGTTCGATGAGAGAAAGTCATTTTTCAGGTTAGGTATATTTGAGAAATAATGCCCCATTTACGTGACCTTATCAATTTTAAACATTCTTGTGCGCTGAATGTCGGGTTTAGTCGCGACTAGGGACCGTGTAGTAAGGGACGCGCCAATCGGACAGCTGACTGCGGATTGGTCGAGCAAGAAGAGAGAGACACTTCCTTTTCAAATCAAGATACTATACCAAAATTTACTACAGCTTCGCGCTTCAGTATGCGAATAGAGCTTGCTGACATCTTGAAGTGGTTAGGCAGTGCGATGAATTATTTGGGTAAGATTTACTTTTCGAAGATACTGATCAAAAAATGTGTACCAGTAATATAAATGATTAATATTTAGAATCATAAAGCTATATTATGTCATCTTTTTTGATATTCTGTAGAAGTTATCGTTCATTGGTGTTTCTAATTAATTGAAAAATTCATTTTCTTACTACAGACACTTTTTATTAGGAATTTTATCATAATATTATTTAAAATTGTTTTTTTTTAACATCAGGTGATCTTTCACAGGCGTCGGTATAATTTATAAACAAGAATTATTTATAAGTGTTACTCCGTAAGCAATCATCTCATTTTATAGATTTTTAATATCAGTTTTCAATGAAATAATCGATATAATCAATAATTTCTTACGAAACCTTCGTATTTTATAAATATTTACAAAATAATATAGTCGAAAAAACTCTATTCTGTACCATATTAACTATATTGGCTAAGTGCTCTTCTAAACTAATTCAATTATTATTAAAAAAATAAAAGTTATAAATATAAAAAAATGATTTTCTAATACTTAAGGCGTCGTTACTAAAACGGTAATACTTAACTTATGATAATTTTTCCTAAATGAATTCTTGTTATAAAATTTCTACACTTAAAACGGTTCTGTTAATATATTACTCATATATGTAATTAAGTACCTTACGATATAAAAATAATTATTACAGCTTTAGGAGCATTTTCCTTTGGCGCTAACATTCGTATATTGTTTACTTCACATAATCACATAGCTACAGTTTTTTCCTCTTTGCACTTTTTTCTTCTGCGTGAGTTACGCAGCGGGTTATTAATTTATTTATAGTACGAATTTATATTACTAATGCCTTTTATTTAATAACTTCTTTTAATAATCTTGTGGGTTCACGCTGCATACTTTAAATTGTTCAAATTTTCCTTTTTTACGTGTTTTTCGGGTGTATTCGTTCATAATGCTGTTTTTCTTTTTCATTCAATTTTTTTATTTCATTACTACCACTATTGTATTTTTTTTTTAACTTTAAAACTATTAATTACTTTGATTTTCCCAATCCAATTGAATACACGATTCAGGTATATTATTTATTGGCGTTTAAATACTTGGCTCCTTCAACCGCTGGCTCCAACTTCCGTTCCATGTTCCTCCACCACATGGCCTTTGGCGCGTCCCTTACTACAGGGTCCCTAGTCGGGACCCTGTAAAAGAAAAGTTCTAGGACTGTCATTTCAGAAACGTTCCATCTGTTAGACCAAATAAAATTATCAAATGGAGATGATGATGAAAAATTTGATTTTCAAAAAGAATTAATAGGAAATGGATTTCATTTCACACAGACTGCGAAATAATATGTCAGAGGCAAAGGGACACACGTAGAAAGCACCCAAAAAAATAATTGCCTTACTTCATTTATTAATTCACACAAATATTATAAATGATTCTAATAAAAAGTCCTCATCATATGAATTTAAAAGTAAAATTAATAACATTTACCGGGGCTCAAGATACTGACGATATAGCCCTGTTTATTAAAAATAATTTACTTGTCATCAATATATACGATTAATATTACAAGTGAACTACAAAGAAGAGGGCATTTTTTCCATTTACTTTTCTGACTTTTGGAAAAGGGTAGAGACGGTAAGGGGTAGAGAGTTGACAAACATTTTTTCTGTGTTCAGCTATATAGTCCCCCTCCCTCAACCCAAGAGACTTTGCAAAAGTGTTCCGGCAGTCTATCCACCCTGTTAATATTTAGGGGTCGCTTAAAGACTATAAAGTATCCTATTAATTTAGCATGGAAAAAAGTAACCTTTTCATAAATTCAATCTTTGAACGCTATACTATGTTACCAATAATTCTATATTTTACTATATCGCTCAAAGTTCGTCAAAGAATAAGAATCAATCATAAATATTGAGGTCGGATCACCTTTATGGGTCCTTTAGAAATACTCCATAAGTGAATGTTACTTAATATTGCGGTTTATTAAAGCCTTTTGAAGGTTTTCATAAGTAATTAATAATCAATAACTTAAAATTACCTAGTTATTTTTCAACTAATTTTTAATTGTTTAAACAGTCCTCATTTTTTTTTAAATTTGTTTTCTTTCGCTTAGTCGCGAAATTCACGTAATTTCTAGATGTTATGAGCTCTTTAATCAACTATAACAATGACTTAATTTGTTTAAATGATTTTACAAATATATTTATATCATGTCTAGAAGAATAAAGTTTTTCGAATAATAAAAACTTGTTGAAACATTTACAAGTATTATAACGTCAACAAAATACGTTAATTTCGCGACTTACTTAAAAAACAAATGTTTAAAGAAATTAAAATTATTTAAAAATTTAAACATTAGTTAAAAATGATTGAGTAATCTTAAATTATCTATAAATTATTATTTATTTTAAAAAAAGACTTTCAAAATGCTTTCTTATGGGTCTTGGAAGACCCATCAGAGTGGCTTATGATCATTCACCCTCGAAAATTATGACTGATTCTTATTCTCTGACGAATCTCAAACAATATACAGAAGTACGGAAATTCCGAGAAAAAATCCCACCTAATACAAATAAGTATTACCCTAATGAGCACTTGCCTTTCTTATTACCATTAATCAGCAACTATATTAGGGATCGTCCATATATTACGTAAGACATTTTTCTTTTGTTTATATCGCTGTGTCCTTTTCAACTTGATAAAAATATTATTTTCGTCTTTATTCAAACAACAGAAAATCGTCTTACGTAATATATGGACAATCCCTTAGCTTTCTCGTAGAGAAACTCAAAACAAAATAATCCAAATAGGTCAATCAATATGTCCTGAATCAAAGAGTTTCTTTTATCCGTGCATGAAGTTTGAAATAGGTTAATGAACCAAATTTGTTTGTTTGTAACAGATTTTGCAAATCATATAAATAACCACAACTTCCGCAATCTTCAATATAATACCTATATTATGGATGCATCAATTTGTCTTGATTCATCAATTTTTAATTGATTTTAAACACACAAAGAAACAACATGTTTTAAATATTATATCATAGATGACATTCTTACATCAACTTAAAATTATTCGATTTATTAAATATATATGCGTTGGTATATGTGATAAATTTACGGACGTTTTTAAGATGTATGTATGTGGATGTTAAACTTTTTTGTGAACACGATAGTTTAAAGATGTTTGCAGATAATTTCATATAATTTGGTGGACTTAATTCCATTAGCAATATCTCAAAACTGACTTAAGAATAAAAAAATATATTTATCACCTTTTTCAGCACTTTATGATATTTTAAGAAAGCTTTTTATAATAAAGATTTTTCCATTAACATAATTAAAAGTTAAGGCAAGAATAATAGACTTAATGCTTTCAAGATGATTCATTTTGATGACAAAAGATATTTCGGGTTTCACTCATGTAAAAAACTAAGAATTTTTGCCGACGTTTCGTGAACATTGCAGTTCACTTTTTCAGGGCTGACCTGAACCTGAGGTATCAGTTTGTGTTCTCTTATGTATACTCTCTACAATGCCTGTGATTGTCCAGAGCGCCCCACCGTAGGGAGTGGTCAAACCTGATAGGTCAATCAAGTCTTTTTATTTTAAAAAATCCGGGAGGACGGAGAGCTAAATCGGATTGGTATTATATCCATTGTCCCTATTGATGTTATTAGGGTGTTTTAAGATTTCGATTGCTTCTTTATCTTTTCTTGAAAAGATGATGTGTGTTTTTGCAATGACTGTTGTTCTGTCAAATAAAATGTTATGTCCTGTTTCGATATGATGTTCAGCTAGTGTTGATTGCGTGAAATGTTTTAGCCTAATTTTACTTTCATGTTCCTGTATGCGTTGGCTCATCGCTCTCCCGGTTTCTCCAATATATACTTTGCCACAAGAACAAGGGATTTTATATACTCCTGGATCACTTAGGGGTGCCTTTTTGTCTCTAGGGCTATTAAATAGTTGTCCTAGTTCCGCAGGTGGTTTAAATATGGTTTGGATGTTGTGTTTGTTGAGAATTCTTTCTATTTGTTCTGTGACACCTTGGATGTAGGGTAGGGTGGTGGACAATTTTCTCTCTCTTTCTTTCTTAGGTTATGTTAACTTTCTTTTTTGAGTGTATTTTCTTATTGTTTTATCAATTTGTTTGTTTGTATAATCATTCTATATTAGTATTTGCTTAACGTTTTATAATTCTTTTTGTAAGTTATCTTTATCTATTATGGAGACAGCTCTGTATACAAGGGAGTTGATGACCGATTGTTTTTGAGATGGCTGATGATGGGAGGAGGCATGTAGGTATCTGTTTGTATGCGTGAGTTTTCTGTATACTTCATGTTCTAATGTGTTATCAGATTTTTTGTAAACTAATACGACTAAGAAACGCAATTTTCAATTTTGATTTATTTCCATGGTGAACTGGATATTAGAAATGTAATTGATGGATAAAATCGAAAAGCTTGTTTAGTTCATCTCGTCCATGTCGCCATATGACAAAAGTGTCATCAACGTAACGGAACCAAAATTCCGGCTTAAGCTTGGCTTGGTTGAAGATTTTAGTTTCTGGATGTTCCATAAAGACATTGGCTACAAGTGATATTGGGGATCCCATTGCTGCCCCTGACGTTTGTTTGTAGAATTGGTTATTGAACGAGAAGTAAGTATTATTGAGACAGAGTTCTATCGAAGGTACGAGCTCGGACGGAAAATTTGTAAAAGATTTGATAATATCAATTGTACCAGAGATTGGTACTTTCGTAAAGAAAGATACTATGTCGAAACTCACTATAACGTCTTGGGGTTAAATGCTCATCTGTTGTATCTTTTTGATAAAGTCAAATGAGTTTTGGACGTGAGTGATGGAGTTTCATATAAAAGGATACATTTTTGCAGCGAGGAAGCGTGCTAGGTTGTAAGTTGGTGAGTTTATTGCGCTGGCGATAGGTCTGAGTGGAATGTTATTTTTTTGGTTTTTTGGGAGCCCGTAAAGTCTTGAAAGAATGGGATTAGTAGGTATCAATTTATATATTGTTTGGCTGTCAAGTTAAGAATCTTTGAGAAGGGTTTTTGTTTTACTGACTATTGTTTTTTAGGGTCCTTTTTAAGTTTTGTGTATGTATAGTCAGTTAGAACGTCCATGATTTTGTTATTATAGTCTTATTTATTCATAATTACTGTTGTGTTTCTTTTGTCTGCGGGTAATATTATAATGTATTTATTCCGATTGAGTTCTTCAATTGCAGTTTGTCTTGTTTTGTTAAGTTCGAGGAAGGAACTTGAGCTTGGCGTAAATTGTTGACCGTCCTACTTTGTATGTCATTCGCTTTTTCAGATGGAAGAGTATATATTGTGGATTCTAAATTGCTGATTATTTCTTCTTTTGGGATTTTCGAAGGAGCTATTGCAAAATTATGTCCTTTAGATAAGGCTGAAATCATTTCATTGTTGAGAGGATGGTCAGAGATGTTTTTTACTGTATCTTTTAGCTGTGTTTGCTTTACTGGAATTAATTTGTTAAATTTTATTTCTTGTTTTTGAGTGGAAAGTTCTTTAATCCTTTGGGATTGGTCAAAAGATATGCGGTCCAATGTGGACAAAATGTCAAATCTGAGAGTCTTTGATAGGAGAAGGTGAAGTTTTAATAGTTTTTTGGAGGTAGTGTTCAAAATTATTTTTCAGTTGTTAGAATTTTGGAACGATTTTGTTGTCCCTGCATTGTTTCAAAAAAGCTAAGGATGTTAGTAGCTTACCTTGAGAAGTCCTAAGCTTACTAAAGATGTTGGTTTTAGTAAGAATACTTTCCCCGTACATTTCTTTGATAATAGATTTAATGCTTTCACGATGATTCATTTCGATGACAAAAGATATTTCGGGTTTCACTCGTGTAAAAAACTAAGAATTTTTGCTGAAGTAAAAATATCAAAGATTTTTTGACTCCGAAAAATAAATTGACCTATGATAGAACATATTGTATTCAATAGTAAGGAAGCTATAATCAGTTGTAATATTTGAAAAATCTTTTTTTGACAGTTAACTTTTTTCATTAACCTAATTTAAAATTGATGCAAAAAAGGAAAGATTTATGGCTTCAAAATAAATCTAAATAAATATTAAAAATGTGTTTTAAACGGAAACACTTTTTCATTAACATAATTAAAAGTTCCTGTAAGAATAGAAAAGGGATCTTCAGTCAATACATATAGATTGACTTGCTTTTAAAAATTTGTTATTTTCAATTCCTCTACTGAAGCAAATATATATATATATATATATTTATTATATAAATATATATCCTTGCTGAAGCAAATATATGTGCTAATTAATCTTGATAATGAAGCAAAGTGCTCAGCAAATAAATACCATAAAATTGTAAATACAAATTTAGTGGAAATCCTTGAGATCGAATTTATAGCAATTGTTTCTTTGCTCCTGAATTTCTGCGTTACTTTTTTCATTTTCTTATAGAAGTAAGTAAAAATTTTGAAACTTTTTAAATTTCTTTTATTGAACGTTCTTCGATTTAATAATGTTTGATACAATCGTTTGAGCAATTGTTCGGATGGATGTGTGTGTGGTTGCATGATTGTGCGGAGGTCACTCTATTTTGTAAGGACATTAACAAGAGGACGATTACAAATAAATTGATAAAATTCTTAAGGCTTATTTTCTTTACTACAATCTCAAAACTGAAAAAAGAAATTCTAAACATTTTTTCTTCGATTCGAGATGAATCGATTGATTTATATGAGAGTTATATGCATTTGTAGTACTTGAAAATTTTTTCTTTACAGTAAAACTTTTTTTATAAATATCATTTAAAGTTCATGGAAAAATTCTTGATTCGAGATGAATTGATTGACTTATAATATTAGCTACTTTCTTGAAAAGTAAGCAAGCTTTCGTCATTTATAATATTTCTGAAATCAATACAAATTTATCAACCTATATTTCACAATAATTATACGTGTAATATGATCAAAAAGCATATTATCATTTAAAATCAAATTAATAGGCATATTTTTTCCAACAAATATAATACATTATTCCATAAAATAATTCTGTAACATAATATTGAAAGAAAATATTATTTTTAGTTTAAATTTACATACAGCTTTTCTATGAGAAAGTGCCCTAGAGATTTGTAAGAATTTTGAATGAATTTCACAGTTTCTTCCTTTTTTCTAGCTTTCATCAAGGAAAAAGTAAGGATGCTTAGAATTTTTACAACTACTTATGAATAATTAACTGGTATGTGATGAACAAATTTTCTTGTATTGGAATAGTGAGTTATCAATATTTTGAAAATAAATAGGCGAAAATACGATGTAGGAATAATTGAAATAAATAAAACCTATTTTCGGTGAAAAAATGTTCATTTGCATTTTGTTTTCAAAGATTTAATGTCTTATCCAGTAACGCAAAAAAATATTCCTTCAGTGGATTACCTATATGGAAAGTCGAGTATGAAAAATCTTGTCATGTTTCACTTTTCCGCATTGGGATATTCGGTAAAGGAAATTAATGATGCGTACCATTTTCAAAAATAGTATCAATGATCTTGGGCCTTGTGCACAAAGCGGGGTGTTTATTAAGGTTGGGTAAACGATTCTGGACGTCATGTTGCTGATGAGTAAATTAGCCTAAAAATCTAATTTTGAGGTAAAAGATACTGTCATCTGTACATGAGAATGAAACTCTTCCTGGTATCAAATTGCAGGACCTTTCACTCGCCCCAGATTTTACAATAGCCTCCGTCTTGATAAAACTTTTTTTTTATCTAAAAGGTACTCGTGCATGTTAAAGATTGGTAAAAAGTAGACCTACATTACAAAGCTCTATAATATAATTACTAAGAAATAAATATTTCTTTAAAGTAAATACTACGTTTATAAAAAGATGTTTATTTATAGTCAATTTTACAGTTTTAACATCAGTTTTAAATATCCTACTCTTTTGTCAAGCAACGCTCCAAGTGTACAATCAAAGTACAAAGGAATTCGCAATAAATACTTACGAACTAGACTAAAGTAAACGTTTGTAACGGTAGCATTCTTACAGCGATTACCTGTGAGGGAAATTTGAAGGAATGATAGAAAAGAAAATTAGACTCGTAGAAGAATATCTTTACAAGTAGCATTTCGAAGAAATTAGAAAAGAACATAAGAAAGATGTGAAAAAAAGTTATAAAAAGATTCCACAGGAAGAAGAAAGAAAACAAAGTTAGAGAAAAGAAAAGATAAAAGAAACTATGGAAGCTCTCTGTGAGATTAGATCATGCCTTGATCTCTTGTCATTTGATATGCCTAAAATCCTAAAATTAGTTTAACTTGTATATTACAAAAGCGACCTACGATCGCGCACATTTCCGTATTTGCGTACAGCTTCTTGAACAGTATCTTGTGCCAAATCAAGAGACCTCGCGTATCCAGAATGACCCATGCCATGGCCATGATGTTCTTCAGAACTGTGGGTATGCGAGGAAGAATAGACAGGCTTGCTGACAATTTCATATGTCGTCTTTTTCTCTCCACCACTTGTTAGGGATTTTAATCCTATAATTGCTGAAAGCATCAGGGCCATCAGACCAGTCATCAATGCCTTTCCAGCGAGAAGAGCAAGTGCACCAAATCCTACTGCACCCAAAGTCCCTTTCATCATCATTAAACCGGCCATTAATCCGTTCATGCCTTTGTCTTTCTTGCCGCGACCTAAAAGGAAATTGCATTCTGGGTTACTTTGAAAATGAGAAGTTTAATTGCTGGTTAATTGAATTTTGAAGTAAGTAATTCATTTAGAAAGGTATAGCTGTGAGCATTATAATTTATATTATTGTAAGATCATATTTCATTAAATAGTTTTGCAATATACAGGTTCAGGTATTAATTTATAACAATTTTGTTGAAAATAAATAGAAAGATTAATGGAAGAATGAGAACTTTTGGAAATGAATATTTATAGAATGATCATTATTGCCTGATCTCCATATTTAATATAATTTGTGTGTAAAATTGAAAAATTTGTTTTATTTATAGGAACTTAAGGAAATTCTTAATCTCACCATCTTCGTTATTTTTATCTCCAGTTAGTCCCAGTCGATTTAGCGCCTCGTTATTGAAGTTTCTGGCAGCTTCGAATGTTCTCGGATCGAAGAGCTTGATGGAAATTGCGTGGCTGTTAAGGTAACTGCCTACTTTGTGAATCAAGAATGCATCCAGCCGTTTGTCAGCATCATGCGGAAAATCTCTTGCTAAATTAGCCATCACTTCTGCGACTGGAATATCTGTTGAGCTGGTATCTTTAACAACCGAGACACCAGGTAATAGACCTAAAAAATTAGGATAAATAAAATACTCCATTCCTGCCTATTTGTAATGAAATATTTAAAATATTGTACGGGAATGTACCAAATATACTACAGCAGAGAAAACCAACAAGAGTAAAAAATTAATTCGTATTTAAGTAGAAGATCCGAGCAAAGTCATACATTCCAGTTTTCCATGAAATAAAATATTACCAATGCAAATAACCAAACTATTAATTTTCAAATAACTAAAATTAATCTTTATTTTCTTAAATAATCTCTGAGAAAAAGTTAAATTTAAACTGAGGTAAAGGTAATTTCATTAGGATAAAATTACTTCTTCAAAGAAAGTAGTTTGTTTTATGTCAATCAGATCCTGCTTTAATTTTTCAAAATATGTTTTATTCAAGTATGATTTCAGCAAAGAAATAAATGTAATTTAATTTCGAATTAAAAGAACATAGATGCTTCTTAAACTAATAAGGTACAATTTTAAAGGGGATGACTAATTTTTCAAAAGATTAAGATTAAGATGAAAATAATGTCACCAACTTAGTAACAGAAAATTCCATAAGAGGTGAAAACTGATTTATTTGATTCAATTAACTATAATTCATGTGATAAGGGCATTTTTTGTGACTTTTGGATCAATTATAAATCTATATTTGAGTATGCAAAAGTTACAGGATTTTCGATTAGAATATGGACGAAATAACTTTTCTTTTATGCTTACTAAATTTTCTTCAGTTTGAAAATTTTCATTAATTTCATAGATTAATAGGTACTTTTTGTTGAATTTACCGAATTTGTTTAAAGTTTACAGTTTAAAGATACCACCTTAACAGAGAAGTTCAGTAAATGTTACAGAAAATATCCTTAAATTGACCAAACTGTTGCAAATTTTGTAAGATTTACAGAATAGCTATGCTATCTCTATTTTGTATGCTAAATATGAAAAAATTAGTCGAATAACAAAGAAGAAATAGTGTATTTTGTATTTTTATTTAAAAAAGTTACTTTGAATTATTTTAAAATATAATTTTTGTATTGTAGGTAAAATTCTTTTAAAAATTTGACGTTAAATAGAGAACAATTACCAGAATTTATTAAAAAACTGAAAAAAATATTATTTCTTCTTAAAAAATAATAATAGTTTGTGCATTTTTTGTTAAAATAAAACTTGTTTCAATAAAAAAGTTAATTTTAACAAAATATTTCTTTCTTTCTGAAAAGATTTCTGCTGAGTATTTTATTCACAATTTTAAGATGTTGGGCCAAAGAAATTTGCGAAATATTTGTTTTAATTTTTGAACAAATGTAATTAAAAGCAAAAAGAACTTACTAGAGCAGAAGTTTAATAGTTAAAAGAATTTTTTTTTGAATCAAAGTGTAGAAACATAACTGATGCAATAAACATGTAAATAACAAAATTTAAAGTTTATTTAGTTAAAGTGTGCTTATAGTATTTATTATATAAACATCTTTACTTTTACTATAGATTTAATGTTCTTCATAGATTGTTTCTTATAGATATCATGGCAAATTCTAATTATTTCATCAATTCCTCAAATAATTTACGTTATACTATTAGTTCTCAAATGCATATAAAGATGTCAATTGAACCTGCATTATTGACCAATATAATTTTTTTTCCTAAACTTTCTACACACCAAGATCATCCTGTTCGGAAAGTCGATCAAAAAACGAAACCACATCCAGCTTGAGACATTTAGCACTATAAGATCTCCCACAATCTTTGGTCAGAATCGTGGGCGTTTTATCCGGTGTATCTTCAAGTGATTGGCTTACAGTCCCATGTTCAATTTCAGCACGAGCGATTTTAAAAATTATTGAAAAAAGGAAAAAGGGAAGAAAAAATCTGGACACTTGATGAGGCTTCATTTCGGATGAATGGAACTTTGATTTTTGCCGATGAAATCCGAGCGCTTAACTTCGAAAAATAAGGGGTTGAAAAAAAAGCTCCCTTTAACTTGGACGAGACAAACTGACGGGTCGCGTGATTTGTACTGAACGTGTCGATAGCTAGTTGCACTATATATAGGAAACAACTACAGACTTTTTTCCTTTTTGCCTTTCGACATTCATACATTCTCCATAGTCGAGCAGAGCAGAGACGGCCCTCTTCTTTTGCGGCCACTGGGAGAGGTACCATCCTTCCTAAGGTGCAGGTAGGGAGCGTCAAATAGAGCGGAGAATTCGAATCTCAGTCAAATTTACAAAAACTAGAGGTACCGATAATAAGAAAGGTGGTCGGTCGACTTTGCCCACAAGTCGAAGAAAATCGAACATCATTGTGAATTAGCCATTGATCCTTATTACTCGTGGCTTGTAAACACTTGCTACGGTTTCACTGGCGTCAATTAAAAGCGAACACGTTTTTCATCACTTCAGAGACATTGGAATGGAAAATAAGCAAAACCCGCTTTCTTCCTTTCAAATAAGTTTGAAATGATGAAATATCTTCTAATTGGATTTAAGGTAATTGTCATGTAAAAATATGGGTTTTCTTTAAAACTTACAAAAAATAATTATTTCAACATTAGTTTTTGTGAGCCAATTTTTTTATAACTGTCAATTCTTAACAATTGTTTAAAAATTGTTGAACTTCAATCACTCATGGCTTATTTTTTGGACGAAACATACTATCCAACTCTACCTTTCCCAGTTTTTAAAACAATTAAATAATATTCTAATGCAGTTATTCATTAAACACATTTTTTTATTTACAGAAAATTATTTCATTGGTCTCAGTCACAGAAAAATTTTCTTTCAAAATTAAAAAAAGTAGAGTTGTAGAGGATGCTCTTCCCGAGATGTGTTTTTTTGCACGTTTTCTGCATTGAGTAGAGAATAATAAGAGGTGTCAGACCTCCGCATTATTTGAAGACCAATATAAATTTCTGTAGTAAAATATTCAAAAACTTGATTCCCATACCAAAACCGTTAACTGCATTTTTGATAATTAATTAACATTTGCTAACAATTATTTGTGCAAAAATGAAAAGTTATTATGCAACTTAGTCAAGAACAATTAAAAAACTGCATAAAATGAATGAGAATCCGCGACACACGCGAATAAAGATTCGAGCAGTTTTCGTCGATTTTCTCGCCTTCGTTCATTTTGCAGTTTACGGTGTTTTTTGAAATCACGGTAGTATTTGTCACTTTTTTCAGCACCAAAGTAAAAAATCAAATTCCAAACCCGAAACCCGAAATTAAATCTTCATTTTCTGAAAAAAGCCATCATTTAAAGTTTTCTGAACTTTACTTCTTGTCTTGTGATGAAAAATAATATTTCTTAAAATTACTGTCGGTGATTTATAAAAAAAAAATATAACATTCTTCTTTTCATATTATTTTCATATATCTTTTGGCGAAATATCGTCTGCTACAGTGTCGTGCCGTCACACTAAATCTTTATTTTCCCGGGAAAGAATAATTTTTTTATATTTTAATTTTTCATATTTTTTTCATATTTCGAAAGGATATTTTGATTATTTATCAAAATTAAAAATCAGATTTTTAGTTTCTATCTAAAAACGATTTTCAAACCTCATGAAATTTGAATCTTAAAATTCTTGAATGATTTACTCGGAATTGGTTAACTTTTTCTAATCAAACTAACTTTCGCTCTATATTTAGCAACTTAATATCTCAAGAGTAAGATAATATTTTTTATTTAAATTAAAAATTTCTCTTTTTATCGTGATCCGCTACCTAGTCTGTTCCAATTTTAGGTTTCTGTCACTTTGAGATTTTAAACTTCCGCATTCTATTGGTTGTTCAGCGAGGGGAAATTTGGTCCCAAATACTCATTTGCAAGATGTCTCATTTCCACCACTTCGACTCACACTCTGTCTCACTTTTAAAGCTGAGTGGAGGTTCGCGGTGGTGGAAACGAGGCATGTGTCAAATGAGTGTTTATGGCCGAATTTCCCCTCGCTCAAGAGCCCTGCTGTACGGCAGCCTTTAAATTGATGGTTTAAGTAGAAAAATCCAAACTTGTTTAGACGAAAAATAAAATATAATTTTTTGAAAAACAGTAAAAATTTACCGAATAAAATATTTCAAAATGAGATTTGGATAAGAATATGTTATGGCGTAAATTACAAGTTGACTATTTAAGTAGATAATGACTCACTTAGACAGACAACCGTTTTTTTAAATGGTTGGTTTGCATTTTAGCGTTGTGTCGTAAATATCATCATTATTTTCTCCTGCAAATAGTGAAAGCATTATAGTAGAAAATAATGGCATTGAAACAATGAAATATTTTTAAAGTACAAAAATCAACTTCAATATGACCTAGTAACAATGGCTTTACATTCTTTTGTAACAAGAAGCGAAATTTCGCTCGACGTGAGAGTGGTTCACACAATAATAACAGATATGCCATACTCTACAAAATCAGAACTATAGCTGTCACAATTGCGATGATATCCGTTAGAAAGTAATTTCATTTTTGTTTACTTTGGAATTTTCTTTACATAGTAACATTGGAAGCTATAAACCTAAAACTTTGTCTTAAAAATGAAAAATATTATTATATTTAAAATTAAATTCCTATACGATTGCTCCTTTTCCTCAGGCTGCACCCGCCAATTTTTAACTGTATTATTAAATAATCATGTTTTTTGACAGATTGTATTAAAAATTAGAAAATGAAATCTAATAAAATAAAACATTTTTATATGTGATGAAATGTCAAGTGGAAAAAATCTATAATTTTTTCGAATTGATTTCACAGTCATTTAACAAAAATTACATAATTTATTTTGATTGATTTCCAAGCACATACATTTTATTGGTAATAATTTGTAAATAAACTGACTTTAATAATTTTATTAATTAATAATCCATTTTCTTAGTAAACCCCATCAATCAGATTTAAGTAATTTTTTCCACAAGAAGGCACTTGTGTTTGAAGTGAAATAGGTAATTGTTCAGCATTTTTAGTCAGATTTATACAATTAAAAAAAGTATTCTTCAGTGAATTCGATATATACTTATTTGTCAAATGTTACAAATGCATATGTAGTCATCAATTCTACGACTTTCATCTGAGTACTGACAGATTGTGCTAAATTGATCTTCCTCACGGAATCGAAGAAAGTAAAGAAAATGCCAGTGAATTAAGTAGCTAACCAAGTTATCATCTTGATTGAAAAATGAAAGTATTGGAAAAGTCGTAGCTGGAAGTGATCGATTTAAAGAAAGTAAAATGTAAATGAACAACCAAAAAGATGCACAAGATTACAATCTTTAAATAAAAATAAAATGATTTTAATTGCATTGAATTGACTGTTTTCCAATTTTTTTATCAATTTGCTTCTCTAGTTGAATCATTTTGAGGCAATAATTGCAACATTAATTACCTCTAATTTAAATATAAGAACCATCTTATAGAATCATGTCATTATTAAAGTATAAAAAAATAAATTTCACGCAAGTGAAGAATAAGTATAAGTAAAAAAGTCACTTATGTCTGTTCAACTTCGAACAGAGAAAATCAACGAGAAATATTTTTTCTGGAAAAAATATAATGGAATTTATTTTTTATAAATGTTCATGAATATTTGTCTTATTCTTTACAAAAAATTTACATTTTTGTTTTTTCGCTATAAAAAATCGACATGCGGTTGCTCATAGTGAAAAATACAGGGGGAAAAGCCGCGAGTTGACACGCGGCTTTCTTATCTGTAAAATATCTCGACCTTATACCATATATATATCTCGACCTCGAATTGACGCGCTGTCTTTACCTGGCGTTTAAAGGTACAATGCAACTTTTAAGTGACCTACGGCTTATAACTGCAGCGAATTACAAATTTTAGTTGAAAAAAACTTGTTATTTAATTAAATATATTTGTTTTTCAAAATTCTCGTTTGCGTAGATAGACGCAGTATTCTTCTGCGAATCTATTGATGCGAACATCTTATTTTCATCAAAAATGTGACTAAAGTTCCTTTTTAACTTGTAAGGCAGATGTATGCTTATGCATTTGATAGTCATATTACCTTGTGTTTACATAATATGAGACACTAAGTCTTAGAAGATACATTACTTGTTTGAAATATTTTTTTTCCTTCGAAAGAAAAGAGACCAATTTTAATTTATTCATATTTATTGAAAATTTTCTAAAAAATTTTTGCTGAATGAGGAAATTTAATTTTTGCATAGTCGCAACTTCTACTCATTAACTTTCAAAAGCTCTGTTCTAATAAGAATCAAAGCGGGCTTTTTTTATTGCGATTTAAATTTGGTAATTCCCAAATATATTTGATCAAACATTTGATTAATTTCATGCCTGTAGAACCTTATTTATTTTAAATTTGGTGTACTAAAGAAATAGGAACCTCCTAGCTCCGATATTTGCACTTCAAAAAGCAGAGGATCTTCACTTGCAATTTAAAAAGTCTTCGTGCAACTGCGAAATTATTTAATTGAAGGAAAACGCTGCTTCAGTAATATTGAATAAAAAAATTTGTTACAATCAAAGTATACAATTTTTTAATATTTGCTAATGGAGCAGAAAAAGTACCAAAAAAATGCAACTTTTTATAAGATTGGAGATCGACAATCCTGACTCTCCAATATCCGTCAGACATAAGCGATGTTTTCACATCACTCCTCTTCTAAGATCGTTACTTCAATGGGTCAAGAACAATCAAATTTGTCACGCGACATCTACTCAATTCGCCGGGCAAAGTTTTTATTGTAATTCGCTTCAACTGACGAGCCAGCGACGTCTTTCAACGAGAAATCACTTTCCTTCTAATCAGCATTCCTGACATTATTTCAGAAAGACGTGAATTAAGTTAATCAAACTTAATCATAAGAACTAAACGATAAACCTTTAAAATTAAGGTTGAACTGATAAGACGGGGACCTACTTTAAATCGGCCCACTTTAACACCGGATCACATTTTCGCGCTATACGCTCGAATGACGTTATATCCGATCCTTGTGTCGAGAAAGTGCACAGATAATTTTCATGTGGCTCCTATAACAGACCATTGTGTCCAAGACAATAAAAGCATAGACAGCTATTTAATTTATATGTTAATGCTCAGCATTCCGGATCATTTCCTACGTTGTACATATATTGAATTTAAAATTATTGTACTTAAGCAGAGAATGCGTTTCATAGAAAGTAGGTTATCAGAATCTATTCAGTATTTTTTTCATGCAAAATAAATCAGATTTTATGCACCGCATATTTTTCAGTTTAAATTTGGACAAAAATCTGAAATAAATCTTTTAAAATGTGAACTATTGTACAAATTTCTGCTAAAGTTCTGGAATCACTTGAAATTTCCATATCTAATGATCCATATTGAGAGAAAAAATAATTTTAAATACGCAAATTATTGATAAAGTATTATTTTAAAAAGTATGAAATTAGAAAATATTGATAAAATTAATTTCCCTGATTCGTTAAATTTATAATATCTGATGCAAAACCACTGAATTTAAAAAATTAAAATAGTATAAAAAAAGTTATTAACTTATTTTTGAATGACATTTTGGAGCAATGCGAAAATTAAGGCAGAAATTGATATCATATTGTTTTAATTTCTTGATTTATCAATATTCTTTTTTAGTCAGAATCTTTCAATGCATTTTTTAAAAATTCTTCTGCAGGAAAATAAGATATAGATTTCTAATATGTATTATTCAACGTTATAATAAGTGTTCTTACTTTAGGAATCAAGTAATTTTCTTATGCTACACAAAAAGTCCTAAAGGCTATAAAAAATGACAGTCCTAATGTTAAGAATGAAACTTTTGTATTGTAAACAAAATAATCTTTTCAAAATATGGCCTAGAATAACGGAGTAAAGCGATTCTTAATTTGAATGATCCAATCAAAAGCCTTAAATATTTGTGTGCCTCCAAGCGGATAATTTAAATAAAAAATGATCATGTAGAAAACGAGACTTTCCATTTTTTTCTTTGCAGTACTGCCGGAACCAATGAACAAATATAGAATTAAACCTTCAATGTTATTTTATTTACATAAAAGTGTCTTTCTTTTTTGTAATTATTATATCTGATTAAGTAGAACCTAATGAGCACCGGTTATCGAGGGGCAACTCAATGAGAAATATGGAAATCTTAAAACTATGTGTGTGGCAGTATCAAACGAATTCCCATAGAGAGTGCTAATATTTCTTTGAGATTGCTGAGATTGCCCATATTTTCCAAAACTTTTTGAGATTGGGACTCTCGATGAGAAATCAGACTCGGCTATGCTCGGCGGTGTTCGGGCGGAGTCGGCCGTTAGTTCGACTCACCGAGGAAGCGTATGCATCACAAACGTGTGAAAGCTTCGTGGTGCGTGAATGCTTCAGGCTTAACGAATGATTCCCGAGATTTCTAAGAGCTCATCAAAGGTTTCTTCTAAGATTTCCAGCGCAGTAATCTGAGGTTGCTCAGTGACTAGCCCCTCGCCGGTTATATTTTGCTAGAACTTTAGAAAGAAATTTTTAAAAAATCGCCCCAAGAAGACAGCTCATATAGAAAAATGTATTTCAAGCTTAAAAATGAAATCCTTGTTAAAAATGATTTGCATTAGAATAGATACATGCAACCTGGAACCTGATGAAATAAAATTTCCTTTAGAAGAATTTATGATAAATAGATCAAGACTATAGACTGTACAAAATTTGAGTTACTCATCAATAAATTTCTACAAAAGGTTAAGACTTTAATTTCTGAATTAATTACACTGTGACTAATATTGATATAAATAATTTCGGATATTATTAATGTTAAATTAATTGCTTGCTCATAATGAACACTTCTTAATTATACAAATTTTCGAGCTTTCCTTTAGTGATTACAAATGAAATTTGAACGGGTTGTATTGCCTAATAATTTTCCTGATTTATTAAGTTTAGAGCTTAATAAGATCGTTTTGATATACATTTTTTCAAATTTTGATTATATTGAGGAAAAGAAATTATATACGTAAATTTCCATTAAATACATGATTTTGAACAAAAAGGTTAAGGTTCGTTCCATAAATTTTGGGAGAATCACAAAAAATATATTTCACAATAATGTTCATGTATGATTATTCAACAGAATTTAAGGGTACTATTTCTTCGCAATCATTTAGAAATATTACATACGTCCACTTAAACTGCTTTGCACTCTTACTCGACATTTTATTTAATAACATGAAAATTTTTGGAGAGGTCGTACGCAGAAGAGTGTTCTTCGTTTTGATTTATTATGATTTTGAGTTGTTCTGAATCAATCCGATCTGGGAGGAATACATGCTTGCAAAATAGTACGTATAAGGCATTATGCTTGTTCGAATTGTGGACCTTTTCTTTAGTGCTCAGTATAAGGTTGGAGGCGGCGACTCCCCCCCCCCCCCCCCCCCCCCCCTGTAGAGTATCTGTGGATCCGCCGCTGAATAGGTATGCCAATAACTTCATACATGAATATTATTGTGAAATATATTTTTAATGTTACTTAAAATTTTTTTATAGGTACACATAGGTACACATAGTAGAACTGTACTTCAAAGAAAACGTTTAGATTTTCAAAGGGCGACTAGAAATAGTGGAAACAATTGTAATCAGTAAAGTGATCGGTAGGTGTTAACGCCTTCAAAGATGAAAATCGTAAAAGGTATCTCAGGAGAAAAAGTTATATATATTTTATGTATAGTGGATAAGACAAGGATATTTTACATTTGTTTTATGAAGTTTTCTATGTAAAACAAATGGAAAATATCCGTTTTTTGTCCGCTATATATAAATCGTATATAACTTCTTTCACCTTAAGTGTATTATAATTAGAATTTTTCTTAAATAATCATTTCTTTCTCTTTTATCCTTTAGCATATACACAAAAAAAAACGAAAGATAAAGTTTACGTCGATTCCAGGTGAAAGATTCACCGCAACAAAAATTAACCTTGCCAGATAAACTTGACATTAATCGAAGATAATTTTCGACTTTTAACCTTGCCAGGATAATCTTTTTCCTTATAATCGCTCCATTTTTATTCGAGATGTAGCGAGAATTGCGACGCCAGCGCTATCTATCGTTGTTTAACTTTCTTAAATTAGAGAGAACTGGGGATTCACACCTGTCAGTTCCTTTTTTGTGTTTTTTGCTAAAGGGTATTAATAAAATTCTAATGCATCTACAATAGTCTAATTTATTTTGGAGGAGATATATCAATAAGACCAATTTTTTCGTGTTTTTTGTTGCTGATTCCATATGTTTCACCAAAATTTTCTCACTGCAGCGTCACACAGTAGAAGTGATCAGAATTATTTTCCTAACCTCGGTGCATCTTGCAAAGTATCTTTAATTTTTAACTGTTTCAAGTCTTACCTGCAACAAATTTTAACTTTTGTTTTTTCTGTGTCCTTTTAAATCTGGTGTCCCAATTTAGAACTCGAATTCACTCATACTTTGCTGTTTCCCCACTACTGTAGCAGACGACTGCTTTTATTCCATTAGTCCGGGAGCCAGGTATGGTCTCGTGGCCTTTTCAATGCCGATGGAGCCACCAAGGTTTTTTTTATGTATTTTTAGCCGCTGAATCCGAATTTTTTAGATGGCTGTTCGTCTGAGTGGTCAGTTTTTTGTTATTAACATTTTTTTAACAATTAATTGAACAATTGAATTTTTTGACAAAAATAATTTTTTTCAGTTTCTTTAGCATATTTTGAATGAAAAAGGTCCCTAGTAATTTTTCTCGCAAACCAATACTTTGTGAGAAAAAAATGGGCAAAGTTTAAAAAAAAAGTGATTTTTCCAGTTTTTGACGCTATGTCAGATATACACCATAAACTTTATTTGTAATCTGAGTCCACGCTATGCTTCCTAAGCCACCTAAGAAATTCAGATTCAGTGGCTCAAAATACATAAAAAAACCTTGGTGGCTCCATCGGAATTAAAAAGGCCACGAAACCATACCTGGCTCCCGGACTACATCGTAGGATAAATTTTCGCTAAATAGCATGTAAACTTTAACAGCGCGAAATTTTATCTACATCAAAATTTAAATTCAGTTTTTCTCTGTAATTAAGATCAATTTATTTATTAAATTCTTTTATTAAGAAACATAAATGCATTTTTTAATTAGTATTAGTATTAGTATTAGTATTGTATTTAGTATTAGTGTATTTATTAGTATTTGCATTAGTAAAATTTTCTATAGTTTCAATTTGGCTGTTCCAGGCCTACTTTATAAAGAAGTTACTAAAGCCGGTATGAAGAAAATAAATCAACATAACGGTGACCATTACCTTAACCCGCAGAGTCCACACTAGTGCGAATTTGCAACCGTAAAATAAAATTGACTTTCTACAGAAAGGTGCCTTTTTCTTTATAATTTATAAAAGCGTATAGGCCTAACAAGATTTTGAAGCAGAAATATTGTACTTTGAGAACAAAAACATTATGAGAGCAAAATAAAAAAGAAAATGTTAAGTTAACGACGAATAAACTATAGAAACATGCTTTGTGTTTGAAAAATTTAAGTGACTTTTAATATTATTATTATTGTGACATAATTATTTTGTATGAATAATTAAATCCTTTACAACCATATTTATCTTGCCTGTAATAATTTGCGCTTACCATTCCCGGCCACTTTATAATTGCAATAATTATACAAAATATGAATTTAATTAAATAATTATATTATTTGCTATCATAGTTATTAGTACATATTAACAAAAAATCACATTGGAATCGAAGTCATAAATGACGTATTCGGTCCCAAATTCCGACCTCGTTTAGGGTGTTGTTTCCGACACGTTTCCTGTGTGTATTTCGGTGTCATTACCCATGACGTATCTTTCCGGTGATAAGCGTAGAGTAGAGAAAAATTAATATTTTCAGATTTCAGCGCAAAAGTGAAGATTATTCTATTATTATGAATGCGCGATTTTTCTATCTGTCTAAAATGCCACCATAAGAATAAGATACCTCCTAAACTTATTCACTTCTATTTCCATAGTAGCCGCCACACAGTTTTCTATTCTCCCAAAGAGAACGTGTTTTCAATATTTTTAATTCCTTCGAATTGTACTGGTAACATACCTCACAGAGATATTTTTTATTCCTCAGAAGTGGTCATATTTTGATTTTATTTAATTCCTCCTAATTAGTTCACAAAATATGTGTAATAAGTTGTTTTAATTCCTTCATGCGGAATGTAAGTTCTCATATTTTAATTTTGACCAATTCAACTCAGCCTCTCTAGAGTTAAAATTATTTATATTGACACATTTTAATTGATTTCTTGGGTGCATTTTTTAAGGAATTGGAAAAAATTATTAAAATATAAATAAATATAAATTTGAATATTTTTCGAATTTATAAGTTATAATAAGATTTAATAATGAAAAATAGGTTAAATAAATGCTTTCGTTGAATTTTACTAAGTCGATAAAGATGAATAGGATTTGCACTTTTTCTGTTCCCATTGTGGGATTTTAGACGTAGGAAAAATCGCGTATTGATAGGAATACAAATTCGTAATTTTTCTGAATTCATCGCTTATTACCGGGCTGCGTCGGATTTTTTAATAAGGTACATTAAAAAAATCTGATTTTAAGGAATATAAATAGGGAATTGAAAATTCGAAACCTAGAGGAACACAAAAATAATAGTAAAAATAGTAAAAAATAGAGGTTATGAATTTTTTAATTAATTCATAAACCTAAGATGCAAGGAACAAATAAAAGGTGGTTCCTCAGCTGGACAATATGCGAGGCAAGGAATAAAATATTTTATTTAAATTTGGTAGAAAAGTTAGAATTGTTTATAGTGGTAAAATTAACCAAGCTTTTACTTTCGCAGAATTGAAGGATTAAATAAACCGCTCAGATAAAATATTGTAGTTAATTCTTTTTCATAGAGGGAAGTTCTTTTATTGCAACTCCTAAAAAAGCATTTAAAAATGTTGACAAACCTGAAAATTAATCGCATGAAGCACAAACACAGCGTATTTTAGCCGTATGTCGAACAACCCAAATTTGCAGTAAGACGAGTCTTCAATTAAGAAAAGCATGTAATTATAAAATACATACTACATAAAAATAAACTATATTGTTTAAATTAATTATTATTGATTTTATACTCAATCAAATGTACAGACAGTTTCCCTTAATTAATTTTCGAATAAGTAAAAAAATCTACGTACCTTTCCAAAAAATAATGCGAAATGCCACTCCTGGATCTGAAAGATCCCTGCACACATTCGTATCACGGCTGTTCGAAGTGCACGTCTCCCCGAATACGCTAACTTAATATAGGGCGTCAAAATATTTAAAACTTTTTTTGTGAATATTTAAATAATTCGCATCATCTAACCTTCAAACAAAAATATTCTTTTTGATAGGGATTGTGATAGGGATGTGATTAGAAATATATTTTGGAATGAAGAAATGACATCTTTCACTGAATTTAAGAGAAAAAATTACAAGAAGATAAGTTTTTATCATAGATTGAAATTGAAGCTTTCTTGATTTTGATATTATCAGATATTTTAAATCGATTAACTGTCAAATGAATTAGCAAGATTGATTGATTGAAATTTTAATTAAATTTTTAAATTTTATTCAATTTGTTTTTTAAAGATTCAATCAATTCTCAGAAATATTAAAGATAAGAATGTGAATGGTGTTAATAATTTTTTAATAATTAACTTTAAAATCCATTCGACTGTTTAATGTGCAAAAATTTCGAAAGGTCTCTAGCGGTGTACTGACGAGTTTTTTGTCTATCTCTAATCGGGCTCTAGTGAGGGAAACTAGTTGAACCCATCTGGAACCTAACGCTAAGGCCATGGGTTTTGCACAAAATGTATGTTACTAATCATTTATTTTTAATAATAATGTGATGTAATAACATATTATTATTAATTATTGTTATTATCGATAGCAGCTTGGATCTTCCGTCCTCCTGCCCGTCCTTGGCGTTGGGAAGATCATTTTTTAATGTTCAATTTGTGATGATCTTTCGTCTATTTTGCTCCGGCTCGCAATAAAGTGGAA
Source organism: Belonocnema kinseyi (assembly GCF_010883055.1). Classification (NCBI taxonomy): domain Eukaryota; kingdom Metazoa; phylum Arthropoda; class Insecta; order Hymenoptera; family Cynipidae; genus Belonocnema; species Belonocnema kinseyi. The sequence continues at coordinate 63,672,336 of NC_046658.1, read as the reverse complement.
ATGACGATGTCTGTGAAAGAAGTTTATTGCATATATTAAAATGGTTGAAATGTTAGTTGAATATATTGTTAAAATAACTGTTCTTACAAATTTACGACAAAAATTTTCATCTAATAATTTTTTATCAAACTATAAAGAGTCGTTCAATTCTTTGAACGGAATTTCGGAACCATATTCTTGTGTGAAAGCATGGAACTGGGAAGAATCACCATTGTCCATAGTTAATGTATACACTTTGGCAACTAAAGATATCTTAGCTCCGCGCATTATAAAGTCACTACGATTACATTCCTCTTCTACTTTTTTCATTAAGCGTAGATTTTTGCGCCAAAAACTTCCCTGGCCCTGCGGGCGCCTTTTTTTCTCCGTCGTAGAGAAAAATAATTTCGAAACACAATACAAAATTACATTCAAAACTAAAAGTACAAAACTTTAAAACTTTGGCCAAGCACTGGACAGCTGTACTTCACATAACCTCTTCAACTCTGACATTAACATCTGTCTGGTCTCGAAGAAAATGTTCTATAGTACCCCAAGTGAAGTTTTCGAGAATAATAAGTTTAAATACGAGGGTAGTTCAATAAGTCCTTAGAATGAAGTATAAAAACAATTTTTTTTGGGTAAATTTTTTTTTATTTTTCAACATAATCTCCTTGGAGCT
>NC_046658.1:63658088-63671575 GCF_010883055.1 Belonocnema kinseyi | reverse complement strand
CCAGTTATAAACCGTTGCTAAGGCGGGGGCAGATGTGCCATGAACTGAGTCCAATTCATTTTTTATCTCATATGGAGTTAAACCCTTTAAATGAAAATGTTTCATTACCGCTCTGAACTAGTTTTTTCCATTTTTCTTAACGAACAATTTTTTTTTTCAATTGGTTATAAAAACACATAAACTCAGAAGATGTGGACTGTGACTGCACCATATATCTAGTCGGGAGTGGTGCTGACTGAAAACAGATGATTTGGAGCGATTCGCGCGCCATCTGTTGGTCATTCTAAGGACTTATTGAACTACCCTCGTACACATGAAAACTTTATTTCTGCATAATGAAACCTTCAAAAACGTCAGAAGAAATAGTTTTGAAACAATACAGGATTTTAGGAATTTTCTGGTCGGAACCCTATTAAGTGCAGATAGATTCGCCATACGTATACGAAGCATGTCATTTTTCATTAGAACCTGACAGGGCGCCCATAAGTTTTTTCTTGCCTAGATATTCTGATAGGGGCTCCAAACAGTTTTTTTACACGAGATATTATAATAAGGGGCCTCACTAGAACCCAAATTCAAAAAGAGAAAGATGGGAAATTTTCCGCATGGCGTTTAAGCATAACATAGAAATATTCTCTATGAGTGTCGTATTACAATTTTCTTGAAGGGAAGACATAACAACCCTCGAAACATGTTAGATCCTGGCCGTATAAAGACGACGGATAAATAATTATAATTATAGTATAATTATATCATAATGAAAAAATAAGGAGGACGGAAGATCCAAGCTGCTGTCGATAATACCAATAATTAATGATACTATATTATTACATCACATTATTATTAATATTAAATCATTAATAACATACATTTTGCGGAAAACCCATGGCCTCAGCGTTAGCTTCCAGATGGGTTCGACTAGTTTCCCTCACTAGAGCCCGATTAGAGATAGGGAAAACTTGTCTGAGCACCGCTAGAGACCTTTCGAAATTTCTGCACATTAAACAGTAGAATGGAATTTAAAGTTAATTATTAAAGAATTATTAACACCATTTACATTCTTATCTTTAACATTTCTGAGAATTGATTGAATCTTTAAAAAACAAATTAAATGAAATTTTTAAATTTAAATCAATCAATCTTAAATGAGAGAAAGTTAGATTGGATGTCTCCTTGTTTTTTCTGCCTCTTTTTTCTAGTGTCGTATATCTCTAATGAGCCGTCTTACAGTATTATATGAAAACATATTTCATAAATTGATTTTATTGATTATTTTTTTGTTAAAGAAACTATTCTTTAAGAAAAATAATTCTTTTTAAGCCCTCTTGTGAAATTATGTTGCACAATTTGTTTTTTAAAGTTCATGTTGGTTTAAAAAATGTACTTTCAAATATTCAACAGAGATATTAAGCCATAGACTTTGTATTGTTCTCTATCGTTCGGTTCTTTTGCCATTCTCAAACGTTCGAGTCTTGCTCAACCAACAAATTTTCTATCGGATTTAGATCCAGGGAGGCGGCACGCCACTGAAGTACCGGAATTTTTGCCTTGGACAATCACTCCTTAGTAGACTTGCTGGTGTGTATTGAAGCGTTATTCTGTTGAAATAATAGCTTAGCGAAAAACTAACGGCTAAAGTAGACTTTAGGTATTTTTTGAGTACTGACTGATAATCCTTGCTGTTCATCCGACGCGACAGGATGGTCATGTCAACTTTTTCAAAATCGCTTTACGCCGCCCGTATGATATAGGATCCACCACCAAAATTCCGCAAAGAAAAAAACGTGGCTCTTTCCGCAGATCACGCGAATAATGCCGAATACCATCTAAGCCATTTGAATTAATTTCTTTGTCGTCAGGCCAGAAATTGTCTGGTCTGGCCATCCCTTTAAACTTCTTTAATAATCAAAAATACATTTTCCATCCCCCTGACTCAATCATTTTTTAAAGAATTGATTCTCAGAAAATTATCTATAAAATAAGACTCATTCTAAAATCTTATAAACTAATAGATTTTTCAATTAATGTTTGTATATTTGCTATAAAAAGTACCTGAAAAAATATAAAAGTTAGTCCAAAAATAAATTTTATCAGTAAGCGAGAATTAAATGCATTATCACTTTCATTTATGGTCTTACCATTCAATAAAGAAGCTTATCATAAAAAGCTCTCATCATAATCATAAAAAATAGATGATTCCAATTCTTTTTTTAATAAATGATTCGGGTTCAAAATTTTGCGAAAATGTTAAGCCCCTATTTATTGACTTCACCGAATGCTTACCGGCAGTGAGTTATTTGATACTGCCTATCTAAAGGCGTCAAGTAAAGTACAGAGAAGCTGCTCATTAACAGGTAATTGTGCCAAAACATGAGATCTGAGATCTCTAAAAAAATAGTTTTATTTATGGTTTTAAGAAAATGGTTGTATTTAAATAAATAATGCCGCTTGTTTCTGAAAAAGGTTCTATTGTTTTCAATTTCGAAAATAAATTTTTCTCTAGCTAAAATCGTTAATACTATTTTTTTGAAAGATAACATTTTTCAAACAAATACTTTTAGTTGACAAATGTTAACTTATTTTCAAAATACAAGACAGTAGAGATGTAGTGAACGTTTTTCTCGAAAAAATAAGCTATACTTTATTAAAACGCAGCAATTTTCTTAAATTGGTAAGAAGAGACAAGATAAAAAAATTCAATTCCAAGCAACTGATGTTAAAATAATAACTTTTTGTAATTTTATAACTTTTTTATCAACTAACTTCTCCGCTTTCTAAATGAATAACTTCATCACTTTTATATTTCATGCTGCACACCTTCTTTCATTCTTTTAGTCTCTTTTTCATATTCCCGCTGCACCTTTGTCGGATAATAATCACTATCTTAAGGGTATGCTATTATTCTTCAACACAAGCACAATCACTTGCAATTTTTTCATGATTAGCTTACTTATTTGAAGGCGGCCGTTACCAAGTCAAACAATGCGAAATAAACCGATAAACCAACAGAACGCATTCTGATGCATTCTAGTATTATTTTTATTATTATTTCTCAGATTTATTTGGCTCAAAGAATTTCACGATAAAACGTCTGCAATGATAAATTTCAATGATCATTCTTAGCAATAATAACTTCAAAAATTCGAAAACAATATTTGCCAAACCAGGAGCAATAGTTGCAATCAGTTCTAATAGATATCTTCAGTGTAGAATTCATAAAAAAATAACCGATTCAAAATTGTGAGTCATTCGGAAACCTTAGTGAATCCGCAATCGTGAATGACTATTTCCGATAGCGAAAGATTTGATACAATTTCCGATTCTACAGAAATGCCTGATATTTGATCAAAGCGGAAATGCATTACAGAATGTGACACTATAGTATATAATTTGTTTCACTCGCTCGCTGATTTATAATTTCTAAATTTGGTGTGTTTCTTTTTTCCTGCGTATATTTCCATGTTATAATGGTAGATTCTTGTTACCAAAATTGTTCACATACGGAAATTTGGATGGTTCGCTTCTATAATAAATGTTTATAAATTTATTTTTATCAAAATTTTAAATCTATCTAGAGGGTTCTGACTTGTGCGGTCATGAAACATTGATAGTACTCACATCCATTAAGAATGATTCCTAGCAACTGTAACTCCTTTTCCATTTTTGCTGGAGGCGCCTGCAAGCCTAGCGTAATTTCCAGACAAAACAGAAGATAAACTTTACAACGATTTCCGACGAAAGATTCTCTGCAACAAATATTAACTTCGCAGGATAAACTTCACAAAATATCGGTTAAACTTTCTTTTGTTTTTCCATGACAAACACATGTTTTTTGAAAGACGCGAAGTTGGCTAAGCAAAACTTTATCGCCCTAAAAAATTTCCTGCAACAAATTTTATTCTTAATTTTTTCTGTGTTGAAACAAATATATAAGTACATTAAATAATACAAAAAAACATTAACTGTTTTGGAAGAATTTAACTTTTTGCAAGCTTTGTTAGTAAATTAAACCGTACGAAACATTCCATTTAAATTAATATTGCTCAGTCACCATAACTGCTCCATTCACTTTTAGTAATTGACATATGTGTAGTTGAAAAATATGCAGCTTGTAATCATTTTGACCAATTTTATGGTTACTATTCGTGCAAATATTAGTTACTTCAGCTACTTTTCTCAATGAAAATTAAATTATTCTTGCTAATTCAATGAACTGCCTGTAGGCAAGACTGCATGGAGAAAAATATATGCTCAGTCTGACCATCTAGATGAGCAGAGGGCGAACTATAGGACAACCTTCGGAATTGCAAAAGCGACTATTTCTAAGAAGTTACAAACAAGAGCTACAAATTGAGCACCTCAGAGAGTCCACTTGATCATATCGGATTGTCGACTCGATCATCGCAGAGCCGAATTGATGATCACAGAGGAACGAACTTATCATATCATAAAGTCGTCTTGACATCGGCGGACAGTCGACGTAACCTGGATACTTTAGGTGCCAAACCAAAAAGTCAGTTTTTTTAGAACACTGTTTTTTTCGGGTCCGCCTCATGATTCCAAGGTGTTCACAATTTTGCAAATGTCAAAACTCTTTCCCCAATTTGTTCATGAGAATGATAAATTGTCTAGCTATAGTCCAAAAAATATGTATCATTTAAATATCGAACTTTCGACTGCAAAATGTTATTATTAAACTACGAAATGTCTATTAAAATTTCTTTTATTTGAAACCACCATGTTATGAGCCTAATACGCCCCCAGAAAAGTGAGATTTTAGATAGCTCTTTACCATACCGTCCAGCTAGCGGCAGTGAATTAGTTCAAAACGCCATTGCATAGTCAGTTAAATAGTTCCACAAATGACCACTGAATTACGCACAATGCATTTCATTAATTTACTGTAGTCGTATAAATATCAATATAAATACATAAATATATTATACATACCTACAAAAGCAAGTGTAATCTTTTCGTGAGCTATGTGTATACGTGTAGGTCATGTTGTTGATTTTGACAGCATTTTGCATCAAAATTATCGACTCTTTTCAAACTTTAAGTTTCTGCTGCACATTATATTATTTCGTCGTATAGAAATAAAAATCAAGATATTCTAAAAGTTACCGCGAAAATACCAAATTCTGTTTTTGATTTCAAATGAAAAACATTTTTCCCTAAATTTCAATTTTTCATTCTGTTTCTCAAGGAAGTCTATATTGCGCGAAAACCTTGTAAATTATGAATTTATTAAAAATGTTAGATTTCCATAAAATATTTTTTGGAATTAAAAATGATTTTAATCAAATCTACATATGAATGCCATTCTGAAAGAAATGTAAATTCAATATAAAAGATTGAACGCTTTCATCTTTAAAATATTAAATGTTTATCCCAGAATATGTATTTACCCTTTTATTTTGTAGAAAAGTTGAAAACACAATTTTTTCCAATATTGTATACATTTCCAACTTTACCAAAATATTATATTTCTGCTGTGATTTCACCATAGATGTAATGGAAGTTTATTACTAAAACGTAATGTAATTTCACAATATATGTAATCTAATTTTACAACACATGTATTGTAATTTTACAATACATGTATTGTGATGCAGATTTTTTGGATGTTGTAAAATTACAAAACATTTGTTGTTATATCAGAATACTGTAAGGTGACGGTGCAATTTCATGTATTGTAAAATTACATTACGTTTTGGTAATGAACTTCCATTACATTTATTGTGAAATCAAAACAGAAACTTTTAACAGAGTTCATATCAAATTTTTGGTTTCGTAAATATGTCCAATATGATCAACATGCGCGTATAATCATCTTTATCTAATTAAAGAGTACATATGCACACTCACAAATAAATTAACGTAAAATATTAAGTGTTGACATGACATTAATGCTGTCTTATTTGCGTTTTAATGAACAGCATTCGTTATCAAGGAGGTTTCGATAGGTTTCTGTTGTCCCCAAAAAGAATTTGAGTTGTAAAAAAATCTCCGCAAAAAAAGAATAAACAACATTTTTTCTGTATACAAAAAAATGTAAACTATGGTAAGAGAATTAATAAATGAAGATTTCGAAATCTTTTAATCCAAGTTTCCATGAATCCCTTGCGATATATGTTACATTAGCGAAAACATGAAAAAAATACTTCAAAGACCTTTACCGAACCATTCTTAATTATGCAGATGTAATGTTACCGAAACATTTTAGGATCAATAGCAATGCATTTAATTGTTATATATGCTCAAAATAAAGATTAAAGAATCACATGAAATTAAAGAAACGCAAAAATAAAGAACATCACCATCTATTAATATTGATGAATGGAATAGACTTCATGGTGGTGCAAGTCTCAAGCAACAGTAAAAACCGGAATAGTATTGAATGATTTAAGAAAAAGCGAATTCAGATCCCTAAATTGTTTTTCCGAAATAGGAAAATGGAATTAAAAAAAGAATACAAAAAATAAAAAAGGAAAAATCATTTTTGTGAAACTCCTGCTAGGGCACGAGGAAACTTGATACGATTTTTAGAAAAAACTTCCAGAGAAATACCGAGAGCAAGGCGTTACTTTAATATCTAAAAGAAAAATAGACACGTAAAGAAACAACAAAGGTGTATGGCACTAGTGAATACTGAAATATAGAATTAAGTTGTAGTACTTCAGGTTCTAATTCAAGAGACGTTCTGGACACAAAAAAGAAAATACTTATGAATATAAATTATAGACCTATACTTAAACTATAATTGTATATCATATATTTATAATTTAAATAATCAGAAACAGAAAAGAAGACACAAAAAGAAAAAAGAGCTGTTGTCTGGACTGATGCTAAGGAACAGTTAGAAGCTATTTTCAAAGAGCGAAATGTAATCGGCAATTACGTCATTAAATTTATGGCTAATAGCGGTCAAGGTTTCCTGAAAACCTCCATAGCGGTTCTTCCAGAAAACTATTAATTTAAATTAGATGATGGTGTTAATGACAGAGATCCAGAAACCGATTACAATTTTTTTATGAAAACGAGAAGTCTATACTCTGAAGATGGTAGAACCTCAACAACATTCCCTTTGAGTTGGTTTTAGATTTTAAACTATTACTCATTTGTAACTGTGTTCAAATCGGAAAATCATTTTATCTCTGTGTGTATTGTTTCGTAACAATCAGAAATGTAAGAGGCGGTCAGAATAAAGTAGTACACGTATAATAATTAATGAAAAGAGACAATGAAAATGAAAATGAAAAGAGACATACCATCCTAGCTCACAGAAAAGTGAACTCACCCCTGTCAACCACCTGTTTTCTTGCACAAACATGTGCTCCAGCTATGCATCTAATTGTGGTATTATCAGAGGCTTGTGTTTACTGTTTATGTATGAATTTATTATGTACCATTCATGTCAGACCTCTACTATATGACATGGACATGGCTCCTGATCAAAGATCGAAAGAATTATAGAGTAGAAAAGGATCAAAATAATTTGGAATCACTTAAAACAACCCGAAAATGTTCAAAACTGTAATAACTGGGGAAGAGTTATGATTTTATGGTTTTGACCCAGAGAAAAAGTCAGAACAATATCGAGATAATGCTCGCTATTTTCTGGGACCAGACAGGTGTTGTGCACCATCATTAGGCTTCAAAAGGTGAGAAGATCAAACAAAAAGTATGGCCAAGATGTTTCAAAGTGAGTACGATATCCTTGACCACGACAACACACTGTCCATTCATCAAAGGTTATTGAGGAATTTCTGGTGCATCAAGGCCTTACAGAACTTTAGCAGTCCCCATACACTTCTGATCTGGCTTCCTGTGTTTTCGGGTTGTTTGCTAAATTGATACATCCTTTAAAGGGAATATGATTCCAAGACGCAGACGAAGAAACAGAATGAAACGAAACAGGTGTTAGCTATTCTGAAAGTTCACTTCAAGGAATGCTTCTGAATGTGGAAGGATCGCTCGTAGAAGATTGTAGCTACCAAAGTGGTTTTCACTTTGAAGGTAATATCATGGCTATTGACCAGAATTAATTCTTACTCCCTACATTGGCGGATAATTACTGGACAGATCTTCTAGTTATTTATCAGTTATCAGTCGATTGTGTTTAAGTTGTTTTTGAGATTATACAATGTATGTACATGTGTAATTTTCAATTAAATAATGATGATTTTACGTACATATTCACCTTATTAAATAACATTAAAAAACTGTACCTTAGTTTGGAAGCTATTTTGGGAAAAGGATTAGCTGCGATTTTCGTGTTTTTATTTTTTGAATCCGAAAATACATACAAAGGAAGAACCTTAGCTAGATTTTGCTGATATTTTTATCATACTTATGATTGGTTGAAGGGCTTTGTGTAATGTGTATACTGTATACCTCTGAAAATTAATTTTTTTTGCGAAAAAACCTAGCGCTTCCTTGCGACTTAGTTCGGAAGTAATTATCTCTTGCAAGGTACGTTAATTATAATTACGATTGCGACTATAATTATACTTAAGGAAGAAGATGCGGTTATTTTTATTACGCTCGACGCTTTATTGTTGTTATTGTAAGTAGTCATTATGACTCTACTGTCCCAGATAGAGAAAGCTTTGTGATAGTAACAGTTTCGGAAATTTTTTAATTCATTTAATCAAACGCTGTTCAATTAAAAAGTTTCTGAGACAATGTGTTAACAAATTTTATCGGATGTATGTGTGTTTATATGCGTGCGGATGTGTGCAGATGCATGTGCGAATGTGTATGGAAATGTGTGGATTTTTAGATGCCATACTTTTTTGTGAACACGATTAGTTGAAGATGGTAGCAGATTGATACATTTAATTAAAGAGAAAGAAGGTTATGTTCAATTATATTATTTTAAAAATCGATTATTATGGTAAAAATATTCTCACTTATTTAATTTAAGGTTGAGGCACGAACAGAAGATATTTTTTGATTCGTGAAGAAATCGATTGGTCTATAATATGAATACATTTTATTAAATAATAAGGTATTTGTGGATAGTTATATTGTTACAAAAATCGGGTTTTTATAGTAAAACTTTTTTATTAACATAATTAAAAATTAATGCATGAACGGAAAAGATTCCTTGATTCTAGACAAATTAATTGACTTATAATATTAGTAGATTTTCTTGAAGAGTACGTAGATTATGCATATTTATGTAATTTGAACAATCTGTTTTATTCAGCAATTTTTTTTTCACTGACATCCCTATGGCTACATCCATCTGTGGCCACGGCAGGTAAAACGGTGTTTGCTTGTCTCAAGTCGAGCCTGCTCATGGCTAAGACAAGGTTTAATTTTTCAAGACGTTATAAAATTTAAATATTTAGAATCTGTGGGTCTGAACGATTATCACCCTTAAAGATGTTCTTCGCAAAAAGAAAAATTGTAACTTCTCAGAAGGATCACCTAAGCCGTTAGAAATACATAGAAATGAACAACATTTTCGGTATCATCGCCAAACAAGTATAATACCAATTAAAATCCGTAAATAAGTTGATTGAATATATATATATATATATATATGTGTGTGTGTGTGTGTGTGTGTGTGCTCTGCTATCATTCGGTTCGGTTTTGATTCCTCTAGAATCAAACCGAAGGGCCTATGACAAAGCCACCGAACGCGTCCTCGGGTTGCGGATAGAGGGTCCCTGTACCAAGGGTTTCTGATGAATATCTTTACAAAAAATAAATAGGCAGTCGCGGACAATTGTCCAGGGGTGGTCCCGATGGAATTAACCCCCAAGCGGAGGTGTGAAAACCGTACCGAAAGCTGAATAGCACCTGGGTGAGGTGTCTAGAACGGTGACTCTGGGATACCGGGCTTCCTCTCAGAGTACGCAGCCTTATCCTTGCATGCGGGGCTCTACAAGGATGGACGAACCCCTTTTCCTAGCTTCTCGTGGGAACAACAATGACAACACCAAACATAGTTGTAGTAAGTGCGGTTCAAAACAACAGAACGCGCAGGGCTCCCAACAATAGGTCGGCCGAGAATGCCGACCAATCTATAGCTGGGGGAGCCAATGAAAATGGATTCAATGCGATGGATCGGCGGGATCTCGCAACCTTTGGGTGGTCGGAGCGACCGAATCACGACTTGCTAGAGTGCTACGATGCGAGTGTGGCCCCTGAACGGGGTTACATGACACTGCTGCATGCTCTGTGGTGCGAGAAACACCCGGAGCTATCGCACTTTTCGCAGCAACGTCTGCGAAACCATGCTGAACTACTCCGCAAAAGGGACTATGTAAGCGGAAAGCCTACTCTACCACATCTAGAACAAGCCAGCAACAGAGAAAGAGAGGCGACACTAAGGCCAACTGCAGGCAGGCATCCAATAGATGAAGAGCGATGCTTTACGACCCGGAGAAACATCAAGACCACGGTTTCTCTCAAGCCAAAAGATCTGGCTGAAATGGATGATGAGCTTCGTGGATATTTTTCCGGAGAATCCGACCTCTGGGCTATCAATTATTGTGTGTATAATGCAGCGAGAGCTTTGGCCGATGCGAACCGTAAAACAAAACCAACGGCTGATCATAAGCCCAAAAGACGAATGCATCGACTTGCCATAAAGATAGGCTGAGCAAGACAGTACGCGTCCCGCATTCAGTGTGTGATTGACTACATCACATCTGGCAGGAATTTTACCGCCAAGGTTCGAAAGTTCGCGCGCGAACTGCGGACCAGTTATCACACACTTAACAAGTCAAAGCTGCTGACCATCAGACAGCATATTGTTGAGAGAATACGGATACTATCTGACGCTAAGAGAAGTCTAGAGCGGAGGGAGAGGTAGGTCAGAAAAAATCAACAGTTTCTCTCTGACTTATCTCGACTTTTCCAACACCCTCCAGTTACTGTTGAACACCCACCCAAACCAGAGGAGGTCCAAGTATTTTGAAGAGCAGTCTACGAAGTTCAGCATAGACTGGAAGAAGACTCAGAAAATATAAAGAGCTTCAAGGAGTTATGTGTTGCCCTCATAACACCTGATAAAGACTGCCCACCCATCACTACCGAGGAGGTGAAAGAAGTATTAAGAGGGATGAAGAACTATTCCGCACCGGGACCAGATTGTATCAAAACCTTCTGGTGGAAGAAGTTTTCTCCAACCCTTCAGCATTTGGCCCGTATTTTCACCTCATAATTGAAGTCGGAAGAGCCGATTCCAGAGTGGTTGGTGGAAGGGCGCACAATACTTCTGCCGAAAATAGGCAACTTAGCTGACCCGAAGAATTACAGGCCAATAACTTGTCTGAACGCGCTTTATAAGATATTCACAGCTATCCTAAATGATAGGATTGTTCGGGCAATTGAACCTGTGTCGCAAGAAATGTATGAACAACGAGGCTCAAAGAAAGGCGTAGCCGGATGTCGGGAGAACCTGCTCATCGATAGATGTGTCTGCAAAGATGCAGCATTATACCATCGTGACCTATCGATGGCCTGGATTGATTATCGGAAAGCTTTCGATTCGACATCCCATAGATTAATCATCTGTCTTTTGGAAATCTTAAAGGTTCATCCGCAAATAGTTGGGTGCATAGAGAGATTGATGCCGCTTTGGAAAACCAGATTTACTATCTCATCTGGAAAAAATAGTGTGACAACTAACAAGGTCACCTTTCAGAGAGTTGTCTTTCAGGGCGACATCATGAGCCCACTCCTCTTTTGCCTTACATTATTGCCACTATCTCTAGCACTTCACTATTCCGACGGGTACTTGTGCGGCAAACCTGCAGATCGAAAGTACAAGGTCACTCATGTATTTTACATGGACGATCTTAAGATCTATGCTAAAAACAGAGAGCAACTGCATCTAGCTCTGGGGATTGTCGAACGATATACTAAGCAAATTAGAATGGAATTTGGGTTAGACAAATGCGCCAAGGTTTATTTGAAGTGAGGAACACTGAAAGAAAATCCTGAAGATCCTGAGCTCGTTGATAGAAGCGCCATACGACACCTTTGCGCTGGGGAGACTTGTACATACCTGAGCGTGCTACAGAGCCGCATTCAGGATGTGACATCTATAAAGGATACTCTCCGAAGCAGATACAAACGTCTCATCCGACAGATTTGGTCTTCCGAACTGTCGGCGAGGAATAAAGTATCTGCAACGAACATGCTTGCCATCCGGTTACTACTCTATTCATTTGGAGTAGTTCCATGGACGAAGAAGGAGCTCAGATCTCTTGATATCGGGACAAGAAAGGTTATGCACATGAACAAAAGCATGCATCTTAAGTCTTCCGTTCCGCGACTGTACATCTCACGCCGTCAAGGGGGTCGCGGAATATTGAGTCTTGAATGTGTTCACCACAAGATTATTCTGGGTACAGCACATAGAGTCGCAAATGGAAGAGACCCTCTTCTTAAAATGGTCAGGAATCACGAAGAAGTGGGCAAAGGAGCATTTCTGTACAAAGCAGCGGAGGAGGCTGCTGAAACACTCGGACTTGACTTCAGTATTAGGGGTGAGCAAAATGCATCAAATCTAATCTATCTCAAGTACTCATTCCTGAAAGCCCGGATTAAGAAAGCACAAGAGAAAAACTTTCGTGGACAGCTCCTCGATAAGAGGATGCACGGTGTCTTCCACAGAAATGTGAAGGATCAGTCAATGTCTTGTGAGCTAACGTGTGCTTTCCTTAAATCGCCCGGATTGAAGTCTAGTACGGAGGGTTTCATTTTTGCATGTCAAGACGGTATCATGTCCACCTTAACATATCGTCGCCACATTTTGAGCCAAGACATTCCCGATGATAGCTGCAGGGCGTGCCATGCACACCCCGAGCATTTAGCTCACATGCTATCTAGTTGTCTAACTCACGCGGAAACGACCTACATTCAAAGGCACAATGCAGCACTAAGAGTGCTTTATTGCCATCTCTGTCATTCCTACGGCATTAACCTTAATATCGTTCCTCTAAATGCTCATAGGGAAATTTAGTCAATTGTCGAGAATCGGAAGTGCCGCATATACTGGAACTTTATATTCTCGACAATTGTTTCTATTGCTCACTCGAGGCCTGACATGGTTCTTCTTGATTTCGAGAAGCGAACCATGTTCGTTATCGAATTTTCGGCACCAGATGACAAAAACATCATAACTAAGGAGAATGAAAAGAAAGAAAGGTATCGAGACCTCCTAAGGAAGTTGCAACGTTTGTACCCGGAATATTCTGTTAAATTGATCGTCCTTATCATCGGCGCTCTTGGAGGTGCCAAGCTTTCGCTTGCTAATGGCCTAAGAAGCATCCCTGCGTGTCAACAATATGCTAGAACACTTGCGGGAAAAATGCAGAAGGCGTTTGTCCTTGGGTCGTTCCATGTTCTTAGGGTGCACAAGGCCTTTGCTGGATCGTCGTATTGATTCCTTTACAGACTGTAACCACCTATCTCACGGTCGTGAGACGTGGTTGTGGCTGAAATTTTACCGCGATTTCGCT
>NC_046658.1:63642085-63657988 GCF_010883055.1 Belonocnema kinseyi | reverse complement strand
GAATATTCAAGTTTGTTTAACCTTTAACAAAGATTATCTTTTATGAAAGTCAGAATGACCATTTTTGTTAGGACAGGTATATACTCAAAGTTGTGATCCGCTGATCATGTTGGAGTCATAAAAATTCGACTGCAGAGATAAATTCATCTTTTTAAGACATTGAAACTCTTCGCCAAGAAGTGAATTGAAGTCTGGCTTCATATCAAAACTCAGACATGCTCAAGTCGATCTGGGGATATGTCAAAGTTTATTCAAGAATAGAAAATATTCCTTGATTCAGGACGTTTTTATTGAACTTTTCATATTTTTTTATTTTAATTTCTTGTATGAGAAAGCAAACATGTGCTAATTAATTATAATGAGGAAGCAAATCATTCATCATATAAACCCTATAAAAACTTAAATACAAATAAAGTGGAAGCACCCGAGATTGTCTTCCCAGCTAGTTTTAACTACAACACTGTAGTTGACTTTAACATAGTAATTTATCTCAGAGAGGCGGTAAATGTTGGTAACAAGAACCTGCAGTTAGAATGCAGCCTGTTCGTACTGATTTAGTGTAAATTTTACCATATTTAATTCAAACATAACTAATTGTTAAATCAATTTTAATTAATTTAGTCAATTTTTAATAATTTTGACATAGAATTTGAGCCTCAAATCCAGAGTGTGTAGTTAATACATATTAAGATGACACTACTTGAAAGTTTCCAAAGATAAGTGTTTAATGGTTGTGAACATTTTCCATAGGTCTAGAATACGAATTTAAATGGCCGATACATAAAATCCATTTACTTACATAATTAATGTTTTAACGACACCTTTTATGAAGTAAGTACCTCAAGAGAAGCATAGAAATACTCCTTATGGGGATGATTATGCAAGTTTATAACAAGTGAATTAATATCTAGGCATTAATTGCACGCTGTTTGCGCACATATTTACGTAACTGACGCTCAATGTTTATAGCACCAAGTATAATGACTGGTGGACTGCGCACACTTTGCATTTTCATAACGAGTATTTTTTGTTTACTTAATATTGTACACATGCTTATCTTTTTTCTTATGTATTATTATTATTATTATTATTAAAATGATATAAAAGTTTATTCAATCTGACTATTTTTTAAATTGTAATTTGAACGTCACTGTAATGTTCCACGACATATTTTTGCTGAAGTGCTGTTTGCGTATACAAAGATCTTAATGTGATTATAACATATCACCTGTTGCATTTTTTAAAGAGAAAAGATGTAAGTTGTAGAGAGAAATGTTTGCACACGTTTGTGTAGTTCTTTTCAAAGGCATACATTTTTAAAGACTTTTTTTCGTTTATCACTTAGTTTGATTGGAAAATGAAAATTTAATTTTTTTGAAAGCATTATCACGCATAAAACAAAAACGATTCTTCTTATCAAACAATAATTTGACGTAAATTTGTACCTATTTCTGCGATAAAGGATTTTTTTACTTTAATTTTTTTTCGCATTTTGCATAGTTTGTCTGGTAACTTGGCATTTTAATTTTTCAAAAAGCTTCTCTGCTTATCGGACCTGAAAAAAGTTTTCGAATAGGGACTCAAAACATGAATATTTAATGAAAACCGACGAAGTCAAATTTTACATAAACCGAATACCTTCCCATTAGGATGGGAATGTAAGAATAAGTTAGAATATGATTTCTACAAGAAAAAGTTTTCAAAAATAAAAAACTCATGTTTAAAATGAAAAGAGGAAAACATTTTTACAAATTTTAATAAACATTTTTCTAAATACTATAAGTACACTGATAAACTTTGTACTGGAAAAATGATTAAATTAGGTTACAATCGAGAGACCAAGGCGATAATTCGTATATTTTAATACAATAATCGTAAGCCATGCTATTTTTATGTGAAAGTTTCCTATTGATAATACGAAGCCTTAGTATTTTTTATAGTAAAATCCTAGACAGCATAAATTAGTAGAGACATAATTAAATTTTGTAAAAAGAGTAGAAGTAATAAGTACCTAAAATAACATAAAAGATTAAAGTTGTGAAAGGAATTACTATTGTCGGTAGGAATATGAATTATACTATGACACTTTCTATTTTTTATATTATGGAGTAAGACAAATCCGGAAGATCGATCTCGAAGTAAGTGACTTAGTAATCGAGCCTAGCGTTGGACCGAGTGCAGCCCAGCGTAAACAATCTCAGCCGACCAACTTATTATTTATTTACTTATTATTACAATAAATTATGATAATTCGAAAAGTTACAATTGAAAAACAAATTTTCCATAAATATCAATAAATTATTATTAAACCTCGATATTCGGATATTTGATTACGTTAAGATATGGTGCTTAGAATCTGAAAAATGCCATCACTGTGAACAATTAATGAATAATTTAATAAAAATCAATTTGAGTGCTAGCATTTACTTCATAAGGGCGACAAATCTGTGGATCTCATTATCTAGTTTAGCAGAATGGAATATTGCCGTGCTGCCGCGTTGGAAACCCGTGTTCGATTCCCACCAGCTTTTTATTTTAATCACATTACAATCTTCTGTAGATATTAATGCAAGAGATTTAGAATTTTCTTCTACCCAAATTAGTAAGTGGCTATAATAATACATTGCATGGTGGTTTACTACAGAGCTGTGTAAATAGTTCAAACCTTCTTTGAAATAAATGTAACATTTAAAAATTTTATTTCAATGAAGAATTTAGTTCAACACTGAATTGATTTTTTTTCAATAAGCTGTAAGAAAAATGCAATTGTGATAAAAACAACATTAACCTGTTCAAACTGTCAGTTCTGACTTGAGACGCAAATTAAAAATATTTTTAAAAACATTTTTGAAAGCTATCTTAAAATTTTACTCGAATTCCGAAGAATAAGTATATACCTGTAAGAGATTGTTAATTCTATTGAAAATTTCGTAGAGTATACAATAGAAAGTAGACACGTTCATCATAACTTTCAAATTTAAATGTAAATTATACAAATAAAAATCTTATTTGATTATAAATTATTACACAAGATTATCTTAGTAGATGATTGTGATTCCGGTATTAATTAATTAACATGAATTTTGAAAAATAAATGTGAAAGAAACTAGTATTTTGTTTGAAATTTAGTAGTATCTAAATATTTCAAACGACAAAGAAAATATAATAGGATGCTCAAGTAAGAATCATTATATTTTGAGTCTATGAAATTACAGTACAATTTTTCAAGCCAATTCCGCAAGACTGTTTAAGAAGCATGCATTTGTCAACATTCTATTATGTCTTTATAATAAACACGATATCTACTATTTCAAATATCTTTTTGCTTGATAAAAATATCACAATTTAAAAATTAGATAAAGCTATAAACAGATTTTTAAAGTTGTTAAGTAAAAAAAAAAATCAACGATATTTGAGGCGTTCTGTTCAAAAATGTAACCAAACATCCAAGCTTGTAAAGCGAAATTAAATTCAAATACAAAAAATGAGATTATCTTAAAGGTATAGAATAGAGTATCTAAATGATGAATATTCTTGAGAAGTTTCTCATGAAAAATTCGATCTTCATCGAGCGTTCTCCATGAAGATGAAGAAGCTACTGTCGTACAAAGCTTTATATCGAACGGTTAAAACCAGTCCCCACTTATCGGCACCTGTAGATCTCTCCAGTCACAACCGATGCCGTTACTTTTCCTCCCACCAGCCAGAATCCGAGTCTGTTGGATTGTGGAAGGGAAGTTGAGAAAGAACCAATAGCACCAGAGTCCGACACTCAGGCAGTGACCTACTAACCTTGATCGGAAAGGCCGAACGGTAGGAGAACGAAGGCCAATGGCAGTCGCGGTTACTACCCTCTCTATTCGACACACTGACCTGTTTTCTACCTTCCCTGCTACCGCAATCGCCCCACCAACTCCAAACCACCTGCTTCCACTTAGCAACCTACTCGCTCTCTATCTTTCCAACTTTCCTTCTTCCTTCTTTTTTCTCCTAACAATTTCCCTCTACGTCCTTTTACCATACGTGACCCTCTTCCTACGTCTTTCGCCGAATCCATTACCTACGACCGAACATGTGGGTCATCGGCCTCGGAGTCGGTTTCATGTGTGAGACGTATACTGTATAGCTACTATTTTGAGGATCACGTTTCTCATGAATTTAAAAAGCTGATCGAAATAAAGTTAATGCAATTCATACAAAACCCATCATTATAAACCAAGTACCATTATTAGGTACTTGGTACCGTGACTAAGGATCCATTTTTTTGACAGGAATATTGTAGGGTTGGCATTGAAAGACGATCCTAGGATTATAATAAACAGAAACATCAGGAGTCTTATCGTTCCAATATTAGACGCTAAAAAATAATTCGGGGTAATAATTTCCTTCGACATTTCTGAACTTCTTTGACGCTATAGTTATGTTTAAAAAATTTGCGAATGGTCGAGTGTCCTTTAGCCGATTTTCAAGAGAAAGCTAAGAGATAATATTTTATGAAAATGGTTGTACTCAGTCATAGAGATTTGGCTTGAATTGAATTATGCGCACAGAATTAACGTTTAAATAATTAATTTCAAAGGCAAATCAGCTTAGTTAAAAGAATCACATAAGTCGCAGGGCGATTGGCGCCAATTTGAAAGAAAAAATGAAAATTTATTAGACAAGAAAATTAAAAATCAAAATTCAGATTCAAATTCCTTTTTCACCTCTAATGACCAAACTTTTAGAGATAAAAAAAATCTCTATGTACAATTCGAATAAATTTGGAAAAGCACACGTCGAAATAGCTTCTAGTCAAAAAGTAAATAAATGAATAGGAAAGAAAAAGTGGGCGACTTCCAAAATCTTCCCTTCTTTTTTCATTTCGTTTTTTGATTTCTATCGCTTTTAACCTTAAGGAAAAATCGATACACAAATTAGAACGATTCGGAATTCATTAAATACGCTTTTCAAGGAAATAAGAATAAAAGATTTAAAGAGATTTGTAACATTTAAAAATCCTTTAAAAATCAAAAATGTTCTTCTAATTTGTCCTAATCTGTCATTTATATTCCCTTGCAGGAACATTCAATAAATACCTGAACAATTGTAAATTTTGTAAATATTTCTTGTTTAAAGATTTAAGAAGATAGCAATAGAGAAAAAAATGCTTTTAAAAGATTTCAAAATAAGTGTTGAAAGATAAAAAAATTTAGTTTCTTCAAAATTTCTCCTTTCTCTTGCCTCACAATGCTCAGACATGTTTCAAAAAATTAAAGTGCATAGAATTGACTGAAAGCGTAAAGAATTCGATCATTACATCTTTGATAGTTTAGGAAATATAGCAATCAAAACTTATTTTCTATCTAAAATTTGACTATTCAAGCTTTGATTTTAGTTTTTCTATACATTGCTATACTATAATAAGTTTCGACAGCTATACCCCACTATTGGAGGTATAATGTTAGATTTTGTTCAATTCTACAGGGCATTTTATATACTTTTATTCTCATTCAACATATCTAAGCATTAAGATGTACAAATAAAGAGGAATTTAAAAAAAAAACTGAATTTTTTCGACTTTTTTGACCTAATTTTAAACATTTTAAAGGTGATTGGTTATCATAAGATTCATACTGTATAAACCTTTTTATGTGCTAAAATAAAAGTATGCTCATTAATCACAACTTCAGTTTTTTTTTGTTTTTTCATAGAACAATGTTTAATATCATCCTCCTCCAAAAAAAATATAATTAAGTTTTTTTTTAAACGCATCTAACGATTTTTTTTCCTTTAGGTCTACAAATGATCGTGAACTATTAACGTTATTACAGAAAAGATAAAATCGGGAGGTGCAAGCGGTTTTGGTCTGAGTTCCATCAAAGCGCACCGCACTTGTTACAATTTGGTTGTTTGATTCTAGGAGTTATAATATTTAAACTTCTGAGACTTTTATGAAGAAGTGTGCACTTAAAGAATTCACCACTCCTTTGTAATTATATTTTTATATGAACAAGTTGGCTTATGCCGGGGATCGAAAAATACGAAACATTTTATTTTATTTTTGAATTTTCATGCCAACTGAAAAATGTTCAATTTACTTCCCTTAGTTTCGAAAACTGTTGAAAATTTTTTTACATCTTTTAGAATGCCGATAATGTATGGTTAAAAAAATGTTTTAACCTCTTACAAAAATTCGGGTTCAAATTTCTGGTTCAAGAAACGAACTATTGTTCGTTATTTATTGTTTTAAAAAATGACAAAATCACATCACCTGGCTTATTTAATACAACATCTTAACAGATTGCGTAATTAAAATAAAACAGTTTATTATATTTTTTGTTCAGAATTGAGTAGAATTGTAAAGAATGATTCAAGGAAGAATTATTTGTGTGAATAAGATTAAGTTAAACTAAAAATTATTATTTAAGAAATATAATAACGTATAATTAGCAATCTAAAAAACAGAAGCATTTGTACAAAAGTAAGTAGTAAATAATACAACCATATGAAGCCATAGGTATGAGGACTGGAACCCCAGACAGTTTGTATGTACATAATTGACAAATCAGTGATATCCCGAGTAAAAATGCTTTGACTTGAGTTCGAACTGAATTGCCCCCAATCAAGACATGCTGAACTCAAAAAGTTCGACTTGAGAATGTCTTAGTTTTGAGACGGAGCCAGACTTCAATTTATGTCTTGGAGACAAGTTCCTATGTCTCCAAAACATACGATTATCTCTTGAGTCGAATTTTTATGACTCTAATACGAGCGGTTTATCACTTCGAGTGTATACCTGTTCTACTATAAAGGGTCATTCTGACAGTCATAAAAGCTAATCTTTGTTAATGATTATCAATCTCAATATATATATTCAATCAACTTATTTACGGATTATCATTTATATTATACTTGTTTGGCGTTAATACCGAAAATGTTGTTTGTTTTTACGTGATTCTAACGGCTTAGGAGATCCTTTTATAAAGTTACAATTTTTATTTTTTTAAAGAAAATTTTTAGGGGATATACTCGTTCAGACCCACAGATTCTAAATTTTTAAATTAAAAATAACTAATTTGATTATTACAAATTTTTCATTCATTAATTTTAATCTCATTTATGAACCAAAAAAGGCTTGACCATCTCAGTCAAGATAAGGCTCGTCTTGAGACAAGTAAACGTCGTCTTAGCCAATACAAGGCTCGACATGAGAGAAGTAAACGTCATTTTACCTGTCGTGGCTATAAAAGTAAGACGAAGGACTATGTCTCGTCTCAGTTTTGAGACGCAGATAGACATCAATGTCTTGGAGACGAACTAAGACATAACTAAGTCGAACTCAAATCGAAGAATTTTTACTCTGGAGAGTCCACGAGATCGCCTTGTAATTAAATAATTTAATAATTTAGTACAAATTTTGGAATTTTACGAAAAAGTATTTTGAATTAAGTAATATGTATTGCGCTGTTTTTCAAAAAAAAATCTGTATTTGACAACTACTTATAACTAATAAAGATATGTGCAAGTAATCAATAACAAATGGATTTATCAAAAAAGAATAATAATTTATTAAATGGCATATCAGGGAATAAATAGTTGCGATCGAATGATTGAATAAAGTTATCATAAATATTAGCCTCCCTTTTAGGGAATTTCCTGGTAAGGATACTGATCGATGGGATAATCAGGTGACCAGCCTCTGTACGGTTGGTTGATCTCTTCCTGTGATCTATGCCAGTGATCATGGTGGATGTCATGTGGCTTCACAATTCCGTAACTGACCCTTGCAGATAGAGGAGGTGGTGGAGTGAGAAGTGCTTTCAAAGCAACTGCGCCTGATAACAAAAGGGCCATTAGCCCGGCACCCAGGCCTTTGATACCAATAAGTCCAATTATTGTAATTACTATAGGTAAAACGATAAGGGCCTTCAGCTTCAGAGCCAGGAGAAGTGGCAGGATGATCCTCTTCAGCTTTGTCCTCGCTGAAACAAAAAAAAAAACACAAAAAATGAAAAAAAAGAAATTATTACTTACTAAACTGAAAGAACTTTCAATGACGAAGAAATCTGCAAAAGAAAAATATAAAATAAACTGTATGAGCTTAAACATGTAGGGTCGATTTCTTCACCTCTGGGCAAAGAGAATAAATTTCGGCAGAAAGTGAGACAATTGCACCCAAAGGAAGCGATTATTTCTTGACTTTCTTCGCGGAGAAAGTGAAGATTCCGAAGAGTGATTATCTCTAGTTTTTCTCAGAAGCTTTAAATTAGTATTCGTGTCAGTGTTTGATGGTAAGGTACATCCGGGGCAAACTAGCGATAGAGAAATAGCCTTTGTGTGTGAGGAATGGCTTGATTTACGTTTGAGATTTTGGAAGTGTTTTAGAGGGAAATAGGAGAAAAGGAGTCGTGAGGGACTGGAGGAGAGGAGAATGTGCCACATTAAAAAAAGTATTAGGTTCGCGCATATCCTCGAGCCAACTTTCTTCGAATGTCGGCACTCTCTTTCAAGGTCCCTTCCCCGATCTTTCCTCGTGCCTCCGATGTCCCAGATACCAAAAATCCTCCTTCGTCCCTACTGAGGTGATGACCTCCTTTGAGAAACTTTACCCTTCTACAGCCTCCGACCAGATTACGGATCTAAGGAAGTGGCACAAGATTACGGCTTTTTGCTCCCAAAACTTTCGGTTTGTAATACGAAACGATCGATCCCCTGAAAAGCAGATGTCTCGCGACCCTGTATTGGTTGCAGGTGCAGAAGATTCTTCTGGAGAGTATTTGTAGATTAGGCTCACAATAAAGTATGTCTAAGATTGACAAAAACGACGTGTTTTGGAGTGTGAGGCAAATTTTTGAATTTGAAGAAGTAAAAAGTGAGAAGTCGAACGAATGATTTCGAATGAGGAGGTTTCGACCAATACGAAAGTGGAATACTGTTTGGCCTGGTTTTAAACCTATGGAATTCTTGATGGTAGACCTACTTGCTTTTGATTGGCGAAGGATTGGAAAGGCACGTCGGTATAAGATTATGCCACGCGGGCATCGACTTCATTCCATGCTGGGGCATCGAGTAAGGCCAAGGATACAATGCTTGCTCACTTTGGAACGCAGCTTCAACATATGCGATTCTAAACTTCCGGATAATTTATAAAATGAATTTACAAGTCTTAAAACCTTTTCTTTATATATATTTTCAAATTTATTATTATTAAAATATTTTTACGTACTTTTTTATACATTTGTAACATTTAGGTAAACATTCTAATAATTAAAAAGGTAACTGAATAGTCTAAGAGAAAAGATTACCTCAACTTTGCTTCGAATGATATTTTTTTTATACAAACGATTTTCGTTTTAGAGAATATATTTTATTTGTTTCGGCAGTAGTATAAGAAAAAGTTAAACAAATTAATAAAATATTATTATACCAAGAGTTTTGTATTCTTATTCATATTATTTGCATACACATTTTTCTACTGTTTGAATTTCAGTAAATTTCATTAAGAAAATTAAATTATCCGCAATGCCATCTCATTCGTTTAAGTCAAGAGAATATTGTTTAAAACAAGAAGGAATATTTTTATATTATTCTCAAGTAAAAATAAAAACTAGTTTGAAAGTAAATATCAATAAACCAGGAATTCATTATAAAATTTTTTATTTGAAATTTTTAGTTTAGCTGATATTCGAAATTTATCTGGCTATAAATATTGAATTGATTATAGCAAATTCTGCAGATCTGACTTTGAAAACGGGTGTGAAAAATAAGAATATACTTTTCTCGTCAAAAGTTATGCATTATTCCAGCAGTGTCCGTGGGTCCGCGCGGAATGGTTTAAGGGAGTGCACAGGTAAAATTTAGGTTTTTTTTGTTGCATCTTATCATGCCATAATATTTTACAAGTTTTTTGAGCCAAGTCCCTTACATTTAGAAATCTTAAAACTTACGGAAAATACATCTAAATTTAAATTTTATCCATTGATGAGATTATAAACTTCCTAAAGCTTTGGACCGCCATTTTCTTGTATTTCGTTTGCTCTCTAACGGTAGCCACGATAACTGACGAACGAATTCTTTGACTTTAAACTCACAAAGAATATAGCATTAACTAGCGACCAGATTTCTAAACAATTTTTTCCGATTCTACAAAGCAAAAACCGAATCACTTTTTAATCAATTTTTACGTTCTCTAAAAAATGTATGCGCCATTTCTACAACTTTCAATTTTTTATCGGATTTTACCAACCAAACCATCTTAGACCATGTGACACGTCATACGGTTTCTACTATACCGACATATAATTTGCAACAATTTACGCCTACATGAATTGAGATATCGAGTTTTCCATTTATGAAATCAAATAAAATGTACTAAGGAAACTTTATTTAGGGCTAAGTTCTTGGAATTGCAGAAAAAGATGTTAAGAAATTGTTGTAATTCTAAAATTTTTAGTTTAAAAAAAATTTCTTTAGTGACTTTTGCTTAATTTCCTAAATGGAAAACTCCACATCTCAATTCGAGTGGACGAAAATCGTTGCGACAACAATTTTGGTATAGTAGAAATCGTACGCCGTTACACCGTGTTCTTAAGGCTTCTCCTAGATCACCAAAGTTAAGTGGCGCTTTGCTTATTGAACTAATACTAACATTATGTTTTATGAAATCAACAAAAATAACTAATGTGCAGGATTATTGGAATTAAAATCAAAATAATTTTTATTTAGGAAATAAACCCTGGTCTAAATTATTTGTCCCTCTTTTATAACAAAATAGTTTTGGAATGATTTATTATTATTTTTTAAATAAAAATTTTTTATTTTTTAAAATAATTTTAAAATAAATTAAAAATTTTTTTTTTTAAATAAAAATTAAATAAAAAATTTTTATTTAGGAAAAGGAACCCTGATCTAAATTATTTGTCCCTCTTTTATAACAAAATAGTTTTGGAATGATTTATTATTATTTTTTAAATAAAAAGATATTTGAGTATATTCTATATTGAAAAGAATAATTTGAAGAATAATTAGATCTGCAATCACAGTGATAACTGTAATATTATAATGCAAATATTTAAGCACGTAAAATTTAATTCGCAATTGTTTTATAATTTCATACTTTTATTTTAAATAAGTAATAAATTTCTAAATGTAATTTTCTAAAACACTACTCAAAGACTAACTTATAACATATGTTAATATCTGCAAGTAATGCATAACTATTAAATTAATCTTCGGTGCATTTATTAACCTAATTATTTATAATACATAGTAATAGCTTAATTAGTTCGGGATGACCAAATTCATAATTATTTCACGCATTCGATTCCACTACTAAAATATACCTTTGTAATGCTTCGAGGGTCTAATTACTGTTGCCCTACTAATTTACTTCATCGATATAGATGCATAATGTATGAAAAACATTTGTATGCCATTAAAGAACGTAATAAGAAACTTATCAAAAACTTATTTACTTGCAATTATTATTATTATAATTTATATTCAAATAAAAATTTCACTAATTATACAAATTTATTCTACGTAGAAAACCAAATCATTTGTAGAGTACGTCTGTCTGGCATTAATGGATGTATCTACTTAAAATTGGTCTCTATCGGAAAATGCTGCGAAAGCAAAATCTCAATTATTATTTTAGTTAAAAGGAGCTCTATTGTTTTTTACTCCTGAGATTCGATAAAAATAATAATATATTTTGCTTTCGGAATATTTTCTAACAGACATTTTCAGTCGGTATATCCATAGATGGCAATCAAAATGATTTGTTAAAATTTTTATAATTTTAGAAATGTATGCATATGATATGAAACATTTTTTTTTCATGCAGCTTCAGTATAGGTCTGGTAAAAAGACTAGTCATAATTAGACGTGCAATGCTTTCCTTACAGAAGCTACTTTATAGTAGACTAATACGAAAAGATTCAATTAATTTTAATTTCAATAAACTCTTATACAATGAAGAAAAAGTATTTAATGAAGAAGATCGCATAAAATATGATCAGTATCATTATTAAATAAAAACATTTTGAACTCTTTCCTAAATCATACAATCAACAGCTGATTAAATTTAATAAGTTATATTATTTGCAATATTACATACCTTCTGATGCACCATGAGTAAGTCCTCTAAGTTCAAATTCAATATTACTCTTTCCAAGTGCTCTTCCAAAGAAATCAGCAGGTGATCCGTCATTCGGGAGTTTAATTTGGATTTTTCTGCTTCTGAGAAATTCGTCAATCCTTCTCACTAGTGGGTCTTTTTCAGCATGCACTTCTGCAAGATCTTCAGCTTCCACCGCGACTTTTTCTAGACAAATCATATTTCCGTAAATTTCAATAGACTCTTGCTGATTAAGGTGATCCATTTCCTCTGTCAGATTCGACACAATTTGTTCCAAATTTTTTGGGTGATCCTGAATTTTCGTTGGGTTCGCCATTGCCATCGTAACCAAAAACAAAAATATAACCAGGTCCTTTGATTGCATTTTCTTTATACTTTACGGAAAAAAGTAATCCAATTAAAAAGACTGGTATTCACTGATTTCAAATCTAGAATTTTAAATTGAAGAATCGTCACCTGATACCGACAAATAGCGAACAAATTTCGACTGTTTAGCCCCCAGGTAAATTTTCTTATATATTGACTTGACAGAAGATATGGTGGGGTACTTGTGAACCATTTGGCAAGCTTTGTGTTGGGCATCAACGTTGGGAATTTTAATGCCACCTATCGAACGCAATGCATTACAATCGTGATGTCTTATCGGATCTATGACGATTTTCCTTTTAGCAGGATTACTTTCGACACCTCAATCATCCGAAATTTCTATGTGAGTTTTTTTTATAAAAAATATTTTTCTGATCTATCTTCGAACAGGGTAATTCCGAAAATGCGGGGGAAATCGAAGATTTCTAAATTGATAGTTTAAGCTACCTAAGGCGTTAACAAACTATTTAAAAAGATTCTGGTCAAAACCACCTTAAGTAAATTTAGCTTCCGTTTTTTAAAAAATTTTTTAAATTATCCCGTTTCATGATTCTTTAAATTGATTGTAAGTTTAAAAATGTCTGACTAATTATATAGGTAGATTAACTCATCATTGAATAAGTGTTCTGTTTCTGTATCTTACTAGTTTATGAGCATCATATTGACAATTTCAAATAAATTATTTTTAATCAGAAAAGTTTTTATCTATTTTAGATTAATTTTGTATCTTTTATAATTTTTATATTTATAAACAATTTCAAATCAATATCTATTGAGTTACTTTATTCTGTTTTTATTATAGGTAGTTTTATTAATATTCTAGCTCGTTTTCTTATTAAAAGAACTCTGTAAACTAATTCAAGTTGAAAAAATAATTTATTGGTGAACTACTGATACTGTCCAATAATGTGCTCATTCCATTAAAAAAATTTAAGTTTTGCAAAGGTTACTATTAGAAACATACTACTATTTAAACAAATTTTTTAGATGTTATTTTAGGCCGTTTTAGTTCTGGAAAATTAATTTTTTAATTTTTTGATTTTTCTTATCTACTATATTACGTTAAAAAATTATTTTCCTTAAAATAGATATTTATTATTTTTTGAGGAATAAGCGGTAGATTTTTTGAAAATAAGTTGTTATTGTTGGGCTTAGTATACGAAATATTATCATTTCATTACAGTGAATAGTCTGCAATGGCCCCTAAACATTTTTTCCTAAAATAATATGCACAATATTTTTACTCAAGTATAAAGAGTGTTCTTCGTAATAATTAAATTTTAAATAATCATAAAAGGTGACAGAATAATCTTGAATTTTAAAATACACATTTTTTAAGTTTAAAGATTCCTAAAATTCCTATAAAAATTTTTAATGTATTTTCGGGTATCATTTAACTAAAAAGGATGTAATCTAGGTAATTCAAATATGTTACTAAACAAAAAATGGTTTAACATATAGATGGTACAAATGAACTATTTTCACGCAGTGGATTTTAAAGCAAATTTGCATTTATATCATTGTTGATAAGTTTTGCTTACCAATTTCATTTAATTATTAATTTCTGAAAATAAGGCTTGTTATGAATAATAATTGCAGGTGTAACTGTTGCAATACCGTCAAATTATATACATTTCATGTTTAAATGATAATAGAATTTAAAGAGTACGAAAAAAAATTCTAATTTTTAGGCTTCTATGCTTACATTATTTTAATTCTATTATCATTTGGACAAGTAAGGTTCATGTAGGTACGTGTAATAAAAAAAATTAGATATTCACTTTTATAGGGAAACATAAAAATGATATCTTTTACGATCACAGAATAAAGTAATGATAACATTTGTTACAGGAAATTTTTCAGAGGACTAAAATTTTATTCAGACAACTTCGCGTTTTTCAAAATACATGAGTTGTCATGGAAAAACAAAAGAAAGTTTAACCGATATTTGGTTGAACTTTATCCTGTAAAGTTAATTTTTGTTCCCACGAATATTTTATCGGAAATAGATGTAACCTTTATCTTCTGTTTTTTCTGTGATTCGAAGAAAAAGGTAGCTGTTATTAGTTGTTGCTTTAAATAATTATTTTATGTGAAAAACTGTCTGGCTTTCAAAAAAGTTCCATTTGTAAGTGTGTCTTCTGGTCTTTGGATTTGAGTTTTACCTACATAGAGGACCTTGGGTTGCACTTTTTTACAAAAAATAAAGGAAGATATTAAAAATCAGACGTCGAAAAAGTGTGATATCTGTTTTTTGTTTTACTTCTCATTGTGAATTACGAAGATGTGTTAATAATTCGAAATTAGATGGAAACAAACGTTAACCTTATTTTTGGACCTTCATATCAAATTAAAATTTTTTATTTTTCTATTAATATTCATATAAATGGAAAAAAATGAAAAGAAAATATACATTATAAGAATCTGTGCCTATTATGGTAATTGTCACTAAAGTTTAACCTTGTAAAATTTTGACCTTAGGGTTTATTTTTTAACACCTATCACACTTGCTAGCAAAATTTAGAAAATTTTTTCACGCAAGTTTTTTTTTAATTAAGAAGAAGACCACTAAAAGTGGAAAGTCCAAATATAATTACGGAAAAATTTGAAACAATGATCTTTTTAAATATTTGAAATATTATTAATCAATGTATAACTTTGCAACTAAGTATGACACTTCTATCGACCATGAAATCAAAATTGATCGGAACCAATTTAAATGGGGAATTCTACCAAGATTGGAATTTTTTAAATAGCTTGTATCCTTTTAGCTTGGTTACAGTTTAAATACCATTTAATGTACGATATAAATCTTTAAACTAAGAATTTTTATTTTTGATATACATATTTTTAAATTATTTATTATGGGGGATATTCTTTCTACTTACTGACCCAATAAAATCTTTGGCATTTTTCAAAAATAAATTTTAGTACTTTTTTCTCAATTAGTAATAAATACTTTCTGTAAGTGTACATGAATTTTCGAGTCCTTCATTGGTATTCAAAAAATTAAAAACTAAAGAAATTAATTTTTAGACCTCTAACGGTAAAGCGGAAACTCTAAACAATTTTTTTAAATATAAATTTTATGGAAGTTTTTTGTCATAATTTTTATACTAATCATTTTATTACATATATTATTGAATATGTTTGATTAAGCATTAGAATTTATATCTGTTTTATAACCACGTTAATGTCCAATAAAAATTAAAGCCGAACATCCGGGCTACAAAATTTCAATATTCACTCATTCTTGATCGATGCGTAAATATCGCTTCTGACTTCCAGGCGAGAATTAGTTTTCCGCGACCGTCGTGACACGGTATGCTTTGCAAACCTTGTGGCCCGAATCTCGTTGGAAGGAATGAGAGAGCGAAGAGGGCAATAATGAAATGAGTGCAATACAAGAAGGTGAA
>NC_046658.1:63637819-63641985 GCF_010883055.1 Belonocnema kinseyi | reverse complement strand
AGTTCGCGTAGGTAAGTCAGTGGCAGAAGCAGTATGACCATATCCGATTTGAATCTTATATGAGCTTTTTTCAAATTGAAGATAAAATTATGCTATTCTATTGACTAAACGTCTCACGTGCTTCCGTACATTTCTGACCGCCTTTCCATTTTTCATGTATCATTTCATAAATTGATATTTGCTTTTTCAATTTTTTGCCAATTCAAAAATGGTGATGAATTTCGGAAAATTAGCTGTTTGTGTAGATTTTTTAATTTTGCAGTAATACAAAATGATAATTAAAAAAATAATTTTTTTTCTCAAATTAAATTAAAAAGTTGAAATTTCATCAATATGAATCGAAAAAATGTGCAATTGTTTTACGGAAATTTATGTTACCAGCATTGAAGATTTTTGTATCTTTATTATGAGATCATTTTCGTAGTTGAATAAATTTGTAATCTTATATTTTTTAAATATGTAGGATGTAGGGTTAAAATTGTAAGTATATTGGTAGATTACGTAGAATTCAGAGTTTGACTCCTATTTCTTTTTTTGTCGATTTTTCACCATTTCTCATTTTCCCTCTATTTTTCTTCAAACCGCCTATAATTCAAATATCTGAATTTTTTTTATTTCTTCCTTTTTTTTTGAATACGTGATTAACCTTTTCATATAGAAACCTATAATGTTCAAAAATGTGCGCTACAATCTAAACTTTTACAAGCCTTGAATATTAACACGCAAAAAAAGAATGGAACATTGCCATACGAAAACAAAGCGAAGAGTGCCATTTATACATGATTGATTTGAACTCTGAAAGGAGACTCTGGAATTTTCACAATTTCTCTAAATATTCGATTCAGAAGAAGAGAATACTATGTTAAATGGTAAGTATGACCACTACCTTGTCGCTTGAACGTATATCGGTGCTAGCAATAGGGACAATATACGCTATTTAAAATAGTAAAATATTCTACCTGTATTTGCAATTTCTAGTCTGAATAGTGTGACGGAAATTACTATTTGTAATGGCATTTTAAACATTGCAATAATCCTAAGATACCCCTTTAGATCACTTTTTTCATTGTAAAATGAATAAAGTGCTATTTCGAAAAGTGATTTAAGTGATGTAGAGTTTCACAAAGACTCCCCTATGTGAGAAAAATGGTAATTGATGAAACCTACTGATAGATGACCAAAATAATTAGATAGAACGTGATGACCTATAACAACCAGCAATAGTTAATAGAGAATCAGTAGTTTTCTCCTGCTGACACACTGATTATTTTTTAGCTTCTACTGGTTGTTAAATAGTCACGTTCTATCTAATTATTCTGGACAATTATCGGTAGAACTTATTAATTAAAATTCTGCTCACGTTGAGGGTACTTTGTACAAGTTTCTAGAAATCAAATTATGATAAATCTACGATTAAAACTTAATATTATAGCTACATTAAAAGAAGGAGGAAAGACTATACAATATTTATACATTTCAAGCTGTTCAACCTTTACTCTCAAATCACAAATCGGTATGAAGTATGCAAAAAACGTATACTAGAAAACATTGTGATAATAGAACATTTAAACATAGCAATATTGTAAATACTATTTCGGAAATAATAAACATGTTTCAATATTCTTAAGTAAATGCTAAAAGTCAATTTATATAGAATTGGAGCAATTTATCAGCATAATTGTAAAAATTTTGTCTTGCATTCTTCAAAAGAAGCTTAAGTTAAAAAAAGTAACTATGCTTATAATTTGCTGCGATTCTACATAAATTTACCTTAAAATAATACCAGAATATTAAAAAATGTTAATTATTTTTTATATCATTTAAAATTAATAAAATATATGTGCATTCAATGCAGCGCTGTAAAAAGAAAATATTTAAAACAATTAGTTCTTATTACCCCGTGCAGAAATTGCCTAACTTATTCCCGAATTCCGATCTGGGCCTGATCAGATTTGCCACATGTGGCCGCAAGGGGGCAGATGGTGTGGCATGCGTCAGAATCACGTTGGATCGGGTTGAGTTAGGCAGGATTATGTCAAGTTTTCTGTTATCGTCGTGGTATTGTTTTTCTTTCATCGAATTTAAATGCCATTTAAAATCAAAATCGTCATTTTGAGCGCATTTATTATTTATATAAATAAAAAAATGTTTTCTAGCTTTTTAGAATTTTACATTTTCTTGCTGATTTTGTGAAAATAGAGAGTACCTTATACCAAATGTATGAATTTCTGGATTAGTAACATTACTGATTAAATGCTTTTTATATTTTTTTGAACAGAACCTCACTTTTTAAATCTCGCTCCATGTGCCCCATATGCGTTAGTCAAACAAAAATCATTCCAAAAGAATGTTAAGAAGATTCAAAAATATTTATAATTAAAATTCATTTGTGCGTGTGCGCGTGTAATAGCTTTAAGTTTGAACATTGTTTGTTAAAGCATAATGGTTTTCTTCGAAATACAAACTCTTATTCATAATTTCTGTCGGGTAGGGCGTTTCATATACGGTCTGGCGCTAGACAGATTACCCTATCGGGCCTACCTATTTCCCGATCAGGGCCCGATCGGCGCCCCACCAAAATTTCTGCACAGGACAAAATATGATAAAATTCATTTAAAATCTGTAATACACTTAAAATTGCAGAACCTCTCGAATACGGAATATGTTGTTTTTAGAGGATCTGAATTTTCTGTTTTTTTTTTTCAAAAAGAAAATCCGTAATATATCGGAAAACTAAAAAAGGGTTTCAAATGAAAAAAATCTTTTGCACTTTCTTTAATGTAAATTAAAAAATAGGCTCGAAACTAGAAGACCCTCTCTAACATATAAGGGAAAAAGGACGTTTTTCGGGAATACATCAAACACGGAGAAAAATGGAAGGTCTGTTTGTCCATATAAATATGCAGACAGATCATATTGCAGGGTCGACTATAGGACAGCTCTTGGATATGGCTAAAGCGGCTATCTCTAGAAAATAAAAATAAGACGTCTACATCGAAAATGTGAGAAAGACGTCTTGATTGTATCAAATCTTTTTCTCGGTCATCTGAAGCTGGCTGAACGGATCATTGTGAAGGGTCGGTTTGGAAATCTCAGATGGTCGATCTGATTTTCTCAGACATTCGACTGGGTCGTATTCGATGGTCGATTCGATTATCTCAGAATTTTGACGTAGTCATTTCGTATGGGCGATTCGATCATTTTTAAAGGGTCGACTTAATTATTTCGAAGTGTCAATATAGATATTCAAGAAAGGAAAATTCGGTTATCACAAAGGGTTGATTCGAAAATCTGAGATGGTGGAAAGGACTATTTATAATAGTTAAATACATATTTTAAAATTATTTTGAACCATTTTTTTTATTCTCTATATCTGAACTGGCATGAGGTGTTACTAAATAAATAGAAGGAAGTCCTTTATCGATTAATTTAGAGTAGGCATTCCGATAATAATCTTAAATTTAAAAATAACTGATGCGTATAAAAATCTTTAAAAATGTAATTAATAAGAAATAATTATTTATGAATTTAATGTTAAAGCTTTTTCTACGAATTAGTAGTTTTTTCCCTGATGATTGGTAAAGATTTAAATCTATTCATCATAATTAATAAAAGTCATCGCACTATGCAATTAGTATAACTTCATACGAATTGAGATATAGAGTAACAAATATTGACCATAGTATTCGAAAACATTACATAAATTATGAATTAATGAAGTATAAAATATAATTGTAATAAAACAAATGATAAATTAATTATGAAAGGGTTAAAGCTCGATAAATTCTTTAGATAAAAAAGCATAGTTTTTTTATTTAATACAACTTATTATATAGACCTTATACCCTAAAGTGCAGGAAAAATGCCTCTCTTAATTCAGTGCTCGATGGTCGAAAGTTGGTCTTTGTTGACTTATTCCGAACCGTGCTTGGATGCAAGATTGTTGGGAAGTATTTAACTACATTAGCGTCTGTAGATTTAAATTGATATTATTCAGAATTAAATTATTCAGTACAATTTAAAAGTTCAAAAGTGAACACTTTTAAATATAAAAGATTCAAATAAAATATATTTAGTATAGAGCAATATAAAAATAGAATTCGTCAAAATAAAGTTACTAAAATTTCAATCAATATTCTCATTGAGAAATATAAGAAATAGATTGA
>NC_046658.1:63635986-63637719 GCF_010883055.1 Belonocnema kinseyi | reverse complement strand
TATTTTTTTAAATAAAAATTCGCGTGTTCCATTGTTGCCTAAAAATTAATTTTTTAATTTATAAATTGAACTATGTGTACAAAATGTATGCAGTTTTCTACCCATTGTTTTGTAGAATATAGATAATTTTGTTTGAAAGTCCATGTCTTTGATTGTAAATTTACTTTTTAAATGAAAATTTAACTACTTCATTTTTGTTGAATTGTAGTTTTTCAAATTAATTTCTTTTGTGAAATATTTATAATTATAGTAGAAAATTCAACTGTGACTTTGGTGCTTATCAATCAAAGTTTAGTCCTATTTATGTCATAGTGAACTACATTAATTCACTAAACCATAGGTTTATTATCAACCGGTTGTCAATCTACAGGGGCTTGAAGTTTTCACTTTTTCACGCGTTTCTTCACATTCACGTTAGTTTAATTTCTTTTAGGATGGTCCGATTGAACTTTTTAAAAAGTGTTTTGAAAAGCTCTTTTAATATAATTTCAGACTATTATAAGGATATATTTCAAAAAAAGTTTAAACCAATTTTTTTTATAAAATAAAAATTGAAATTGATTCTTTCGAAAAAAAGCATATTTAAAAAATCTTTTTTTTTCATTTAAAGAAATAGCTTTTTTAAATTCTTTGAAAACATGCAGAATAAAAAAGTGAGACAGACATGTTTTCTTGGTCAAATTTAAATTTTTACGTTCATCATGGTTGAAATAAAAAGTTTTAGATGAAATATATAACGTAATTTATATATTTCTGCATAGGTAATCAGCTTAAAAAAGTTAAATATAATTTTAAGACACATTATACCGGAAAGTATTTGTTCCCGAGTGCTGTGGAAGTTTAGCATACCTTCGAGCTTATAAAAATCTAAATTTGGCCAAGAAAACATTCCCAGCCCACTTTTTATTCTACATGATTTCAAAGAGTATAACAAAAGCAATGTTTTAAAATAGAATTTTCTTTAAATATGTTTTTTTAAAGATAATCAATTTCAATTTTTTACTTTACAACATTTTTTTCAATTAAAAAATATATCTTTACAATATTCTTAAACACTTTAATAAAAGTCCAATCGGATCACCCTAAAAGAGGTAACACTAACGTGAACGTGAAGAAACTAATATCTTCCCTAATAAACTTCCTCTTTCTCGTGTTTTTAGGTTATATATGAACCTAATTAATAGAATCGAATAAGAAATTTAAACAATTTTTGACTGAAAATTTAATACACTTTGTTTAAATATTCCAATATTTAGTCTAAATTTAATTATTTTATTGAGAATTAAATTGTTTTATTGAATATTTGCTTTTTTGGATGAACCAGTAATACTTTTAGATCAAACATTGTTTTTTCATGATAGGAAAGTATACTTTTTGTGTTTAAAATCTATCTTTCTTTGTTTAAAAGTAATTTTTTGTAGAAAATTGGACATTATTCTAAACTATTTGTCTTTTTGGCATGAGGATTTAACTATTAGTTGAAAGTTAATCTATTTCGTGGGAAATACATTTTTTTATTTAAAGTTACACTATTTGGTTGTCAATGCTACTGTTTTGTAACCAATTATTATTTTTCATAAAATTCATTATTTGGGTAAACATTTATTTTACTATTTTTCGTTGAAATTTAACAATTGTTGAAAATTAAAATTTTGAGGTTGATATTTCAAGTATATTTCAAAAAATTAATCTTTATGGTTCAAAAATTCAATTATTGCGTTAAAGATAAATAT
>NC_046658.1:63628903-63635886 GCF_010883055.1 Belonocnema kinseyi | reverse complement strand
GATGAATCTTAAATTAATGAATCCAATTCCAGTTTATCCTAAATCGATTAATGCTAGAATTAACAGTAATTATTGAAATCATTCAAATCTATTTTAAACTTAGATTAACCTAAAAAAAAACTAGAATGAAATGTCTTAAATCTCACATTACTTACGGAAAATATTAAGATTACAATTACGTACTTAAAACAGGTACTCACAGAATGTGATGTTTTCAATGTATCCTCAATAATTTCATTCACTTCAACCGAAATCGTTGGGAAAAACATTTCTTTTAAAATAAATATCGCCACGCGATCCACGAGCCCGTTATGCTAATTGGAGCCAATTAGCGATACCCTTTAAATTTTCACGCGCATGATTGACGCGCAAAAATCAAGCAATTGACCATACGCAATGGCCTATCTGCTCCTTCGTGGTGTAAGACTGTAAGTCTGCAGTTACATAATTCTAAATGAATACGAAAAACACTTACCTTGCATGTATTTGTATTTGTTAAATAAAAGTCCCTAGCGCTAAATAGCCCTCTAAAGAACAGGATAATACAAGGTCATTACTAATTTATGTCAATCCTAGTCAAGCATTCGATTAACGGCGTCACTTTTTCACCTTGTTTGAAACGTATAGCGATACTTTTGTTGTTCCACCATTCCGCGGCTCTTTCCTTCGCAATCCTTTGTGTCCTTAGCGTTGAAGAAGATGCGCATTCATTTTCAGCGTCGGTAGCGTAATAAAACGCGGTTCTTTTTCTGCACTGTTAAAAATAATATTAAATATAATATACCCATGTGTATTAAAATTAGTATATCAAGCATATGAAATCGCCATTAAGAGCGACTATATTAAATTTCATATACATTCATGTTAATCACTTACAAGAAAAATCAGATAATTCCATTTTTCACAAATTCAAAATGAGTTTAGCAGTAATTTTCGATTGTAAATAATAAAACATAATAGCTTCTTCCTGTTAACCAGAAATAAAATTGGATTTCCAGTCAAAAAGGTCAATTAAGCAAATAAATAACAGATCTAACCTACAATTAACTGTCTTCGCCTTAAATTTTGACTATTCAGGGCGAAATTAAGAAGAAGTTTTACCCGTACATTGCACATTCATAATAAATAATCATTCAGTCGACAAATTCTATATTATATATTTAACCGAGAAGTTTTTACAAGATTCAAAGAAATTACAGCACGTTGAGTTTTCACGCAGATTTCTATATTGACCTGTATATTAAATTTAATACACTTGTATGTTAAATTCACTAAACCAATGCATGTTACATTTCAGTAGCGGTAGTGCATATTTGCTTCACACACATGTATATTAAACCTCGGACAGATTTTTCTAACAGTGTGGTAAAGTTTGCCATTTCGAAATGATACATTTTACTATTTGGAAATCATACGAGTCAGTATATAAATTCACCTTTTAGTTATTGCCATGTAAAATGGTAAACAATATGATTTATCGAGTTTTTAAAATTTTTACTATGTTTACGTAGTATTTTGAAGATAATTGTCCATGTCGGTCTTATCATTTAAAAATAGTACTGAAGAGTGTCTTCAAATTTTCTTTCTTGTGATGTCATTTTTACAATGTTTTTAAATGGTAATCTGTGCTATTTTCTTTTGTGGAAATTCTGTGAAATATAGTGTATTACTGAACACACTTTATCCATTCATGAAAATAGTATTGCTAGCTATTTTATTTGTCACAAGTTGTGATTTGAAAAGCAAAATTAAGAAATGGCAAAAATTCAAAATGCAAATAGTTTTTGTTGTTATTTTTTGGTTTGAGGTTTATGATCTTCATAACAATATCAAGAGAGTGGCAAAAATTCAAAATAAAAATAGCAGTTTTGATGATTTCAGTCATTTTTTTGTCATAAAAATTGTAATTTGTGCTAATTTGTCAAATCCTCTTTTTTCGTGAAAGCGGGTCGAAAAAAAAATTTTTATTGAGCTCAATAAAACTGAAAAAACTGATATTTTTATTTTATTATTGCGCTTGGCTTTCTCGTTGACCACAATTTTGTTTTTTAAATTGTGGAGTGTTTCATACACTGAAAGTGAATTTATTTTATGATGTCATCTAGATCTGAGAAATTGCTATTTTCGACTAGGACTAATAATTCTGGAAAGGGTAAAGATATATCTAAATAAATCTAATAGAATAAATCCGAATTTAATTTTTTATTTTACATCTTTTTATGTAATAAGCAAGGTAGAGAGTACTGCCAAAAAATAGTTTAAATAATTATTTGGTTTTTAAAGTTTTATGTTTCTAGCCATTCTAAATCGAATCATTTAGGATAAGCGTGATATCGAATCTTTTTGTGATGACTTAGAAAAGATTTGACTGACTATAAAATTAAATTCTTCGAAGTAATTTCTTTATTGCTTTCAAAGTTTCCCAAAAATGTGCGCATCTGCATAAAAAGGCCCTTATGGCCGGTACTAAATTAGGAGTTAAGGTCAAAATTATTATTTTTGCTTTGACTTGGGGGTGATAGTGGGACCTATAGTGAATCTATTTAGGAATATTATCAAATACAGAAAGTGAAAGGAAGTAGGTATATTTCATGTTCAAAGAAAAAGTATAACATCAAGTTTAGATTCGGTTTTCTCGGAAAACAATTTTTCGAAGTTTGAATTTGAAAAATCAATCTATCAGAAAATATTATTTATTATGCATGTTTCTATAATTGTTTTTAAACAATTGAAAAAGTGAAAATCAGTGTAAAACTATCTTTAAAAACTTTGAAAAATTTCGAAAAATATTTGATAGAGAGTTTGTCACGAATGAATCAACAGTGTCGAGAAAATGAAAACAAAATATTGCAGAGTTAATTGAGATACTTTTGTTCTATTATACAATCTAATTTATAAAAGAAACGTAATCTTATTTGTTAATAAAATGTGTGTATTCTCAAAAACGTGTTGCACTTTTACTTTTATGATAATTTCTCTCATATTTACAAAAGAAAAAATCCCTTTTTGCCTACATTTGATGTGCTGAACCATTTTATTCTCTGATTTCACCTGAAAATAAAGTGAGCCAAAAATTGAGATTCTTATACATATGTGACGATTTTTTCTGAATAAATTTGACTCAGTTCAATTTCCTTCGAAAGCTCATTTTAAAGATTTCATAAAATCTCTTGAAGAATCTCTTATATAACGTTTTATATTGATTTCACTCTCTTATGAATTAGTCTAAATATCAAAAACACTTATTAATAAAACTCTCATAAATATTCTCAAATAATTTATTTAACATATGGAAATAATTTAAGCATAAATTACAGAGGGAGGATTCATATAAATACTAAAACTAACAGTCGGTTTGTTCCGATTTATACCAGGTAAAACCGATTTCGGAACAATGAGAACATCTTTTTGATTCGAAATTCAAATTCCGGATTTAAGTTAGTTACTTTCATTAGT
Organism: Belonocnema kinseyi; assembly: GCF_010883055.1. Classification (NCBI taxonomy): domain Eukaryota; kingdom Metazoa; phylum Arthropoda; class Insecta; order Hymenoptera; family Cynipidae; genus Belonocnema; species Belonocnema kinseyi. Next base: position 63,632,430 of record NC_046658.1, on the reverse strand, counting down.
TTCTGGCATCTGCGCGGCATAGGCCAGCGAATGAGCGTCAGCCTTCGCGGCTTCATTGAAACTTCTTTTGTAGTAACCCTGGGGTTGAGCAGAGGCACCAGAATTCCATGCTTGAGGAGCTTGAGCATCCCAGCTGGGTAGAGCATTTTTGCTGAAGAGGCTTCCTGCATTACCAAGTCCGCTAGCACCAGCTCCAAAAAGTTTCTGGAAAAGCAAAACTCCAGCGAAAAGAAGGGCAATTTTGCTGACAACGATGGCCTTGAAGACGAGAAGACCCAATCCCCCAAGAAGAATTGGCACCAGAGCGAAGAGCTTGACTCCAGCAGCAATAATGAAGGGCATCAACATCTTCTTCATTTTTCCACCACCGGCATGGCCACCACGACGAGCTGATGAAAATATACATGATTATAATTCAGGAAATTTAGCATCTTGTTTGATTCATATACTAAAATTTTATTTAGATCGTAATATTCGGATGAAGCCTGAGTGTATAACTTGTTGGACCTGCACAAGTCCGAGTGCAATCAACGAAGCAGAGGCAAATATCTCAGTTTGAAGTACTCCTGTTTTATTATTTATAATGTCTAAGCTGCCGTTTTCAGTTTCTAATTCTTGCAGATAAAGTACATTCACTCCAGTAGTCATGAAAGGATTGCAGGATCACAAGATTGAAATCTTGATAAAGAAGAGTTACTCCATTACTTTCACTGGGTAGGTCTGGTAAAGGAAAGCTAATTAACCCGGATTTAATCAAATGTTAAAAATAGGTAGAGTGTAGGAGATACGTGGATAGGCTTTATTAAAGAAAGTGAAAAGGCATGACCCTCCAAGAAGTAGTGTAACCGGAACGGGTTCGACGGATAAGATAGGATATAGACGGTGAAAGGCACAGTCGGCATGCTCTTTTCAAGTGACGTATCTTTGACGTCAACTCGCAGGATGCAATCGCCGGAGGAGTAGAAAATGATTGTGTAATGGGAGTTGCCTCTTTTGGATAAAACAACTCAGACTGTGAATGAACTAAGAAAAAAAGTCATAAATGAGGATAGTCTGGAGGAATAATACTGTTACGTGAATTAATTTCTCTTGTGATATCACTTCATTCAGAAAGTGATATTAAGAATATTATGCTCAGGTGCTATTTTTATGATTATTTTATGGAAGTTCATAAATCTTCAGCTTAAATACCTTCCTCTTTACTTCTCGTTAATTCTTACAAAATTTTCGTCTATTAAAAAGTATGGAAAAAGTTTTTCGCCTAATTTAAAAAAAGGATAGTTACCTTCAGAAAGAGCACGAGAAAGCGATCCTTCGGGCATGCTGAATTTCAAAGAGTGAGTTTTGAAGAAGCTCATTGCAGAATCAAAGAGCATAGATGCCAATTTCATGGTCCTGTCAGTTGCATCACGGGGAAGTTCATTCAATATTTCAGTTTCTGATACAAGAGATTTTCCACTTCGTTCTACTGGGACTGAAATTAAAATTAATTATTAGATATGCATTTTTTAATATAGCAAAGAATATCTCAAATAAAAACTAGATATCCTTCAGCGCCATGGTGACATATATTTTAAGCCTAAAGAATCCTCTACAAAGTTGAAGCTCCTCCCAGTAATGTGATTAAAAATTCAAATTTATTCAACATTCCACTTATGGAGACAAAACCGGATTTATATCATATTTACTTCATATATTTCTAACATCAAAAAGGAATTCCTGACCTAAAATCGAATGTAAATGAAACTTCTATAACTATACCATGAATTTCAAAAATCAAGGAAAAGTATTTGATTATAAATTCAATCATCGTTTGACTATTTCCAGTTATTCTAGAAATCTAACGTCTAAGAGTTCCGCTATATGTAAACATTAATTTTTTGCTTGGGAGATGAATGTAATTTTAAAACATTCTAGTATAGAATGTTTGTATGTGCTTATCGATTCGACGAATCGTAAAGATGTTTAACATGACTTTTACTGTAGAGAATGTGAGACTACACCGCAGAAGAATGTGCCCCTAATAAACAAATGAAATGTGACTTATGATCCGGTATGACTGAATGTTGCATTACTGATATATCAAATGCGTTTGTATTCCATAGCCGTCTAAAATTTTTATTGAATGTAAATGAATATGAATATGCTAACTAGAATTTTGACTTTCAAAAATGTTATGATTGTTTGCTTGCTCTCAGTCAGCTGCACTTGGAATCCACGCCCTTTAGGTAAATACCGAATGTATTATTCAAATTTGTATAATGTATTCTGACGAAAGCAATAATAAAAAACTTTCTTTTAATAGTTTATCTTGGCGAGATTCAGTATATTTATGGAATTTATGAATTATTTCCTTTTACTTGTTTTTCGGGTTTCAAACATTTATAATAGGTTCATGTTTGAGTTGAAAATAATAGCGTCTGAAATGCCTAAAAGTAAAGTTTAAGTACTTGACTGGTTTTTAGTTTTATATAGGGTTTAGTGGAGAATAGAATTTTAAAGATGAAAAAATGGTACGTGCTTTTCAAGTCATTTATGAAAGTAAAAATTCACCAAATGTAAATAATGCAAGACCAACAATTTGTATAAAGTACTTTTTATATGCCTAATAATGAAATAACGGATTATTTTAGAAATAGCTTTTTTGCAATTTTAGATCAATTAACTTTGGAACAGTTCATTTTAAGCTAAACTTATAGTGATTCATAATTTTCTTTTTTTCATCGCGTTGGTTAGTATAAAAACTGTTTAAGAAATGTAAAGCGCGAAAACACTAATTCAAACACAGTAAATCGCAGGAATATTTTTGATCTGAAGCTGGACATAAAACTGTTTTAATCATTCACAACTACTATTATCCGACTTTTAATAATTTTTATCTGCGTCTCTAAAAAAGTGATTTCTTTGGATAATTATAGTTTTCAATTGCTTGGAAAATTTTTATCCAACTTCAAATAAAAAATATTTTCAGTTTTTAATTTGAATTTAAATTTCATCACAAAATGGTTGACAAGGGATCTCAAATATTATTACCAAATACAAAAAGCTGATAGTTTCTAACAAAAATTGTGATAAAATAAGAGGTTTAAGTATAAACCCAACGTACAGTCAATTTCAAAAGTCGCCAATCGTTAAAATGATTAATGAAATCTCTCGGAATAAATCTATTATTAATGTCTGCCAATTTGAATAGACTTCCTAGTGTTCTCGAGAAAAAATATAATTGAGACTCCGGATTCTATAACCACGCATAAAATTTGCCTGGCCGCTTCAGGCCGCTCGAGTTGGCCCCTGATGGCTTGAAAATCAGTTTTCGAAAATTCAACTTTTTAAGATATCACTTCATAGGAAATTTTGTTAAGGTAATACTTTTCAAAAAACTTCATTTTATCCTAATAAACATTTCTTTCGCTACAAGTTTGGTGTTACTCAAAATTCCCTCGATAAACGAAGCGTTTGAAAATTGTCTAACATTATTTTGATACTGCTTGCAAAAAAAATGTCTGACTTTTTTATTTAACAGAACC
>NC_046658.1:63612769-63628803 GCF_010883055.1 Belonocnema kinseyi | reverse complement strand
TTTCGAAAACTGATTTTCAAGCCATCAGGGGCCAACTCGAGCGGCCTGAAGCGGCCAGGCAAATTTTATGCGTGGTTATAGAATCCGGAGTCTCAATTTATGTTAACATCTTAATTGTAGTTACTCAGAGTTTTAGTTTTTGCTTTTTCTGAAGGAAGAAGCTACAAACCTTATTGGATTCTAATGATAAATGATTAACTAAGAAGTCTCCGTCAAAATTGGCCGAAAGAAATAATAGATCTAATTTCATCAAGTTTATAAATCACAGAAAAACTATTTTGGATGAATTGATACCTATATGATTTCATTGTTGGATAATTCAGCCACATGAAAAACGTTGATATTCCTAAGGAATCGACTTTCCTGTATTTTTGGAACAATATTAAATGAAAAAGAATTCGAGATAACATTTAATTATAATTTATTTTTTTACATTCTAATCTAAAAATGCTTCACTAAAGCAAATTTTTCTTCTGGCAGTATCAATGATTATATTTTAAGAAGCTAGCAATATGTTTCATAATAAGAAAAGTTAAAAGTTCATTCCTTTGAAATGATTAATTGAAAGGGACCATTAAAAAATATGAGGCTGATTATAATTAGTGATGCATATTTATTAAATACTTTCAATCATAGTATAATAATTAAATAAAAATATAAAGGTTTTATATTTCCTTCGATTACATCATGCTACAATTGACTTGATTAGTTAAATAATCAAACCAAGTAATTTAGATCATTTTTAGGCTGTTAATTTTCTATCATTTATTTTGCAAAATAACCTGAATCGAAAAAAATGAATACTGAATAGGATGCAAAATATAATTGGTCAGGTTTTCAACTTATACAAATAAAATTTTATTTTGATCAAATTAATTTGAACTAAAAAATATTTGGCATATAAATGACAAAAAAAGTTTTTTCAACCACTTTCTTTTCATGATATTATGAATAAAATCTTGAAGAGTACAATTCAAGTTTTCTGTAATAAATATATTTTAAAATACTAAATAAAAAACTTCTGTGTGAATCAAGAAAGCAACAACTACATTTGGGATTGATTACCTCATTCGCAATTGTGTTTCATTTAAATGTACTGAAAGCAAATGTGAATCGATGGCCGTATCCAAAATGCAGTTCCTGTCTCTTGTTGTTGCACGGAAGAATAAAGTATGTAAAATTGCCCAAAAGCTAATTTATTTTGAAATGTTGAAATTTTCGACTCAAAATTGAAGATAAATTCTCACGATTTTCAAACAACTATAATCCTTTTTGTTTTATTCACTGTTCACTTCTGAGATCTCCACACATCCTTCTAAAATAACTCACCATCAGCTTCCTTGACAAAGGTAATTCCATCAATGAGTTGAATGTCGCTGGATCTTGCTGCCCTCGAAAGAGAATTAGCCGCCTTTACAGCAAGGCAACTGAAGAGGTCCTCATCTTGTTCTAGGCAATCCAAATCCTTAACACCTTGAACAACACCAGCTTCCGGTGCCGGAAGTGCAGCGGCCGCCGCGACTACGAGTCCGATAATAAAGAACTTATACATCTTGTACTTTTTTAAAAATTTGTAATGACACACCGAGACACGCCAAGATCGTTCGGAAAATTTCGAAGCTGTGTGACCTGACCATGGCAAAGCCTCAATCTTTATAGGTATTCCAGGGTCCCAAGTCCCCCACTACATTTCACGTGTGACAAACTCACACATACACGCATCATCGGTACACTCATCTCCGCGCATCCACTCAGCCTAAGACACCTCCCCACGTAACTTTCTTCGATAATTTTTTAAACAAACGATTTGGCGTCGCGTCTCGATTGGGCGTTTCCTTTCTGCCCCTTCTTGAATCGCTAGCTCAGATTAGGATGGTCCCCGGGGTCTAGTATTTGGGTCACAAGGGGAAGGTATTTTTCAAATGCTATTAAGAATTTGTCCGACACGCCAGTAAACTGGGATCGTTGGCTACTAAATTGGAATCTTGTTAGATGGTTGAGATTCTACTCTAAAGACATAATCTTCAGTTAATTTTGCACCAGTGACGATGACTGAATTCTTTCGCGTCATTGGTGCTTTGCTTTTTTTTTTAATTTTTGCCTATACTGTGTTTCAAGAGATTAATATAAGTTCAGTTCTACATATTCATATGAAAATTGTGCAGGTTTGTATCCACAAAATATAAAAAATGCATGAGAGTCCAAAGAACTACAATTAACCAAAATTGTCTGAACTGAGCAAATTCTTTGATATATTGAACGAAAACTAATTGAGCTTGTCGTGTATTATAATAATTTATAATTTAAGTGTACTACTTCAACAGATCCAATGCAGCATAGATGACAGATTGATAGTGTCACTGATCAGATTTGATTCTTCTACGATTAGGATACATTATTTTAGTGCTCAAAGAAATCTAAAGATTGTGATTGATGGAACCTAAGTTGTAAAAATATTACAAGGTGTTAGGTCTAGTTCTTTGTCAAGCCCAGTGAATACTTAGTAAAAAACCGTGCACTTAGTTATCTACTTCCTCCTTGGAAGGTTTTACAGTCAATTTATCAAATTTAATTTTTGAAATGTAATATTTCATCATTTGGAAGAAAATAGCAACAAACAAATATTGACATATTTGACTGTGCAGAAATAATTCATTTTAACTCAGGAAAAAAGTAAGCTATGTCATGCCCTATTGTTCTCTCTGGTAAATACAACACACCCTCATCCTTTATCAACCGCAAACTTCAAGTTTATTTTAAAGCTCGTAAGCAATACCGCATAGGAATTAAGAGATGTCTTAATGTTTCTCTTCATGTGAAGCTATCTTCTAACTCATTTGACCCATAGCCATCGAGTCTAAGCGAATAGACCTTGGTAATGACCGAAGTGAAACCACATCACGTATTCTTTCACAACATCGCTTGTTCTTAAAAAATAGTTTCTTTCAGGTAGCCAAGTTTTTTTTCATCTTTGATTAGTCACGAGGTGGAAGTGTCTTCCTCTTGTCAAAATAGTTACTGGGATGAGTTAACCTCTACTAAAACGTGAAGTGAAGATAGTTAGATCTATTGGATGTACCGCCCGTCGAAAGGGTTTCTTGAGAATGCGTTTGCGTTATGCATATACGAGGAGAATAGTGGTTTACACAGTAACTTCAAGTTAAGGCCGCACCTGTGGAGGTTGACTCTCGAAAATAATTTTCATTGACTAGTGACAGAAAAGGTACAGAATATTGTAGTAAGCTCTGGAAAGCTGCCGGTTTTAGGTGCCACCATATTTGAAAAAAAATTCCCTGATTTTTCTTTTCCTTTCGTAGAGGAAATAGTTTAATATGAAATTAATATAGTAGAGTTTCGATTGATGGACAAGATAATTAGAGGGTCGTAATGTCAATTCAGCTTACTAAATTGTTTTTTTAAACAAATGTTTGCAATCGGATGGATGCATCAGAGAAGATTGCCTTGACCCAGAGAACACAACCGGTAAGTTGTGAACCCAAGGATTACATGCCAGACTGGTTTTCTTATATAATCTAGCACGCCTTTCTTACCTTGCTTCTCATTCTAATTAAACTGTCTAGCTTTGTAATTAGGGTAATCTATTTTTTGGTCTGCAGCTTACATACGCTTTAGATTTGGGAAGTTCGGTTGTTATGTCTAGAATGCTTGATTTTTTCCTGTACCCAACAGCAGATTAAAATTGTCAGCAATTTTTACTCTGCTTTTGATGCTCGACTGCTTAGATCCACAAATTTTATTTGTCTTTATCCTCATTTGCAAAATTTTTCCTGCAGTAACTCAATTGAAGTCCTTATGACTAAAAAAATCTTCATCTTAATTAAGGGTCAATATCCGATTAAAAATCAGCTGCCAATCTTTTTTTTTTCGAAAAACCAAATGTCCTCAAGACATTTAGACAATGCCATTTCTAATTTGTTTTCTCTACAATTAACTATCTATACGTACACTTATATCTGCGAAGAGACTGAATTGACACTTTTTAAGTTAAATCATTTTAAATATTAGAAAAATTGTTGTCGTATCAGCCTAGGCTAAAATTATTTTAATGAACTAGTCAACAAATATTTTGTTTCAAAGCTAAAAGTTTGTTAGGTCAATGAGCATTTTGAAATCTTGAGCTCAATTTTTTCCAAATTTATAAAAGTGTTGCTAAAACTTTAAATAAATCGTAAGATCAAGAGTAAATACTAATCTTCAAATTTAAATCAAGAGTACGATTAAATTATATGTGATTGATTGATTGATTCATACTAAATATTTACTTGTGCAATATTCATTTTTGGAAGCCAAACGTCCGAGATTCCTCGCTAACGTTAATTTTTGTATGGAATGCATCTTCAGATTCCTTTTATTCCATTGTATATCTAACTAAATCTGAAGTCACACCTTATAAAAAAAAAGTAATGTTCACAGCGAATCATCGACTTTTAAGGCCATGTGATCGTAACCTCAAAAACATTTTTCACATTTTTTCAAAACCAGGTTATGTTCACACAAAACGCGATATCGAGATGAAACTTTGGGAAATAATATGAGAAGCACTCAGAGACATTTGTTTGGTCCTACATTTTTGTAGATATGGAAAAGCAACAACAAAAAATTCTTTCCTGGATATCGCATTTCGTGTGTACGTAAGTTGGGTTTAAAAAAAGTTTAAACAAAATGTTGAGGTTACGCTCACATGGCCTTAAATCAAAAAAACTGATATTGCTTAAATAAATATTTTGTACAAATACCCAGCAATTACATAATATTTAATCGAGTTTTTGATTTAGATTAAAAAATTGAGATTTACTATTAATTTAACGTTTTTTCCCTAAATTGTTAGTAACAGTTTTATAGATTGAACTCTAGTTTTTAAAATACGCATTTAGCTCAAAAAATTTAACTTTGATATTATTAATTTTTCGATTTGTTCATTAAAATAATTCCAAATTAGGCTGATTTGATGGCATATTTTTTAATCTTGCAAGTGGTTCGATTTAAAACGCCGTAGTTTCAATTACTACACAGACTTATGTCTTTAAAGTATGAATTTTCAAATGGTCGAAGGAAATGGATTCAAACTTTCAGTCGGTAGTGTATTGATAGTCATTAAAATCTCTAAAAATGTCTTAAGTTCTGGGATCCTTTCAAAAAGTTTGCATTTCTTGAAATAATTAAAAATTATTTTTTAAAATCGATTGAAACATCCAGAAATTTTTATTGTTTTTCGAACCTTAAAGCTGTGTTAAAATTTTATTTTTGAATTAGTTGAAAGTTATAAAAATCATGCTAAAAATAAGGCCAGTGACAAAATGATTATTGCACACATAATTAAAATTGCTGTGTTTTATTAAATGTGAAGAATTTCTCACGAAACAATCATAATTTTTTAAACTTATTTATTTCATTTTCAAGCTAAAAATCTCTGTATATAAAATTTGGAGATATAAAATGCAAAAAATAAAAATATAGATGCAGTCAGTTTGGACAAAAAGTGCATTTAAAAAAATATAAAATTAGAGAACGTACTCGATTCTTAATAATTTTTTTCATATTATTTTCCGGAGTACCAATGCTGATTCGAGTTTTTAACTATTTTAACTGAGAAATTCTTTCTCAATTTTCCAGATACTTTGCGTGGAAAAGAATTTAACTGCGGAAAATAAAAAATATTTATTATCTTAAAGGTTATAACCAGTTTAAACGAGGATTATAATTTTCTAGATTTATCGAATATTTCCTTATAAAATGTTATCATTTTTCATCGTCGCGGAGTTATTATTCAAGCATTTCAATTTCTTTTAACCTACTTTAAAGAAAAAATACTTAAATGAAGAAACTCAATTAAAATTCTTCTTGGAAGTAAATAATCCAATTTCAATAGTAAACTTATTAGAATTAAAAACAATAATTTTTTAAAAAACAACTACCAAATTAGTACAAGAAAACATGGCACCATCAACTAATTTTATTTTAAATAATAATAACTTTAATAAAATAAGGAAAGAGAAAAGAAAAAAGGGAAGCCTCCAAATACATTTCCTTCATTTTTTCCTTAATAAGAAATAAAATATTATTCTTATATTATCCAAAAACATATACTCTCATGTAAAGTTGTACCGATTCGAGAGTTACATATAATCTACGAGTAGTACAGACCCAAGAATGATATTAAATAATCAGCATAAGTCATATGATTAACAAAATGTGAAAAATCCTTCGATTTTTAATTTATTTTGTATCTATGTGTTACAATTGCATTTTTAATTGAGCACAGGTACGTCCAGGACAGCTGAAAAAGGCTGGCTAGGTTCACCGATGTTCGGTAAAGGTAACCCATAGATTTTTGGTGAGCCTAGAAATTTCGAAATCAATTCTGTGTCTACAAATCTTTATTTAGTATTCTAGTTATAAAAATAATTTTTTTCGAATTTCCAATTATATTTTATTTGAATTACTTTATAGACTTCCAGATTTTCGTTAAACATTTTTGAGGATGCAATGTTGGCTTTTACAAGTTTTTGAATAATTTTTTGATTCGGAAATTCCATCTCTATAAAATGTGAACATGAATAAAAATTGGAACCCCTTCATCTCAATATTTTAGCTAGGTAAATGTAAAAAGCGAATGAGCAGTATAACCTTTGCGAACAACATGAAACCTTAATAATCTTATTTGCACATTATTGAACTAGTTTGTACCAAACACCTTATTATTTATATTTACATCTGCAAAAAGATACAAAAGAGTTTATGAATGAAGAAGACGAAATAATAATCTAATTTCAGTAGACGTCACTTTTGAGCTGGGGTAAAAATAAATTTTGAAACACCTAATACTTTTAGAAGCTCAGTGACCTTATATTTAAATCCTATCAAACAGTTTATAACATTATGAAAATATAACCCATAACTTATGGTTCTGACATGCCTTCTAAAACCTATTAGAAGCGTGGGCGATCATCGGGAACAAAGAAATCACGTTGGCCATCGATTTGGAGATAAATTAACTGTTTCTGGTGAGTCATCATTAGAATAAAAGTTGGCTTTTTATTATTCTTTTGTTCAGCTGCAGTTCATAAGAATGTTTGTATAAATGTCAAATAAGAAATTTAGATTCTATCACTTAAAGACATAACCTAATATCTCATTTTGCAATAAAAATTCCTATTTACATGTATTTTATCCTAAATTAATTTACTTATTTTTATGAGACTTAGGATAAGTCATCTAGGTCAAATTTCGAATGATACGCACCTTTAACCGAGTAAACCTTACGTCCAATTGTATGTGTAACCGGGTATGCTCCATTGTGCTCCATTGACGGATCTGTTTAAATATTTAACAGTGCCTCTTTGATTTGACATATACTTAACGGTATCCTATCTTTGGTGATAGAGGAAATGTTTCTACCATTGTTGTTTCTTCATTCAAATTTTTTCTTTTGCAATTTGTTCACCCCTAATTTTTGGAAGTCACTTCCGATTTTAAATGTGAACCTTATTGACGACATCCGGTTTCATTCTCCACTTTCTGATGTGGCGAATAAGAGAGTATTTCTCAGAAAGAACTTGAAATTGTAATCTTATTTCAGGACATTTTATTACAAACTCATTTTGCATTTTATGTACGTTTGCTCTCTTGAACAATGTAAAAACGTGCAAATATTTCAATTGCTTCTAATATTGGTATTGCCCAATATTAACCAAGTATAGTTAAGTTTTATTTCAGAAAATCGTAAGGCCTTTCTTTCGTACAAAATAAAACTTAAATTTTTCTGTGTTCTTAGTAATACGTCCTCGTTGAATACACGAAGCCTTAGAAAACGGAAAGTATCCCGAAAACTTTACATACATTTACCGAAAGAGAAAACGAGAATGCACTCACCTTCTTGGAAACTGGCGCGTGTTAATCGGAGAAAATTTCTTTGGTGGTCCTTTCAAAGACACCGGTTTCTATTGATTGTTCATAAATTGCTTCTGAGTATATTCATAATCCAAACTTTTAGATTTATTTTACAGGGTGAAATAATTATAAATAAAGTAGTTTTCTATTACTAAAAGAACTAAAAGTGAAAATAAGAGTTTTTTTATAATGTTAGTTATTCAATAATCTAAGTTATCGGCATGAAATGCAAACGTTTATTGCCAATCTTCAGAAGTAAATTTCAGAAAGTTGCACATTCTTATAACCTGGTAACCGAGATAATTCTGACACCTCTTGATTTTACTACTTACGTGTTAAGAACAGTGAAGTGAATAGTAAAACAATTCTTAGAAAGTTGTCATAAATGTAACATGTATTTAAACGAAATCATTAATTAATTTGCATAAAAAGGGGAAGTAAAAGAAGCATAAATAAATTTATTTTATCATTGTTATTATATTCAAATAAATAAAAAGCATTGATACAATTACTTTTGTTGCCAACGAATAACTTATAAATTACAACTTACTAAATCGAAGAATAAATAATTAAAAGTAGGTTACCTTAAAATATTGTCACGCTTAATCATATATGTACAATAGGATGCCATATTTCATTAATTTTGTCGAAAGTAATAAACATGAAAGAGATTCTGAATGGGAAATTTTTTCTAGCACATTAGGATGTGATAATGATTCTTGCGTCAAACTTGTTAGTATGTGAATAAGTAATGACGTATTTAATAAAGTAAAACCGGAATGCAGTGAATGATTTTTATTTCTTAGAGTATATTTCGAAGAAGTTAAACTTTCTCTCCTGCTGTACGCATACCTTACGTAAGTTTTCATCGCAACTGCTTCAATGAAATTCTCATCTTGACGTAGATTCAAGTTCATTGATAAATCACTACTAAATAAAGTGAGCGCTGGTAAAAGTTTATTTATTATCTTTTGTATATGTTTTGAATTCGAAATTGCTATTCCTTGCATTATTTTAAATTAAAAAAACTGTTTATCAGTTCATTTACATTGAAATTAATTTAGCAGTCCACAAAATAAGCTTTAGTCTTAAAAATATTCTAAATTATACTTTACAGAATGGACTTTATATTTCAAAGTATAATTTCAAAAAATCTAAATTTGAAAAACCCGTTTTCTAGGCACACAATATGACATGAAAAAGGGAGAATAAATAAAAATCTTATTATTTATTTCAATGATTTAGACAAATTTCACTTCCTTCGACGACGTTCTTTGTAATAGCCAAAGGAATCTTCATTTTCAAAGTTATCTCTGATGTCCAAAATGTCTTTCCGCCTGTATTTGCTGAGAGGAAGGTAAACGTCAGAGTCCCTACGACTCACCGCACTTTGGGCAACATTTTGGGCCACTTGTCTCAGACCAACAATTGCCGCTAATATGAGACTCATCAGACTTAAAACAACAGCTTTACCACTCAAAACTGCCAGAAATTTGAGAGCGATGGGAAGAAGAATCGATTTTATGAGTAGAAATCCAATCAGAAGTGGTATAATAAATTGGTTCATTTTGGGCCCCTTTTTTCGACCTGGAAAACATTTTTAAACATATTTCTAAATATTTTCCAGATAAATAATTTTAGCGCCGTTTTTTTTATTCATAAAACATTTTTTCAATTGTTTGAAGAGTTTAAATCGGAACAGTTTTTTTCTTCTTAAAGTTCTCAAGGTTTAGAGTACTTTTCTATACGCAAAAAATGAATAATAAAGCCATTTGTTTCCCTAGAAAGAATTGACTGATTTCAAATTGTATGCAAAAATAGTATATTTGTTTAGATTAATTTAATAAGCTTTTTTTTAATCTTTTAAAGACTCTAGATAAGTCCAAAAATGTAAAAAAATAGAAAAAACTTAAAAGCTCTCAAAATAATAATTTTTTTCAACCTATTTTGTTCGCACATGTTACCTAGATTAAGATGCACTGATTCCATATTGTATTGTTTGCGATTTTTTAAAACATTTTGTTTCGACCCGCCCTGTTTAAAAAGTCAAGAAAAATGCAGGCAGATTATATTTTATTGATTTAATCAAACGAATCTACTTATTGTTGTTTCGTTCCGCGCTCTCATTGAAACTGTAAAATCAAATTGAAATAATTGAAAGAAACTGTTACGATACGAATAGTAAGAATGCAAATTTCAAATTTAAGTTTAAAGCTGTTAATATATGTGTGAATACCTAATGATAAAATATACAGAAAAATATGGACCGAATACTTTACGCTATTGTAAGAAAATAAAAAAATAGAAAAACCAGAGACAATTGGAAATTAATGATTGGGCTAATATTGGGACCTCTGGTAATATTGAGCCAATATTGGCTGCCAAAACACGGCTTGCCAATATTGGCTGTCAAAATACGGCAATATATGCCTAGATTGAAAATTAAAGGATAATTATTGCAACAAGATGTAGGTTGCTTTTCAGCTCCATACCTGTACTCCCCCTCCCCACCCGCTAACTAGAAAAGATGATGGGTGTAACCGAACTCACGCTTAAATTCTAAACTCTAAAGAATTCCAAAGAATTCAAGGCTAAATCCGAAGGATTACAATTCCTTTTTGCCTTTCTAGAATCCCATGATTTTTGTAGACAAAATGAGGTTAAATACTCGTCTTTCCTGAAGAGAAAAATATGCCAGAAGAGAAAATTAAATTCCGTAAAAATATGCAGAGAATACACAACGTATTTTGTACCAAAGAAAAAAGTATATCTAAAAAGTTTTGTTTAATTTCCAGGTATGTTGTGAATGCTGTGAAACTAATTTTTGTGTAATTTTTATGCAGATTAAAAAAGTTTTTATATAATAGCAGTGATATTCAATTCACGAAATTCAATACTACTTTTAAAAACTGAAAATTCGCTTCTAACAGAATTTAATTTTCAGAAAAATATCATTGTTATGAAAATAATATATTACCATTATAGTAAATGTAATTCAAGTCTCTAAAAAATTTAATTTACTTTTCAACGCGAAAAATACACCATAGTTCTGAAAGTTTTTTATATATCTCTAAAATAATCTTCCATGTTGTTTAAATTAAAAATATTGGTAAAACAAGTGTATATTTTAACAGAAAATAAAACATAATGAAATAAAAGCTATCAAAGATTGATACATATTTTATTTGTAGAATTTACTTTGCTTCTTCAATTACAGTTTACAATGAAAAATGTTGTGACGGCCTTCCAAATCATCACTATAATCTGAAGTTGTTAATCAATCAAATAAGTCATTCCATTCAAGAATCCCTTCCGAACTATAGACATTTTTTCTTCGAAGTCTGTGTGAATGTACACAATTTAAAGTGGTAATAAAATTTTTTTCTTCATATAACAAACGGACAATCCATATCCTATTAAATGTGACCCAGACTATATCTTGTCAATAACCACATAACTCATTATGTTAATAACTATAATAAAAGTCTTCTATAATAGTATCTCAAATGATAAGTACACACGTATCGATATTAACGCAAGTAGTAAATCTGTTAAATTTCAAATTCCGAATTTCATAATCATAAAAAGAGGATAGACATTAAACTATCCAATAAGATATTTGAAAGAGTTTACTGCCAATAGAAGCCGGTTCTTAGAAAATTACACTCGAGTTCAATCACCCAAATTCTTTACCTTCCACACCATCAGTGATTTGTTCATCAGGGATTAAAGACTCGATGACATTAAGAATCCTATCGCTGGTCCAATCCAAAGCAGTTTTCGTTGAATAAGTATTCTTAATAGCATTTCCATGTGTTACGGAAGAAACATCTTCCGCGCAAATAAAAATTGGCAATAAAAACACCATACACAGGTTACAGACAATAATCATTTTTCACTCATTGGGAGGAACCTCTTGTTGTAATCTAATCGAGTTTTTTATTTGCACTATTTTCAACCCTAAATTTCACAGATTTAAAAATCTTGTGCAACGACGCGTTCACGAACTTAATGTCAACTGACTTGGTTTCGTAGTCAAGCCATTAGTTTATATAGAACATCCGTGAAAACCATCCGAGAGAAAAGGCCCTCCTATCTAACACGGTACTGACGCGTGACGAAAGATCCCTCTTGTCCATTCCCGTTTTTCCTATGGAACTATACAATTATTGGTTGAACAGTTCAGAATTCACGCGAGATGATTCGCGTAATGCCTTTGAGCTGCAGGACGAACTACGACCACTTCGTTGTCCTCGTCGTGGGAGAGTGCAACGGACATTTCTTGAGTGAATGTTACAGTTGATTAATTTCTTCGGAATGGCCCAAAGTTTGGTAATCATCTCTGATCTGTTTCATGGAGTCACTCTGCGGAGAAATAATTAGCTGTCGAATGTAAATATTGGGACGCGTACGTCTTGACTTTTAGACCGTTGCATCTCAAGAAAAAAATGGGGAAAATGCCGTAAACGAGATATTGCAGGAAGAGAAAGCTGAAAGGGATTCTACCTTTAGAATAGATATAGACAGAAAGGTAGAAGAATAATGAAAAACCAATTATGACATAGAGTAGAATAGTCCATATATGTTTTATAAATTTAAGACAACATTTTAATCCGTGATCCAAGGCCTTTCAAAGTTAAAATGTGTTAATCTTTTTGATGAAAATAAAATGATGCTAAATAATAAGTGATGAAAATAGCGTTAATTTCTTTTTGTGAAAATAAAATAATGGTAGGCATCACTGAAAATAATTTTGCCTAATTATATTCAGAATACTATTCTTAAAAGTGAAAAGCACACCCTCTATAGGAGTTGCAAATTTATAATGTGCTTTGTTTATTCAGCTTATGTATTTTTGGCCTCAATGATTCTAAAAGTTAAAATGTATCAACGTGATAGAAAACTGCCTTAATTTTTTTTAAATATCCTTAATGACGATATTTGGCTTCTTTCACAGTTTTTACATAATTTTTTATAAGAAAAATACAAGGACTTATTAGAAATAATATCACTTTATTGAAACTAATATAAACCAGATTTTTATTCTTATAAGGAATAATAAAACGTTCGGTAAAATATAGAAAGTTCTATTAGTTAATTTTTAATTTCTAGGTAAAACTCTTAAGATACACAGGCTTCTAATCAATTTATAACACATCTTAGAATTTAAGAATTCATTTTTCAATAATTTTTTGTTGATTTCATTTTGACAACTAAGAAAGAAATATTTACACATAATGTATAATCTTACATTTGTTATTACAAAAGATTAACCCTTTAACTGACTGTTTAAACTGTTTTGATAGTGAAATTATATAAAATTAAAAACGAATAAAAACTGCGAAATTAAGGAGAAAAATAATACAATCAAATAACTTTTTTGCATTTTTTTAACATTGTAATTATTTTTCTCATTAAAATAATTTTTATTTTTCGTGTCAAGAACAATAACTTCATAAAGTTTTTTTTTCTTTTTTGCAGAGCAAATATCATCGTTTTTGTCAATTCTTTTAAACAGGTCCAATTTTATTAAATAATGACGAGTCTTAATAGTAGATTGCGTGATTTTTTCATTAGCCGCAGCAAAAGGCAACAATGACCGGTTGAGATACTGATAAATCGTGATAATGATCGAATTCAGTATAAAAATCGATTTTAACTGTTTAAAAATTAAAAATAATTATTTGAAATTTTTTGTAAATACTTAATTCTTACTTTTGGCTTTTAAACGTAAAATGTATTGTTTTTCTTCAATTCTCTGCTAATCAAAATTGATCACGTTTACTTTTATAGACAGAATCTATTGACTTTAAAAAGAAATCATGCTTATTTACTATTTTCCCAGGCGGAAATATTGTATATAGTTTATATATAGTGTGAAGTATTATATAAAATATTCATTTGTTTTATACATTTTTTTGTATAAAACAAATGAATATTCTATATAAACCTACACACTATATACAAATTATGTATAATTTTGCAGCCTTAACAAACAGTAAATATGCATGATTTCTTTTTAAAATCAATAGATTCTGTCTATAAAAGTAAACGTGATCAATTTTGATTAGTAGATAATTGAAGAAAAACAATACATTTTATATTTAAAAGCCAAAAGTAAGAATTAAATATTTACAAAAAATTTCAAATAATTATTTTAAATTTTTGAACGGTTAAAATCGATATGAAATAAAGAAAATGCAACTTATAAACATGTGTTATTTTAGCATTAATGCATAATAATATGTAATTTGTGCTCCCACCACAATTATGGTCAGACATTTTTAAATTTAAGACGAAGACATTAACGACTGTATGTTGACAAACTTGCACTATCTGTTGTTAACACTCGATTATAGTATGACTAAAATGCGAAATTTTCTATATTATGTTAAATTTTATTATATTAATTAAGGTATTGATTGCTGTATCACGATCCGGGACTAATTATTTAGACATTGTATAATATAATACAAATTATATTTTTTTATAATCATTATAATATTTTCTTTTGTACTTTGCATTAATCATTATTTTCAGTTACCCTGAGAAGTTTATAGGATTACCATTAAAACAAAAACTATATGCGTTTTATTAAAAAATATCTAAAGAAAATTTGTAGATAGTTTTTTATATAAACAGTTTTGCTTCTTAATACTTTATCGTATCATGCATAGTTTACAGGAAAAATTGAATTTTTAATAATAATTTTGACGATTATAACAAAAACAATGTGTATTGTAAAAAAAGGTTTACAGAAAAATTATAATAGGTCTTGTTGAGATAGCCAATGTTTCGTAGTTCGTGTCGTTTGGCTCAAAATGATAATTTTAGAGTTTTCATTCGATTTTTTTTGGGTTAAAGCGACAAAATTTGGTCAAGAAATGCTAGTTAACAAACTTGAACTTTCTCTTTGAGCTCTTAAAAATTATGCGAAAACAATGTCCAATCCGACACTTTTTTCAAAAGTCATCGTGGCCATAGACTGCAAACTTTCAGAGACGACTACTACTACTACTACTAATACTACCACTACTACTACTAATACTACTGCCATTAATACTGCTACTATCACGACTACTACTACTAAAGGCAGAGACAGGCATTTTCAAAAAAACGCCTTTTTTCTAACTCATGGGTTCTAAGAAGGCCGAGATTTGATGAAACTTGGAATGTAAATTTTACATTGACCTAATACCTTCTCACTGGGATCAGAAGTAGTATGCATTTCTGAGAGTTTTTCAATAGAAAACTGTTATTCCAACATATATTTATAGCGAACACAAAATCATGTGTTCACATAGGCACACTTATTTCCGTATTTCTTGTTAACTGGGTAAAAATTCAAGTTTTTTATTTTTGAATAGCATGTTCGACGATTAAAATAAAAAAAAGATTATTACTTCTCTCAAAACATGGTTAAAATTAATTTCGTAGATCTTTGTAAAAGCAATAATTTATTATCTGGACTTATTTTCGAATCTCGTGTCGTTTGGTTCCAAAATTTAAATTTACGATTTTTCATTAGCATTTTTTATGGCTAAGCCCACAATGGTTGGTAAAAGAATACTACCTACAGACCAGTACTTCAAACATTCAGCCGGACACCGCCGTAAAAACCCGTTTTTCTCAATCAGTAGGTCTCAAGGGAGTGGGTATCTCCAAAACGATTTGATAAAAACCGGCCATGTCAAATTTCATATAAAGCTAATTCATGCCTTCGCTTTCGAAAAACTAAACTTTTTATTTTTAGGCTTCGCCCTATATAATGATAATATAAAGTATATAAAGCGCCAAATTTTTTTATCATAAAACAAATTTGTCGAATATTCAAAAATCTCTTGTAAATTACGGAAATCGTAAGCTTTTTTCCTTACCAGTTTCGTGGAAAATCTGAAAGAGAGCGGTCTCTTGTATACTCGGTTGGAGAAAAAGCAAAATAGAAAATTTTCAATTTGGTATAAATGCACTTTCTTAAATTTGTGCTTCGATATGCAGTTACTAGGAAATCCGGAAACGTACTTAAAGATAAGTAATTCATAGCACTTCATTATAATTTCACGATAAAAAAAAGAAAACAAAGGAAATTTAAGCCTACAAACTAAAAATAATGCCGAGATTTT
>NC_046658.1:63603980-63612669 GCF_010883055.1 Belonocnema kinseyi | reverse complement strand
ACATGTGTATTTATGTGTGTGTGTATATGAATATGTGTGCATACTTAGTCTTTCTAGTCGCGATGCCTACAATGAAATTTGTTGTTAATGGTTCTTTTTTTGTCCAAAATTCTATTAAATGGCTCAAAACCGAATCATTTTCTTCAAAATTCGACAATTCTGCCAACATTAATCCTTTTAGTTTAAAAATTCTTTTTATTCGGTGGAAAATTCAATTCTTTCAATTGGGGGTACAATTGTCTGATTGAAAATTGATCTGTTTTGGTTGCTTGAAATTTTCTTCTGAAGTGAAAATCTATCTATATTGTTGAAAATTCAACTGCTTTATCGAAAATACCTGTTTTTGGCTGTGATTCGGATTTAAATATTTCTTGAAAATTAGTCTTTTTGGTCTTTTTTTATTCTTTTTCTGGATTTACATTTTATATTTCTTCAATTTTGCACATTTGGAATTGAAATTTTCTTGACTTTCAATATATATATATATATATGTGTGTATTTATGTGTTTTCGGAGAATCTTAAACAGGACGATTTTTAATGACTCTCGGATATCACGTAGTCGTAAGTCGACCCTTACATTATCTTGTGTTTCCTTAACAATTTCGTGGAAAATCTGAAAGAGAGCGGTCTCTTATATACTCGGTTGGAGAAAAAGCAAAATAGAAAATTTTCAATTTGGTATAAATGCACTTTCTTAAAATTGTGCTTCGATATGCAGTTACTAGGAAATCCAGAAACGTACTTAAAGATAAGTAATTCATAGCAATTTATTATAATTTCACGATAAAAGAAAGAAAACAAAGGAAATTTAAACCTACAAATAATTAAATCTTTATATTTAAAACGTAATTGAAATTATAATTGTAGCTGTACTATAACGTTATGCGCGCTACGCACGTTCTAATTACTGCTGTTTTAGAAAAAAGCCCTGTTTATTTAACAAAATTTTGATATGGATTTTAGAAATAATATTATATGATTTGAAACCGTTATATATAAGTTAAAAAAGTTTCATTATCTTTGCGAGAAAGCTCCATTAAATTTAATATAAATGAGACCATTTTGACCGTTTACTTACAATTCTTAAAAATAGCAAATTGTTTTTTTAATTGACAAAACATAACTCTCCGCGTGTATAAAAATTTGACAACGAACTTTTGATATATTTTCTCACATTTAAAAACATAGAAAATCCTTTTTACATTCTCAACATTTATGATTGAGAAAGTATTAGAATTGCCGGAAATTTGACATCACACTTTTTCAACGGGTCTCTACTTTTTGAGACCCCCTGAATCCGAAAATCAGGTTTTCACGATGGCGTCTGTCTATCTGTCCGTCCGGCCGTCCGTCCGTAAACACGATAACTCTCGAAAAAATGAGAAAATCAAATCCATCTTTGCACACTTATTTTAGGTCCTAAAAGAAAGGACGAGTTCGTGAACCAGCTATTTTTGATAAAAATTCAAAAAGTGAGCGCATTTTGAAAATTTTTGAGACCACTTTTTTCTGAAACTGAAATTCTATGTACGGATATTTATATTATTAAAAAGAACAAACAATTTATCCATATGACTTTTTTCGACAAAATAAAAATTCTCAGAGATATAGCGTTTCCAAAATTTTTTTAATCAACCGAAAATCAAAATTTGAAGCTAAAAAACGCACGATATGAAAAAAAGTCATAAAAAGAAAAACATTTCTTTTTGAAAGCCCTAAAAGATCATCATCACAAATTTTTGGATTTTTTTTCAAAACTCAAAAATAAAAATTTTTATTGCACAAAAAATAATGAAAAATAAAAACTTCCATTTTGCGGACATACTATGTAGGATACGAAAAAAGATGAATCAACAAAAATTGTTATCCTAAAAAAGATCTACAATTTTGTTAACGATCACTCCTTGATAGGGCGCGTAATTTTTGTTTTATCCGTGAAAAATAACATTGAAAAAAAATAATAAAAAAAATGTGTGGAAAAACGACGAATGTTACGAGAAAAGAAAAAGATTTAACAAAACCTGTTTACAAATATCGGTCGGAAATCGAGCGCGCAGCGCGAGTGTCACGATGAGAATGTATACCTGAAAGCCTACAGAGCTTTGAGAAACTTAATCTTTGACGATACTTAATTAAGTAGAAAATTCAGAACATGAAGACACTCATAAATACTGCCATCTAAAAGAGATCTTTTTGATAAAGTTTCTTTTGAAGCATTGCAAATGCAAAGAATAAATATCCGAGCGCGAAGCGCGAGGTTTAATTATGTCCAAGCGCGAAGAGCAAGATAACTTAATATCGAGCGCGAAGCGCGAGATTCAACCGTCGCGCGCCCTAGGCGCGCTCAAACTTGCGAGCGAATCGAGCCGCGCGCGGAGCACGCGATGAGAATGTGCCCGCAAAGCGGGCAGATTTTTTAAGGTATTTCCGGATGAACTATTCATCACAGTAGTATTACATTCATAGAAATAGAAATAGGAGAGAACGAGGTATGTCGTAGCGGGGTCGAACTAACTAGCGGGGCGGTCTATCATCTTGGATTGCCAAATCGGTATTGTAAAAGAAAGAGTAGAATGTGCAGACTATTCTTCTCCTCTCACTTCCACTGCTTGCTTTTTCAAACCAACATGGTCGACTCCGCCTTTTATATTAATAATAATTGTGATAATAATTGTAAATAATAATAGTTAATCCTTACGCCTAAGTTAGGAAGAATGTGGCTAGTCCCATCCTATTCCTATGTTCATGATTACATTCGACTATTTGAATTTGAATCGAATTTTCTATGAGGCTCGATTTAAAGCCTTTCCTCGACATATTTGTCACGTTAACGCATTAAATTATTTTGTTTTTATGCCTAAATTTTATTTTTGAAGTTCAAGAGTAAGAAAAAGATGACATTTATATTCATGATAAAATTCAGCACTGATGGCTAATTTTTTTATCATTATATTAAAAACAGGATAGTCAAATTTTCAACCAAAGAGATAAGTTTTTAAATAAAATTATGAATTTTTTAACTAGAAAGTCGAATTTTCAACAAATAACCACATTTTTTCTAACACCTTCGCCCAGCAGGATAACTTCTCAAGTATTTCATTTTCTAACGTGTTATTAAAGCACATTTAATTGATGTTTTAAAATTTGTAAAGAAAAAGTAACATTTCTATTCCATAAATAATTTCATTAAATTATTTGTCGATTTAAATATAATAATTATTAGTTTAACCCATCAAGTCCCAAAACGAAGAAATTTCTCGCTTACGTTTGAGCTTGAATAATTTTATAAAAAAGGCAAAGAATTGATTGCAAAATACTCTTTTCTACTACTTTCGGGTATGCTTTACACGACGCAATGGTTTAAAAACGAAAATATGGATTTTATATTAATAATTAACAAATTTGAAAAAAAAATTTTATTTCGTTTTATTGATATTTTTGGCGATTTTTTCGCTCAAATCATATATGTGCTTAATTACTTCCATATAAAGGTATTTGAATAGCTTATGTTTAAACAAAACAAAATTAATTACTACAGATGGTGGATGTTAAGCGGACATAAATGAGAGTTATGCAGAGATATAAGCGCGAGATGACATAAATCAGAGAGGATATAACCGCGGTTCCACTGTATTTCAATTATTATGCTTGATCATCAGTGTTACAAAGCAGAGTCCTGTAAAATGGTATATCAGCAAACATTAACTTTTAATTTTATAAAAATAATATCACTGAATCACTCAATCGTTTGACAAAACGATATTTCACTCACTGCATTGGATTTTGGTGTGAAAATGATGTAAAATAGCAATAAAATGATTTTTTATAATCTTAATATCATTATTTTACCTACTTAAGACTAAATATTTTTATTTTGTTGAAAAATAAATTATTCAAATACCTTTTTACTAAAAGAATTAAATATTTATATGATTTGAGCGAAAAAATAACCAAAAATATCGATAAATCGAAATAAAAAATGTTTGGTTTCCATTTTTTGGCCGCCATTTTGTTAAAAAAAATCATAGATAAAAAAATCAACGGATTTAAAAAGTTCAGAAATTTTGTGTACTTTTGTGTACATTTGCGACCGTAAAAAATTCCTTTCCCCTCTATTTTTTGATTAAAAAAGAAATTTCTTTAGAAAAAAGATTTTTTTTTAAAATTTGTTAATTATTAATGGAAAATTGATATTTTCCGTTTCTAAACTATTGCATCGTGTAGAGCATACCCGAAAATAGCAAAAAAGGGTATTTTACAATAAATTCTTGGCCTTTTTTATAAAATTATTTAAGCTCAAACGTAAGATAGAAATTTCTTCGTTTTGGGACTTAATGGGTTAATGTTTTATGTTCAATAAACAAAAGAATTTTTAAAATAAATTTTAATGTGAGGAGTCTTGGGGAGAAGAAACGTGTATTTTATCGGTCCTTAAAAATGTAAAAAATATTTTCATACGTGAATTATTTTTTTAATTTAATTTTTTCAAAGGTTAAACTGAATAATCCAAATAGCCTTGTAGAAGATATCCTGTAATTAATCAATTTGTGTTCAGTAATGTAATTTTAATCCAACTTTGTAAGGATTTATCTACTCTTGTAATAAAAATGTCTATAGTACTTATATATTATGTTATTCCTTACAAAGTAGTGTAATTATATTGTGTTAATCGAAATAATGAAACAGTCATTATTAAATTTGTATGAAATTGAATGCAAGAACTAACGTTGGGGAGATTTGGCGAAGATTTTCAGGGGAGAGTTGACGAAGTGGCAACAAGCTGATTAAATGTGTTTTTCTACCTATCAGGTCATTAATTATAATGCGCGTGTATGCTGAACTTATAACCCGTTAAGTTATTTATAAAAAAAAACATTTCAGTGTTGAAATGTTGTCACAGGCTTATACTGCCCAACATGTCGAAGGCATTTTTGGTTAGACATGGATTTTTATTTGATCATTTTTGCACGGGGCTGTCCCGGTATATATCAACAGTCACGGACGCATTTTTATCATGCAATCAAGTGATCTGATGTGAGCAGTCTGCCCAGACATATTGGACAAAGCCTGGTTTTTACCCCATCATTGACGGACTGGGTTGCAGTCAAGTACACGATGGGGGGACCTACAGCTTAAGGTGGGTTCCGAACCACCAGAACCTCGGTAAAGGTACATTGAAAAATTTCTAGAGATACCGGCTCAGGGATCGAATACCGGACCTCTGAGGTGAAGTCCGAGTGTCTAACCAACTGAGCCACCGAGGCTTATTATTATTATTATACCATTAAGACATTTCCCTTTAGGGGTAGGCGTGACTCATTCGGTGGAGAAAGGAGTGATGTGAGGAAGGGATATAACATTTTTAGATTGATCCAGAATTGTCGTGTTATTTATTTAAATAACAGGTTTGTTCCGCAACACTGCTCCGACCCAGGTTGCTGACCAATCTTTTTAGCAATCAGCCCAAGTGAAGATCCTCACAAAGTCGTTAGGTAAGGTTCCTTACTTGGGTTCATTAGTGTCCAAGGTCTTTTGTTTCAGGCGTCATTCGCTCGACTGACACATACTTCTCTAGCTTCTTTTACGTCTATGCATTTTTTCATGCAAGATCTCGTATTTCGGTAGCTTCTTATGTCTCTTCTAACATCCCCATAAAGCTGGCCCTCCGACGTTCACATTTTTTCAATTTTCTTTTTGCATACGTTTGTACGTCGTTTGTACTGTTTCTACATTTAATATTTTCGTTTGCACCCTCTTGGTTGCCCGGCTAGGGGGAAATCAAAATTTCGTGCCATCCTTCCGAAATTAAAATTTCTCAAATTTTCTCTTTGCATACGTTTGCACGTCATTTGTACCGTTTGTACCCTCTTGCGTGCCCGGCTAGAGGAAAATCAAAATTTCGTGCCCTCCCTCCGAAATTCAAACTTCTCAAATTTTCTTTTTGCATACGTTTGTACGTCGTTTGTACCATTTGCACTTTTGATATTTTCGTTTCTACCCTATTGGTATCCTGTTGGTTTTTATATACAGTGCAAGCGACGTACAAACGTCCGCTAAATGAAAATTTGAGAAATTTCAATTTCGGGCGGATGGCGCGAAATTTTGATTTTCCCCTAGCAGGGCAACCAAGAGGGTACCAACGAAAATATTAAAAGTACAGTTGGTACAAATATAGAATTATGTATTGCCAATTTAGCTTCTTTGATATATTTTGACTTGAGATAAGAGGCCCTGCTCTACCAATAACCTTTTTACCTTCGTTTATGCTTCTATTTAATTCCTCATCTATCTTCCCCTCCCTACTAAATAAGCTACTGTGAGGTATACGAACTTGTCAACTTGTTCAATTCTCCCATAATTTAATACAATATTGTATAGTGTTTTCTCACTATTTCCTTCGAATACGATAGTTTTTGTTTTATTTACGTTAAGTTTGAGGCCCATGCTCTTCAGGCTTTCATTTAGTTTATTCAACATTCTTTACAAGTCTAGAATTGACTCTGCCATAACAACCTTATCATCTTCGAACGCTGGCCCACGTATCCTTACTGTTTCGAGATCCACATCTTCTTTGTCGAAAAAAACCATTCTTAAACACTTGTCTATGAATAATATAAATAAACATGAAGACATAACACATCCTTGTTTAACTCCTTGAATATTATCGAAACAGTCATTAAATTTCCCATTCTCCCTTACACTCGCTTTGCTACCTGTATATATTGTTTTATAGCTTGTAGGAGCCATCCATTTGTGTACATACTCTTTCAGGAGTTTCCAAAGTTTACTTCTATCTACCTTGTGAAAAGCTTTTTCTAGGTCAACAAATGCACAGAAAACTTTTTTTCTTACTCTCAAATATTTTTCTGTGATTTGCCTAAAGCTAAATATTTTATCCGCACATGACCATCCTGTTATAAGCCCACTTTGGGCTTCACAAATCTTTTCTTCTGTTATTTCCATTGACCTACGAATAAGTATTTTGAGTATATTTTACTTACGGTACTTAATGAGCTGATCCCTCTGTAATTATTGCAGTCGTTTTTATCTCCCTTTCTTTTGAATATTGTTACGATAATCACATTTTCTAACGAATCGTGTTCTGCATCGCAGTTGTGGAGTCCTATAGCTTCATCTCCGAATTGTCCCCTACAATAGTCTGAAAACGTCTAGTATCCCGTCTGCATCATATAGCATTTCCCCATTACTATTTCTCATATTGAAAAATTCTGTACTTTTATTTCCGTTCATTGTTTCGTAAAACAGTTTCTTGCTTCCTTTAAAGTTGTTTTGTATTTTCTTCTCTTCTTCTGCTATAATTTTATCTTTACTTTCCTTAATTAACCGTTTGAGTATTTTCTTTTTGTGTTTGTATTCATTTATACGTCTATTTCTTTCCTCATCTCTAAGATCTGCGACGTCCAAAGTTCTGTACGGTTCTTTCTTTGAATTTTGGGCAGCCTGAATTTCATCATTGCACCACGCTTTACCAGGCATTCTTCCTACAACCGCGGTACCACACACTTCAATCGCACACCTAATAATGATATCCCGGATCTTTGTCCATGCACCCTCTATATCTTTGTTGTTTATAAGCGCCTCCCAGGTTGCCTTACCAATGCTTTTAATTACCTGATTTTGGAAATCTATTTGCACG
The DNA here is from genome assembly GCF_010883055.1 of Belonocnema kinseyi. Classification (NCBI taxonomy): domain Eukaryota; kingdom Metazoa; phylum Arthropoda; class Insecta; order Hymenoptera; family Cynipidae; genus Belonocnema; species Belonocnema kinseyi. Next base: position 63,605,011 of record NC_046658.1, on the reverse strand, counting down.
TCCGGTTTCTGAAGGTTCTTAATTTTTCGTCGCATTTGTTTTGTTTTCTTTGCTCTCTTTTTTCTCCATCCCCGTCCTAACTTAATTTTGGAGATAAGAAGGTAATGATCAGTGTTGCAGCCAGAATCCCTCATGCCCCTTATATCTTTGACTAACTCTCTTAGTCTTTCATCTGCAACAACAAACTCAATTATACTGTGGCAATTTTCTTTAGATCAGATGTACATGTGGATCATCTTATGCCAACCAATTATTTGTAATGAACATATCCCTTTCTAAGCATAGACCAACTAATTCATCTCCGTTATAGTTTGTTCTTGGGTCCCCAAAATTACCTAGTACTCTTTCTGTATCCTGATTTTGGATGCCCACCCATCCGTTCATGTCTTCTAGCAGAATTATTCTTTCCCCACGTTCACAAATATTTATTGTATCATTTATAGTGTTCCAGAAGGCGTGTTTTTTTTTTCTTTGGGAACACTATCAACTAGCAGGTAGCATGCTATTATAAATATTCTTCTGATTCCTACTTTCATTCTAGCCCACAGCAGTCTGGGAGATACGATATAATGATCTCCGAGATGCTGCTTCGCTCTTTCATTCAAAATCAAACCTACTCCTTGCCTACCATGAGAGTCACTATCTACTTCTCACCATATTTCAAATCCATCTTTCAACTCCCCGTTTTCTATGTCTCAACTTTCGCATCCATTTTTCTTTGTTTCAGGCACACATAAAATACTTAGTTTCCCTGGCCTAGCATTCCAACCACCCAGTCTCCATTCGTCACCTGAAACATGAGCTTTAGATTTACCGTGTGCATGCTTTTTGGCAATTAAAGTTCCAATCCTTTCCAAAGCTATTTTATAGTTTGTATTATTCATTGTTTAGATTATACGCCCAACTAACACCATTATGCTAATAAGTTTATTTTCTGAGTCGAAATCATGTCAAATGTAGTAGCAATTCGTCATATGGTGGAGATTGTAGTTACAACGTCCGTCCCATCAAACTTCAATTATTAAGGGGAG
>NC_046658.1:63585371-63603880 GCF_010883055.1 Belonocnema kinseyi | reverse complement strand
CCCCCCCCCCTCTGTTCAAAATCTCAGCGTTATTTGTAGTTTTTAGGTTTAGAATTTCCTTTTCATCGTAAAATTATAATAAATTGATATGAATTACTTATCTTTAAGTACGTTTCCGGATTTCCTAGTAACTGCATAACGAAACACAATTTTAAGAAAGAACAAATATCCAAACTTTAAAATTTTCTATTTGGCTTTTTCCCCAATCGTAATGCGTAAATTTGTTTGACAAAATTATAGATGTGAAAATGATTGTAAATTATCAACAAAAAAGTCTATATTTTACTTCAAAATTTTGTTGAATATTTTTTTAATAGTTGTGAAAATAAAAAATAAAAATGTTTTTGTACGCGAAAGAATGAAATACATAATTACTGAGGGGGAAGTTGGTAAATTACTTGATATGCTTGTTGAAGAATTTTCTCAATTGATAAATAAAAATTGTGGTTCTAAAATACAAAGTGCCGTATGTCTTGTAACTCACGTTAATGGTAATTATCATTAACGTTAGTTACAAAATTATAATAAATGTGATTCATCAATATTAGGTGTAAATTAATTTTTCAAAACAAAAATCAAATTTCGAATAAAATAGATCAATTTAATTTTCTACCAGAAAAGGCTAAATTTCTTTGAATCCTATTATAAAAGATTAATTACAGTTACAGGTACGGAAATCATTGTGTCGTGCCTTCTAATTATTTTGTAACATTCATTAAATATAAGTGACATAGACAAGATAAACATTTATTTTATTCTTTATTATGAAAAAAAAATTAAACGGCTCGCGCCGTGGCGCGTGCGAGCCTGCAAGTTATATTAAAAATTGGTGGAGTATTAAGCTCTGCAATTTCGCCGTATTTAAAGTTTCTAATTTGGCAAATTTTTGTATACATAATCAACATTCCTATGATGATAGACTTTATAACTCATGTGAGAATTGTCTAGAGAATTGACTTTACAGTCTTTAATCATTTTGGTAGAAAAAAAATTTTTTCAGTTAAAAATTGAGCTATTTTGTTGAATTTTTTTTCTTTTTTGGCAGAAAATTAAACTCTCATGGTTGAATATTTAGCTATTAGATTTAGCTATTTTGTAAAAAAAATATTATTTTTACATTATCATAATTTATGATTGAGAAAGTATTAATTGTCCGAAATTTGACACCACAGTTTTTCAACGGATCTCAACGTTTCTAGACCCCCTAAATCCGAATATCAAGTTCTTATGATGGCGTCTTTCTGTCTATCCGTCCGTCCATCCGTAAAAACGATAACTCTAAAAAAAATGACTCAATCAAATCGATGATTCGCACAATTTTTTCGGTACAAAAAGAAAGGACAAGTTCGTTAACCAGCCATTTTTGATAAAAATTTTGAGAGTGAGCGCATCTTGAAAATTTTTTGAGACCACTTTTTTCTGAAATTAAAAAATCTCTGTGTGGATATTTATTGTATTAAAAAAGATAAAACAATTGATCTCAATAACTTTTTTCGATAAAAGAAAATTCTCAGAGTGATAGCATATTCAAAATTGTTAAAGTCGATCGAAAATCCAAATTTTAAGCCAAACAACGCACAATATGAACCAAAATTCAGAAGAAGAAAAGAATTGCTTTTTAAAAGCCCTACAAGATTACTGTAGCAAATTTGTGGATTTTCTCGGAAAATCGAAAATTCAAATTTTTATTGCACAAAAAATAATACAAAATTAAAAATTCCATTTTTTGGTCAAACTATATAGAATACGAAAAAAGATGAAATAACAAAAACTGTGATCCCAAAAAATATCTAAAATTTCGTTTAAAATCACTTCTTGATAGGGCGCATACTTCTTTTTTCATTCGTGAAAAATAACATTAAAAATAAAAAAATAAAATATATAATTTGTGGAAAACTACCAAAGTCCTGTCGTCCAAGTTAAAAAGACACTCAAGTCACTTTTCTTTTTTTTTTTTTTTTTAATAAAAAAAATGAGATTTTCGCATCAATCGATCCGCAAAAGAATGCTGCATCTATCTACGCAAACGAAAATTCTGAAAAACAAATAGATTTGATTAAACAACAAGTTTTTGCGACTAAAATTTGTAATTCGCTGCAGCATTAAACCGTAAGTCACTGAAAAGTTGTATTTGTCTTCTATACGACAGGTATGGCATATGGAAATACAACTCTGAAAGACAGCGTGACGACTCGAAGTCTTTCTAACTTGTAAAAGGATTGAGGATTGTCTTCAAAATACGATAAGGTCGAGGTATTTTACAGATAAGAAAGCCGCGTGTCAACTCGCGGCTTCCCCCCCCCCCTGTATTTTTCACTATGAGCAACCGCATGTCGATTTTTATTGTAAAAAACAAAAATTTAAATTTTTTCACAGAATGGGACAAATATTCATTAATTTGTATGAATGACGTTGAAACACTCATAAAAAATTAATTCTATAATACTTTTTCGAGACAAAATAGTTCTTGTTGATTTTCTCCGTTCGAAGTTGAACAGACATAATTGTCTTTGCAACTCGTACGGCAGAGTTGCAAAAAATAAAAAGATTGAACAAAACCTGAAAATCGAGCGTGCAGCGCTAGGGTCACGATGAGAATGTATACCTCATAGCATACAGAGCTTCGAGAAACTTAACCAAGCATTCCAAATGCAAAGAATAAATATCCGAGCCCGAAGCGCGGGGTAACCCATTATGGAACGTGAAGCGCAGGATTCAACAGACGTGCGCCCTAGGCGCGCTCAAACTTGCGCGCAATGAGAATATGCCCGCTGAGCAGGTACATTTTTTAAAATAAAATTATTTTTTGTTTTTAAAATTTGATTTATTCACTGAAAATTCTTTGATAACTAAAAATGTATTTTTAAACTAAAAATTTGATGAGTGGGACGATGGTCGTGGGGACTAAAGCGTAGGCTTTGGACCCACTCCTTCGGCTTTGCGGGTTCGATTCCCGCCTCGCACTCTGGAAGAATCTCGGTGGCCCATGCGGTGAACACTAGCCTAGCAAGGGAGTTGTTCATCTCCGGAGAGTCGTGGGACCGGTACCTCTAGAGAAAGAGGTTTTCTCTAGTACTTAAGGCTGTTGCTCTTGGTGGTTCGGAACCCACCTTAAACTGTAGGTCCCCCTTCCACCACCAAGTAAGTGTGTGGAGGATGTGGTAAAGGAATAGAGATGGTGTAAGAAAAATGTAAACCCTTAGGGGACACATTAGAAGCTTCCATTCCAACTAAAAATTTGACTTCTATCTTTTGTTGAATTTTTAAAAAATATTTCATCGTTTTGGTTGAAAAATTAATTATTTCGTTCAATATTCATTTTATTCCGTTAAAAACTTATTTTAATAATTTTAAATGAAACTATTATATTTTTTGTTAAAAAATTATCTTTTTTAGTTAAATGTTCATGTATTTTGTTGAAAATTTGTCTATGCTTTGCGAAAATTCTTTGAAAATTTAACTATTTGATTAAAAATGTATTTTTGTTTTATTGAAGATGTATCATTATAGTTAAAAGTTCATTTCTTTGGTTAAAAGTTAAATTTATTTAAACATGTTCCTTTTATCTTTGAAAAGTAATTTTTTATTCAAAATATAAGGTAAGTGTGCCAGTTAGCTTAAGGCGAATTTCAGATTTCCAATGCTGAAAAAATTATACTAAACATATTTAAAGCTTCAGAAATGGATTTTATCGAATAAAGAAAACCTTTAGAAATGTAAATTACTTATTACTTGTGACATTAGGGTGGTCCAAAAATGCATGGCAAATTTTTTTTGCATGCTAGAGGGCTGCGATCTCCCTATTTTTTTCAAATCCGAAAAAAGGAGTTCCCTAATTTCTTACTTTTTTATTTTTTTATTTTAACAGGTGCCGGTTTTGACTTGAAGTTTCCCATGTAAAATGCAATGGGGAAAAATCACTTTTTTCAGTTTTTAAAATAGATTTTCAGTGTTTGAAAAAATGGTACGTGAAAGTTTGAGAACCTGTAGAGAATTATCCAACGAAGAGTTTCATGTATCTGAAATATAAGTTTGACACCCCTATTACACCCCCACGAGTATCTAAAAACTACCCTTAAAACCAAAAATGTCAATTCTTCATGAAATCGACCTTTTGAGCACTGTATTATCGTCTTTCTTTACTAAAAATTAATAATATACGTCTAGTGCCATATTTATTAACATTAGTTAAATAATTTTTATTGTTTCAACAAATGTAATTTGTTCAAACAATTTTTTTCAAAAATTCGTATTTTCCCCTTAAAAATTTTTACTATTGGTCTAGCGGAATATTTATTAACACTAATTCATTAATTTTCCATTGTTTAAACAAATAGAATTTTTTTTAACAATTTTAAAATTAAAAATTATTAACATTTCTTCAATGGAATATTTATCAACATTGTTTGATTAATTTTTTTAAAATTATTCTTTCAATAAAAATTATTACCTAAATATTACTGATAAATTGATTTTCGCCAAAGAAATTAATTGTTTAAACAATTAATTTTTGTCACAGGCTTAAGATGGTTACTGCCTAAAATGTCGAAGACATTTTTGGTTAGAGTTGGATTTTATTTTTGATTATTTAACACGGGGCTGTCCCGGTATATACTATTCACAGACGAATTTTTATAATGCAATCAAGTGATCTGAAGAGAGCAGCGTACCCCGACATGTGGACAAAGCCTGGCTTTTTTACCCCATCATTGACGGACTGGGTTGCAGTTAAGTACACGATAGACGATGGGGGGATTCTACAGCTTAAGGTCTCAAAATCTCAGGGATCGAACCCCGGACCTCGGAGGTGAAAGTCCGAGCATCTAACCAACTGAGCTACCGATTAATTATTATTAAGTTAATTATTATTCAGTAATTAATTATTACTGACAAATATTCCACGAGACCCACAGTAATAATTTTTATTTTAAAAAAATTCGAAACTTAACTATAACTCAACATCTTGAAAATTGTTACCTTTATTGATTGAAAAATATTTTGTAGTTAAAAATTCAACTCTGTTGTTAAAAATTCGTATTTTTGGGTTTAATGATACAGGTTTTAAATTTAAAAATTGAAATATTTCTTTGATTAAAATATCAACGTTTAGACTTCTTTGTAAACTCATTTGGTCCAAGATTTATCAGTTGCGTTAAAAGTTTAAGTGTTTTGTGGAAAATTTCCTTTTTTATTTTTTTTATTTCCGTGTGTGAATTTGGCAAATATTATTCCTTCGAATGAATTTTCGAATTAGCCAATCGGTATTGAAAAAAAGTGACAACAATGCTTTCGAGATTTTCGTAACACATCTATTCTTAGAAAAAGAAAATCTTATACACTAAATAGTGATAGTGATTTATTAATGTGCAAAACCAAAGCGAATCAATGACTGAAATTATAAGATTTTAACACTTTTACTTTATTTCTAGCTGATTACAGCACGTTCGGGCGACAGTCTCGTAATCAATCTCGGAGTCACTGCCTTTGGTTGCAGAGGCTTCCGCTCGTAGAAAGAAACTTCTCAAAAAAAGGATAGAAAAATCTCGATAGAAAAGTGACGCTAACGAAGAAACCAATCATGTTCAAGAAATATCTTTCCATCTAATTTAACAGTTTTTAATTGACAAAGATTTTGACCAGCGTCTCTCAGAACTCGTGTGACATGTTTCTATTTTCTACTTGTATGAAGAAAGAGTATTGGAATTCTTCTTTAGAGTTCCTTATGCATTTCATTTAAAAATAAAAGACTTCAAATTAAAGAACTTTTATTTACTCACCACATTCATTCAATAGCTTTAACCCCCTTTCCTGATAACAATTAAAACAACTGACATACCTAAGAAAACTACTTTTCATGACATGCATTCAGAGATTGAGGACACTGGCTCATATTACTGCCTTCCCTAGTTACAATTAGACAAAGAGTTAATCTTCTCCATTTGGAACTGTAGAAAGCTTTAATGCAAGTCAGAGTAATAACATAATACGATGCTAACTTTGATTTAATTTTCTATCTTCACTTTTCCTTTGTATAACTTGCATAACTTACAACACAATGCGTTAGATTAATAGAACAATTTAAACATAAGAAATACCTTAGGGTGATAATTAGCTTTCCACTTTAATTTATACAATTATATTACAATTATTTTTAAAAATTAAAGCAACGAATTACAATTTATAGAATATGAAAAAATTAGTGTTCCTACGAGTACGAAGCGCATGACTGGTTGGCGCCGAATAAAAAAAACGGTACCCGCAAAAGAAACCGTAATGCTGAGACATTGGCTCAACAGGCATAACGAGGCGATTATTCCGGAGTCCGGATTTTTTTGCAATTCCTTATTGCCTTTTTCATAATTATCTGAGGTTCAAATTTAGGAAGGAAATGCTGACATGCTCTCATGTCGCGTTCGCTCACTATGCACACGTGTCTCTTGACGATGATAAAATTGCCTCTCTAACCGGATTACTGAGTTTACAGACGAGAGACTCCTCTAATCGTATTTAAATATACATGAGCATCACTAAATTATTTTTTCCTCATATTTGTAGATTTAAGATAAATGTTGAATGAAAAACCAGTGACGAGCTTGACTCTATTCATGTGAAAGTCTTTCGTTTTATCTTAGGACCGGTTTAATGTCAGAAGTTGTATTGAGAAATAAAGCAAATTCCGTTTCCTTGACTCTATCTACTTTCCAAATTTGTGAACGCACGAAAATTTAAAATTTCCTTTTAAAAACGAGTGATACTATAGATAAGAATACTGATGTTTTCGGATTGTGTAATTTGAGAATTTAGTAAACATTTTTAACGGCTATGAATAAAGTAAATTAAAAAGATTGGATAAGAATATTATATATTAATAGATAAATGAATAAACAAAACAGATTTTTCTGAAAATATTGGTATGATTTAAAAATATCATTTTTATGTATGATAATTTTCAATGGTAAGCTTGAATTATTATTATAAGATAGCCATATTGCAATTTAGAGAATATTAGCACTGAGTTGTAAAGTTGATGCTGCATCATTCTTCCGCTTCTTTCCGTTGCAGACAATTTCAACAATTTATGGTTTAATATAAGTAATATAAGTAATATAGGACAATCATAAATCAAGTGAAGATTGAAAACCTTTAGTGCAAAGTAACCTTTTCATACGAGAAATGTTTGTATACAGAAATTGATTAAGTATTATGTCTACTAGTACCGTAAGTATCTCCGGACGACGATTGGAAAACAAGGTGATAAGAATGAATTAATTTATAAATATCTTTCTTTAAATTTCTTGAAATACATGAGAAATAATTAATTCTAATAGTCAAAGCATATTATTAAAAGAATATCATGAAATATGGAATCGCAAGGAATTCTTCTTTGAATTCAAAGAACTTATGACAATTTTACAAGTATTTTCAAAGTCAAAAAGATATTCTAGAATATTTGTACAACTATGACATTTTGATAGTAAAAGAACATCCTTGGTGGTAAGATTTTACAAAAAGTACAAATAACTAAAAACCTTTTCAAAAAGTTGGATTTTATTGTAGATTTAACTTTCTATAAGAATTTACAAAAAATCACAACTACAGAAATCTACCGGAATTTTCAGGTTTTGCAGACTAAATTTTTTTTAAGACCTAGGGTTAGAAATGTTCAGAATACTGCAATAAGATATTTTTAAATTTAGATGTGGAATTGAGCGCTATTACGAAAAACTTCTATTTTTAAGCTTCGCAGGAATAGTAGAGTAGTAGGGGACAATAATCGTTATTAAAATATAAAAAACTAAAGTTTTGAGCTTTTTTAAACATACATTCAAACACGAGTTTTTACTTTTTTAGTACGATTATTGTCTTTTAACAGGCTAAGATTCCCTTAAAGTTGAAAAATAGCAAAAGAACAACTTTTTAGCTGCAAATGCTATAAAGTTCTGTAGTTTCTCGCAGTTGTAATTTTTGTAAGTTGCACTTTTTCGTTAATTTGCGTAGGAAATTGAAACTAAAATAAAAATAGACAACAATAACAACAAAGTAAAATGTTCGTGTCAATAGCAGACAGAAGTTATAATATCCTGTAATTTTAGTTGTAATATATTGTATCCATTTTTAGGTTCTCATAAAAATTGGTTGAATTTTTTTAAAAATTGTTTTTAACAATTTTTCCCTCTTTTTTGAAATTACTACCTTTACGGGTAAAAATATTAGGTTTTAATTTTGTCTTGGGTAAAGACTAATCTTAGAAAATTTCAAGTTATCCTAATTTCTAGCTCGTGAGACGGAACTCTGAAGTTCATTGCTAATCCGCTTTAAACTTTGTAAATTTTTATATTATTTATCTGGATGGTATTTATTTTATATGTATTAACCCTTAAATGACACACCTCCAAAAAATAACGTAGCTGATACTTGGGGTCTTATGGACCCCAACGTTTTTAAAGTGTTGTAAAAAGTTTAATTTTGGATATTTTTGTTAAGATGTTTTTTTTTGGGTATTCTTCAACATCTCTTGTAAAGAATCAATCGGTATATTAACTTAAATTTTATTTTTAACACTTTGAAAAACAATGAAAAATCAATGGAATTTACGAATTTTTATATTCGTTGAAAAATGGTCTGGTGTCCAATGGACCCCCAGTGTCATTTAAGGGTTAAAACGTTTATTTGTCTGCAATAATCATGTCCTTTGGATGGAAAATCGTAAAATATTATCCATTTTTTCTATCTCCAACAGTTCATTAGTTGTTTCTAGAAAGTAACATTTTTAATCTTCTCATGGCAAATTTTATATGCCTGCAATTGCCGAGACAGACGGGTTCTGCATTTCTTGTTTAAAAATGAGTTCTCACAAAATTACAAGTTTTATCGCTTGTAAAAGTGTAATTCTCAGCATATGTGAACTCTCTGGCGCTTGCCTAGCTACCCGATTCCTGGAAATGGCAGACCCTGCCCGTGGGGTCCATAGTTTATAGAGGTCGAGGTATAATGGCTAATATAATTTATAAACAAAAACTTTTGTCATTTTGACTCTAGAAAATATTGAAGACATTTTAGAAAAAATTAAGATCAAATATTTGTAACTTGTTTTTATAGATAATATGTAGCTTGTAGATTAGATGGAAGAAAATATTTTAAAAGTGAAAAACGTCTTTTGGATCCATTATAACGTGTTTAAAATCTGAAATGAATCTGTTAATATTTTGCGGGTGGGCCGAGTCGAAACGGAATGATAAATATTTAAACGCAGTTTTAAGAAAATCCAAAATTTAGTTTTATTTATTGATTAACATAATATGCCCATTTTTTATAATTTTTTCAGATTTTCCATTTTTGTATATATAGGAGAGATGTAATTTGTTACGCGGAGACCTAAAAATGAAAAAAGATCTCGAATCTCTAAAAATAAGTAAGTTTTTTCAGCAGAGAGAAAGACTTTCTTATTTTCAAAATGTACTTTCAAACAAATTGTGAACATCAGATTGTTATGGAGAAAATAATTTTTTTCCAAGGAACAGTACAACTTTTCTAATGGTTTGCTCATTTTTGTTAATAAACAATAATAATTTAGAGTTCATAACACATTTTCTTACACAAATATTACTATTTACGTATCTACCACTTGATTAAGGAGAAAAAATATTTCTTTTGTGAGAAACTGTTTACTGTTTCAATTTTTTATTATATTTATTGGAGAATATGAACAGCGAAATGTATGAAAATAATTGACTACTTAAATCGAATTTTGAGAGGACGAGACAATTGAGTATAAAACCAGTACTGTTATTGTTAATATAAACTTATTTTCTGATGAATATAAGATTGAATAAATATTTGTATTTTTTAGTATAATTGGATTAATTATGATGCTGAATGACTTTTTTAAAAATCTTTGATTAATAAAGAGATAAAAAGATATTTCAATTGATATCAGTAAGTTTAACATTGTATTAATTTCAGTAATAAATAAGAAAAAATCAAATTTAAATGTGTAGCCTCAAGTTCTTTTGAAGCGTATAACGTAGAATACCTCTAAAAAACAGAACCAATTTATATTAAACTCTTCAAAATCGTAAATTAAAGTAAATTAAAATTAATGATTTAATTAATTGTTTCGGATTTAAAAAGATTATGAACCTTGAATTATTGGACAAGTGATAATGACTTTTATCGAAGACATCCTGACGTGTACCGTTAGCTGAATCGGTTAGGGCGTTAGGCGTTTTGGTAAATATTCAGTGCTTAGTACTTGCGGATTTTTCAGTGTACTATGCTTTAGCGTCGTGATCAAAAAATTCTATTAATAACATATCTAAAAAATAATTGCGAATATCTTTGATATTTATATCACAGATATTATTTTATTTTTTCTGATAAATAACAAAACTTATTTTTGTTCATCCATATTCTGCCGTATAAACTAAAAAGATACACAAGTGACATTTTTATGAAAAATGAGGTTTTGGTATCTTTAAAATCGTATGAGAAAGCTGCATCTAACTGTGATAGTAAAATCTATTAATTATTCATATTTATTGCAAAAAACGATTGTTTATGAATGAGGAAAGTCGAAAAAGTTGAAAAATATAACAGAAAATGATACGCAAAGCACTTTGCGTGTCCTAAAAGTTGCACAAGAAAGGCAATACGTCATCAGCATACACATGAAAAAGAACCTAAAGAACTTTGTGTCTTTTTTGCGTTGTAAAAGTGACCGAGTGCGACGCGAATTGATAAATGAAAATAATGGTTTGCACTTACGTATCTTTTAGCCTTGTGAATTAGCTCAGACTCTGATCGGAAATACACGGAAAATAAGTCCCCGCTAAATTCGGCTATACACTAGCGGCGATCGTTCGGGTAAGTTCGGAACAGCGACTAAATACACAGTGTCTCTCACGTATGTTTTGATGTTGTATTTTGAGGCTGCGCTCGAGCTCTTCAACAAATGCATCATCCGCAAGTGACTTTGTGTTCTTTTTGCCTTGTATTTTTGCAAAATTTTATTCGATATTAAAGTTCTTTGGGAAAGAAGTTTTTCTCGATTTTCTCAGTTCGAGTCAGATTGGAGTTATGTATCTTTTTAGTTTGTACGGCAGTATTGGTGTGAGATTATAGAGAACCTGCTTTAATGCCACAAGTCCTACAGTAGTAGTTTGAGCTTTAAAAGAGGGTCTAATTTGTCTCAAATATAGACGCTACTTTGACGCTAAATGTGGAAAAACGGCCAAATTCCAACGCTTTTAGCGTCAAAGTAGGGTATAAATTACATTGAAATCGCTGCTTATTTAGAAACTACTTTACAGCTTCTAGCCCCTACTAAGGTAGGAGCTACAGCTTCAAAGTAGGGCCTAAATTTCGACTCAGGTAATTCGAAACTTTCAGTAACTAGTCATTTTTAACGATCTTATTTTCCTAACTTTTTGGAAGTACATTTTGAACATTAGTAGGCTCGGAAATTGACGCTGTTTATATTTGGATAAGAATTGAGAAATTAAAGATGGAGGATTAAATATTTTGGATCCAATATGGCAAATCCGATATGGCAGACTGAAATTAAAAATACCCTGATCTGAATAAAAGGAAGTACTAAGGGGGCTGTTTGGTTGCTGATGGCGAATCCGGGGCCTAATTTGAGAAATTCGAAATAACGCATCCAGTAAGATGAAATCTAATTCTTGACTTGTAACAAATAAGGCTTGTCATAATTTGAGTTTTCGAAAATTTAACTTGCCTCAATGAGACTTACCACAAGGTGACTTGCTGCATAGTGATTTGCCACAATGGGACTCACCGCAATGTGACAATGGCTTTGAGATATTCTCTCATATTGTAATAATCTTCAATCATAAAAACTGATATGCATCATTGGATAATTCTAAAGTTTCAATACCCTGTTGGAGCCATCCGGCCATCTGTTTCGTTTACAAAATTTCATTTCAAATTTGTAGATACGTTGGAAACATACCTAATAAAGCCTCTCATATAAATCAATTGGCAGTAAGAATACGTGAAACAGATATTTCCACGGCATCGCTTATCTTATACTTTAATTGAAACTAGCAGTCTTGCGCGTGCCACGGCGCGCGCCGATTTACCTTTGTATGAAAAAGAATAAATCAAATGCCTATCTTTTCTATTTTATACATATTTAATGAATGTTACAAAATATTAGTGTAAAATAAAAGAAGAAACCAAGGGACGAGTTCTGTATCTGAAACTGTAATTAATCTTTTATAATAGGATTTCAACCAACTTAATATTTTTTTGTAGAAAATTAAACTATTTTTTTCCAAAAGAGCCTTTCTTATTGCAAATTAATTTACACCTCATATTAATAAATAGCATTTATTACAATTTTATAACTCACGTTGATGATAATAATATTCTATCAATAAGAAACTTAGCATTTTTAAACCACAATTTTTATAAATCAATTTAGCAAAATGTTTGCACGCGCATTATAATAATTAATGACTTTATAGGTAGAAAAACACATGTAATAGGCTTGTTGCCACTTGGTAAACTCTTCCCTGAAAATCGTGGTCAAATCATCCCAATATTAGTTCATGCGCTTAATGTCATAAAAATTTTAATAATAATTGTTTCATTATTCCGATTTATATAAAATCATTATACTATTTTGTAAGAAATAACGCGATATATGATTACTGTACGAATTTTGATTACGAGAGTAGATAAATTCTTACAACGTTGGAAAAAAATTACATTACGGAACGCAAATTTTGCCAATTGCCGAATCGCGGGCTTAGTTAAGTCTCCCACTTTCCCCTAAACTTTTCACATTAAAGTTGTTGAAAAACATAAATATTTTCTTTAAAATTAAAGTTTTAATTATTGTATTTCAAATTACATTGAAATTAATGAAATTTTGTATTAAAAATAACACTTTCAACAAATAAACACTTTGAAAATTTATCATGTGGGGTGAAGGAGTTGTGAAAAATGGGGTTTGTGGTGGTAGATGGAGGTTAAAGGTGTTATAACTGTTTTACAGAAAAATAATCTTTTGACTTAAAAGTTTAAGAAGTGGAAAAAATTTCTTATTTCCTAACTGACAATTCTTATATAAATTTAATCTTTATGATTGAAAATTCGTTTCCTTATTTTCAGAATGCATCTCTTGGCAGCATCTGCATTCGTTGAAATATCAAATATTACATTTTCTCTCGAAAATCCATATTTTCAGGTTAAAAATTCAACTACTTTGTTAAAATTTTACATACTGGTTCGAAAATTCGACTCGATCTTGTCTTTTGGTTTTAAGATATCCACCACTACGATTTCATTGAGAATCCTTTTTTTAATGCTATTATTTTGTTAAAAATTAATCTTTTTTGTTTGAAAATTTGGCCATTCAGTTTAAAATTTATATTTATAAGTTGAAAATTTAACTATTTGGCTAAAAGTTAAAGTATTCGGTTGTGAATGCAAATCTTTCATTAAAAATCAAAATTTTCAACAAAACCATTAACACTGAAAATGAATAAAAATTTAATTTTCCGTTTAAAAAAATTAACGAATTTGCAACCAAATAGTTACTTTTTCATCCAAAAACAAAACATTTTAACAAAATAGTTAAACTTTTAAACAAGTAGATAAATTTTTATACCAAAAACTAAAAAAAAGGATTATTTTAAAACAACAACAGCTGAATTGAACCAAAATTTTGTAATAGGTGGTTCAACCTTAAAACAATTAGAGAAATGTTAAACAAAAAGATTAATTTCCAACCAAAGAAAGAAAGAATTTTCAACAAAAGAATTAAATTTTCAACTAACATTATGAATCTTCAACCCAAAAAAGATACATTTTTACTCGATTAGTTTAACATTTAACCAAGTAGTCGAATGCCAACGAAAAAGACAAATTTTAAACAAAATAGTTGAGTCCTCAACAAAGGAGCTTTTACAAAAGATAATTCAAAACCACCAAATTAGAGTTGTAGATGTATAAATGCATATATTATCGAGCGCAAAGCTCTAGAACGAACAAAGAAAAAAGAAAAATTGTATATACAAAATTGTTGAACTTTCAACCCAAAAAGTCAAGAAACAATTTTGGTCAAGACAGAAAAAATATGCAACTAAATTGTTCAACTTTTGCAACAAAAAATTAAAAAAAAACTGTTCCCTTATAGTTTAAAAATCGAGTAATTGGTTGAAAATTCGTCCTTTTTTTAAAACATGAATCTTATTGGTTAAAAATTAATCTTTTGAACATAGAATTGCTTTTATAACGAAAAAATAGTTCTCTTAAAATTAAATCTGAAAACAACATAATTCCATTCCTAATCGATTCACCGAATTGAAGTGCCGAACCTGCTTGATTTTAAATTAATTCGATCTCCCTTGAAACAATTTTTATACCGCTGTTCTTTTTGTTAAAAATTAATTTTTTTAACAGAAAATTCAACTATGACACTTTTTGTAAAAATTAATATTTTAATTGCAGTGTGATCTTTTTGATTTAAAAATCTAACTGATTGTTAAAAAATGCATGTCTTTTTTTTTAAATCGTCTCATTAAGTTGAAAATTATTCTTCTTGTTCAAACATTTATCTTGCTGATTTAGGATTCAACCATTTTCATGACAATTCAAACAATTAATTTTTCAAATTTTAATTAATTTGTTGAAATTTAATTGTTTATTGTTAAATATTAATTCTTTTAATTAAAAAGGAATTATTCTATTTTTGGTTTTATATATTTATATCTTAAATTACAATTTTTTTAGTAGAAAACTCTCAAATTTGTTTAAAAATTGATCTTTCTGATTAAGGATTCAACTATTTTATTAAAAATTTAACTCAAAATTTAAGAAATTTAAATTAGACCAAAATCCAAATTTATATCACAACGAAGAAATAAAAATCAAAAATCCTAATGTAATCTGAAAAAAAGCAAAAAACAAATAAAATTTTCGGACAAAAATAAAAAAGAGGAAAGAAAAATGAGAAGGCAGCCAACCACATCCCCGTCCTTCTCTTTTTCCTTCTTTCGTCTTTTTTATTTTTATCATCATCAAATTACAATCAAATAAAAATAAAAAAAAACATATATAAAACATATATAAAATTGCATTGCCAACGTTTCGGTACTCGTACAGTACCCTTATCAAGGTTTACATAAATTTTTCTTGCATCGATAAGGGTTACTGTATGAGTACCGAAACGTTGGTAATGAAATTTTATTAATTAATTTATGTTTTTTATTGTTATTTTATTGTAATTTGATGATAATAAAAATAAAAAAGACGAAAGAAGAAAAACCACTTTTTTATTTTTGTCCGAAAATTTTATTTGTTTTTTTTTTCAGATTACAATAGCATTTTTGGTTTTTGTTCATTCGTTGTGGTCCAAATTTGGTCGTTGGATTCTTGTTTTATTTAACAGGATTTTGCACAAATTTAACTGCACAATTTTAGAATGAAAAAGTATATTTATAATTGAAAATTAATTTTTGTAGTTTGTTGTTTTTTATTATTTTTAACATAGATCTCCAAGTTCGATTTTTTATTGTCTTATATGGGGAAAAAACGTCTTGTATAATTTACTATAAAAAAAGTTTTATCGCTGAGAGATTCTGATAAATAATGTATAGAACATGCTTGATTTTAAGTAAATTCTATCTTCTTCTAAATACTTTTTAGAATATTGTTCTTGGATTGAAAATTACTTTATTTAAAAACAATTTACATCGTCACTGATGAAGGCCACTATTGTGTGCCGAAACCTTTGAAATAACTTAATTAGTTTCAATTCATCTGGCCCGAAGGTAAACAACTTATATTAACAATTTATACAAAATTCTATTTATTTTTAAAAATGCCTTTAATAGAAAATTAGTCTTTGTGATTGGAAATTCATCTTTTATGTTGAAAATTCTACTGTTTGGTGTCAAATTCATCTGTTTTAGTTCAAATTGGGAATAATCTGTAGAAAATTCCATTTTTTTGATTGAATATGAACTTTTATAAAATAAGGACTCCATTATTCTATTTTTGTTTAAAATTTGATATTTTTTTAACCTTGATCTTTCTTAGTTGAAAACGGAATTATTTGTTTGAAAATTTATGTATTTTGTTGAAAATTTGTGTTTTTTGTTAGAAATATAAAACTATTTCCTTGAAAATTCATCTTCCTGATGGAGAATTCAAATATTTTATTGAAAGTTCCTTTATAGTTAGTCAGTAACTAATTTTTGTAAGATATAATTGGATTATACCATTTTTGGAAGAGAATTTATATTTGAAGTCAAAAATTGATCGTTTGTAGTTGAAAATTTAACCATTTGTTTGAAAAAGCACATATTTCGAAGCAAATTCGTTGTTTTGGTAGAAAATTAGTCTTCTTGTTTGAGAATTCATCTTTACGATTAAGAACAAAAATATTAAGTTGCACATTCCTTTTTTTTGTTGAAAATTAAATTCTCTGACCGAAAATTTAAGCATCCCATTTTTGGCGGAACATTGAAATTTTGAATTAAAAATTGATATTTTTGGGTTGAAAATTTAATTATTTGTGTCAAACATCGCCTTTTTCATATAAAATAAATCTTCTTGGTTGAAAGTATGTCTGTTTGCTTGAAATGTCAAATATGTATCATCAAATGCATCTTTTTTAGTTAAATTTCAATTAATTTGTTGAAATTTAATTGTTTGTTGTTAAATATTATTTCTTTTAACTAAAAAGGAATCATTCTATTTCTGGTTTTATATATTTATATTTTCAATGAAAAATTTATCTTTCTTAGTTGAAAACTCCACTATTTGTTTGAAAACTGATCTTTTTGATTAGGGTTCAACTATTTTGTTAAAAATTGGTTAAAAATTCAGCTGCACAATTTCAGGATAAAAATTCTATTTTCAATTAAAAATTAATTTTTTCATTTGAAAATTCGTCTTTTTGATAGGAAATTATTTTTATGTGTTAAAATCTTATCTTGTTTATTAAGGATTCAACTATTTTCTTGACTTTTGTTTGTTTGTTAAAAACTGATTTTTTTAAGGGAAATTTTAATTACATCATTGTTGGATGAAAACTAATAGTATTTTTGTAGAGAATTAATGTTATAAATAACAAATTAATCTGTTTTTTATTATTCTTAACATAAATGTCCAAATTCGATTTTTTCGTCTTAGATCGGAAAAAAACGTTTTGCATAATTCACTATAAAACAATTTTAATCGCTGAGAAATTCTGCTAAGTAATGTGTAGAACCTGTGTAATTTTAAGTGAATTTTATCTTATTTCAAATACGTTTTACAATATTGTTCTTGCATTCAAAATTAATTTAGTTGAAAACTCTATTATTTGTTTTAAAAAATTTTTTTCAATAGAAAACTAATATTTGTGATAGGAAATTCATCTTTTTTGTGAAAACTTACTATTTGGTGTCAAGTTCATCTATTTTGATTAAAATTTGAAATAATCTGTAGAAAATTAAGTTTTTTATTGAATATCAACTTTTATTAACTAAAAACTGAATTATTCTATTTTTGTTTCAAATTTGATATTTTTTATTGAAACTTCATCTTTTTAGTTAAAAATTATTTTATGGGTGAAAAATTAAACTGTTTTTTATTATTCTTAACATAGATGTCTAAATTTGATTTTTTTTTGTCTTAGATCGGAAAAAAACTTCTTGCATAATATACTTTTAATAAATTGTAATCGCTGAGAGATTCTGCTAAGTAATGTGTAGAATACGACTGATTTAAAGTAAATTCTATTTTATTTTAAATACTTTTTATAATATTATTCTTGCATTGAAAATTAATTTAGTGGGGAAATTTTATTATTAAAAAAAAAGTTTTAATAGAAAATTAATCTTTGTGATTGAAAATTCATATTTTTGTTAAAACTTTTACTATTTTGTGCCAAGTTCATCTGTTTTATTAAAAATTGGAAATAATATGTTTAAAATTTCATATTTTGTATTAAAACTTGATCATTTTAAGATAAAAATTGAATTATTTGTTTGGAAATTCCCTTATTTGGTTTAAAATTTTTGTTTCTTGTTAGAAATATAAAAATTCTCTTTTGAAAATTCCTCTTTTTGATTGAGAATTCAACTATTTTGTTGTAAGTTCCTTTTTAGTTGGTCAAAAACTGATTTCTCGCCGACCATTGGTTGATAATGAAAGTGCCCCTACATCTCTATATTATGTATCTGTTGCTGAAGGTTTTGAAAATTGTGTTTTTATAAAATAAAGGTTGAGTATTTGGCAAAATTGTCGGCAGGTATGAAGACCTGATGCATCCATAAAACTGAACATAATTCATTCAATCCCACATTTCGTAAACCATATATTACACAGCCACACAAAAAAAGTGTGCGGATCTGGTAACAAGACCCACGTATTCCTATGGATTTTGGGGTGCTGAATTTAAATTCGGTATCAAAAATCACCCATCACGTCATGGTTGAGCCATAACCTCAAAAAATGTCGAAAAATCATGCACTGAGGCAAATAAATTTCAA
>NC_046658.1:63581565-63585271 GCF_010883055.1 Belonocnema kinseyi | reverse complement strand
GACCTAACCTAACCTAACTTAACTTCACGTAACACAATTAAACTCATTGTGTTGTCCCGTTGTGTTTGCGGTACCGTTTCATTCAGCTTCGGCTTAACCTACGAAGAGGTTTAACCTATCCTAACCTAACAAAACCTGACCTAACCTAACCTAGCCGAATGAAATTCAACCACACGTGTAGCTATGTAAGTGTACGGTTCTCAGTCTTAAATGTGTGCTATATTTAATAGGTTAACTCGATCTTAACCTACAAATGAATCTAACTTAACAGTACCGCAAACACAACGGGGCAACACAATCAGTTTAATTGTGTTTCGTGAGGTTAGGTTAGATTAGGTTAGTCTAGGTTAGATTTATTTCTAGGCTAGGCTCGAGTTGACCTATTCGATGTAGCACACATTTGCTACTGGGAAAATATGCTTCCAGAGCTTTACGTGTAGTTCAATACATTTCTGTTAATTCAGGTTAGGTGAGGTCAGATTCTGTTGGGTAAAGTTGTGTTAAATAAGTTGATATCAGGTAAGGGTTGATCCTTCACAGTTGTTGACATGTTTTTGAAGTGAAAATTTGCATCACTGGCATTAATTTGAAATTTATTTTCCTCAGTGCATGATTTTTCGTAACTTTTTGAGGTTATGGCTCAACCATGCCATGATGGATGATTTTTGATACCGAATTTGAATTCAGCGCCCCAAAATCCATAGGAATACGTGTGTCTTGTTACCAGATCCGCACACTTTTTTTTGTGTGGCTGTGTTATTTAAAAGCATATAAAACATTGGAAGCCTATATATTTTATGCAACTATTTTGTGGTGAAGGTGAAGAGCAAGGAGTTTAACCCTAGACGGATCCTATACATTTTTTGCCCTCGCCGGCTTCTGTGGGTGACAAATGTCCCCCATTTGGAATCCTTGTGCACAATCTTTTCCTTTCATCGGAATCAGATGTTAGTATACACCATTCTCTTCATTTTTTAATGTCGGAGAGATTGGTGTATATAACATCCTGTTTCAATGAATTTAAAATGTTGAAAACAATGTTTAAGCAAATAAAAATCGAGAAAAATCGTTTTTTTTGACATTTTTTGGAAACACTTTTTAGTTCGTATATTCTCGACAACTTTGTTAAAAAAAAATTATTCATTTATTATTTATTAATTGATTTATTATTGGAATTTTTTAGCACTGTATGCATATAATGAAAGAAAAAACTTTACATTGATATATATCACATTTTTAGTCATTTTTACATATAATTTTCACTTAAATTACAAAAAACAAATTCGAAACATTAAAATACCATGATATACTGTAAATATACCTCAAATGCATTCATTTACATGAAAATATGAAATTGACTTAACATGACGAAACTCGAATATAACGGATCCTCTGGGGGATAAATGTGCCCCAAGCGCTTAGAATTGCTTTTTACTTGACAAGCAGCGAACAACCGGCAACATCAACCACTTCACTGCACTCTTAGGATAGTCGATCTGAATTATGGTTAGGGTCTGCACCAAAAAATAAGAGATATTTGCTCAGGAGAATTAATTGAATTTCGCGTGGGTATTATTCTTGTGAAGCATGAAATTTGTTATAAAATTCTGTTGCTGATATAAAATACGGTAGCAACGTATTCAGATTTTGAGGTTAATATTACATTTTGCAATTCAAGAGCGAACTGCTTGCAGTCGACAAATTTATAAAAAAGACGTAGGATAAAAATATAAAAACATATTTTTTATTTTAATCCTCACTGAAATAGTTTCTGTTATTCACCATAAATTATACAAATTTGAATGATATTTTTATAAAATTTGTACGACAAATTTGACTTATTTTCAATGTATTTAAAACACAGAGTATTTTTTCATATTAATAAAAATAAGTAAAAGCTTAACTTTCGTAAAGTTTTTATGGTACATTTTCGTAACTCTTCATGGGAAAAAATAATATTTGATAGATTTTTGTAGATATATGGATGATTAACATTAAAGTGGCAAAAATGATCTAATTCTGCGACCAGCAATTTGCTCTTGTATTCTAAAACTAATTCCTAACCTCAAAATCTGAAAAAGTTGTTATCGCATTTTACACCAGCAATGGACTTTGATAACAAAACTTATAACAAATTCCATGATTCATAGGAATATTACTTAATGTTAACGTTTATATTAATAAAAAATAATAGCTTAAAAATTAACTTGTAATTAGAAATATATTAACCGTGCCGGTAGAAATAGCAGAGTATATGCTAAAGCTTCTCGAGGCTCTGAGAAGCTCTGAGAAATTCTCCGCAGGCACTCAGGTAGATATATTTAATGGTCCAGATAGCTCGTTTAAATGCTTTGAAGGCTTAAAAATATTCTTTTCGAAATTTAAATAAAAATATGATCATGAATAACAAGCAGAGACGCTTAAATTGAAATAAGAATTAGATCATAAATAACAAGCAGAGGCCCTGCATTGCGGCGGTATGGGTGGCAAGGTGGTGGTAAAGCAGCAGCGTTGATTTGTATTATCGACCTTGAATTTCGATTCGATTATTATTTCGAACAGTGATCCAAAAATACTTGCGCATGCTTAAACTGTGCTGCGCTCATTGTCTCTAGTTCGCGTACGTATTTAAAAATCAAGTACAGACGCGCACCGTAGCCAATGAGCATCACTCAAATTCAAGAAAGCGCAGATCAAGAAAACTCCATTGGGATCATTAACATCAAGAAAACACGTGTAACGTTCCATTTCTGTCTAACTCGCGGTGACTCACGATTGTCCCTTTCGCACGCGCGTAGCTATGAAAGAACGAGCAATCGTGACAATGCTTCAATAGTTTCCAACGCTGTCTAACCCACTGACACCTCGTGTCTCACGCATATAGCAATTTAAATCGAGTAGTGTGACAATAAAAATCAACAATATCGTTTAGAGATTTTATATTAAGGATAGCGTGTCGATTTCTTATAAAAAATGCCTCTTTTACGTTCTAAACTACGTAAAAGAGAAAGATCTCCATCGTCAGATATTCACATACTGATTCCGATTTTTCATTTAAATTACGTGACTTTTGCGTTTAATTCGACCATATTAGTTATATTGCATTTTAGTCCGCCTTATCGGATCCGCCATATTGGATCCACCGTATTGGATCAGCTACCTACCACTGCTAACCACTTACTACTGACTTTTATTTAAATCACGTGACTTTTGCATTTTGGTTCACCATATTGGATCTACAGTTTCGAAGTTCTAAGTTTTGACCTCGTATTCGCCAATAGCGAACCGGAAAAAACTTTAATACTGATTTTCATTCAAATTACGTGACTTTTGCACTTTATTGAGCCATATTTGATTCGTTATTTTGAATTTCTAAATCTTAACCCCTGATTTGTCATCAGCGACCAAAAAACGAAAGCATGTCAATTTTCTTCAAAATCCACTGAGTTTTTTGGCAGTTATATATGCGTCATTATCATTTTTTAAGGGTTTTTTCTGCGCATATATGCCTGAATACAAGTTAACTGGTTAAGAAACAAAAATATCATTCACGATTTTTTCAAATATCTGCGATTGAACATTTTAATAATTCTATTTCGACTCCGCTGTAATATAGTCACAGCTTCCTCCTTCGATTAGATAAGCAGCCCTATATATTTGAGGGCTTCAGGGCCACTAGTTTAGTTCTAATCTTGACTTTACTCTG
>NC_046658.1:63558564-63581465 GCF_010883055.1 Belonocnema kinseyi | reverse complement strand
TTGACTTTACTCTGTAACCAACGAAATAAAGGCACGTGATATCTCGTTAGAGATATCACATATTTTTAAAAACTCATTTGAGCCTTTTTCAATATAACACCGCCAACCGCAAGATATTATTCGATTCATTTTGAACATGATGCGCGTTATAATCGGCCCAAAAGGAAACTTTCCAGTGCTAAGACTAATCTATTATTTTTTTATAGAAGAGAAGTTTTACGGAAAACATGTATTATTAAGAAAAAATTTACACTGATTCAACAACTACAAGACTAAAATATTCTTATTGAGATTTTTTAATATTTTCACTTTTGAAAATTCTTGTATTCTTTTGTCAAGAATTGTAATTTTCCACAAAATTTATGTAAAATTAAAAGTGTTTTATAAAGTGAAACGCACAAATTAAAAATTTGAAAATACTGTAGTTCTCTGTAATGCCTCTTAAAGTTTTTAGTAACAATGTAAATATGAATTATTTATTATTAATAAGAAATTGTAAAAAGTTTAAAAACACAGAAATTTGTACTTTATAATATTTTTTGAGTTTTATAGAAAAAAGTACAACTGAAATGATCTGATATCATCTGACAATATCTGAGATCCTCAAAAAAAAATAATCAAGAATTTGTAGTCTCGAGAAAGTATCGAGGCAGGACGACCATCTCTTTCAAGTGAAGTTTTGTCTCGTTAGGAAAAGAACCATCTTAAATTTTTTTATTTCATCTGCCAACATTTTTCGCATTGAATGACAAACTTTTTTTTGGGTGGAAAACTAGAATACGTATTCATGAGGAGAGGAATCCACATTAATCAGGATGGGATCTGTTGAAAATTTTTAGTTTATCGCTTATAATTCAATCAATCCCTAATACTCTTGAATTGGCTGCGTCTAGTCATATTGATAAATTTCGGGGTACGTAGCCAAACTTATGAAAAATATTTGACTACTCATTCCGAATTTAAGGACGATTCCGGATAGCATACAAGTTTCCCCGAACATTCCTGGAATATTTCAATGAAAGGGTGGAAGAATTCCAAAAAAAGTTCCAGGAAGGTTCCGGGAAGCAGGTACATGTCCTTTGTATCGAGGAAGGATCCTGAGAAAAGTTCTACGATGTGAAATGTTCGTGGAAATTTACGTATTATATAAATGTAATTAATTTAATGAACATTCGACTGAAATGTTCCAGGAATGTTTAAGGAAAGTTTTAAGCAATTCAGGATGAGGCATTTTTTTCAGGATTTAAATTGTGAAACTAAAATTTCTATAGTCCTATAAATTCACATAATCATGAATTATTCCAAAATAAATAATCGAATAATGTTTTCTTGTGCGATTGACTCTGAAAAGAAAAACATTTCCTAACGTTTCTTGGATCCAGCGAAACAACTTCGCTTCCGAAGATAAGCAGACGATTGCTCTTGTGGTCAAGCATTATTAGCATCAACGTGAGATCTAATAATACTATGATTTGACAGATTGAGGTTGAAATAAATCCAAACCACAAAACAACATTTCTATCAATCACTTTCCTGGTACCTACCTGCATGCTTATAATTAGGTCAGAAAATTGTCTCTTGCCTGCCGACCGTGTCCCGAAAAAAGGAGCAATTCGCACAGGAGGAAATGGCCATCATTACCCATCTTATTATCCCTCCTAGTTCCTCAACTACGTGCGTTTAGAATACATGACCGACCCGCCAGGCTGCGATCGCTCTTCCGCCGATCATAGTACTTACAGCACACATTATAATCCCCGGGCTAATTTTCACGGACTGCCGATTTTCTCGGCAACTCAAGCGTGCACCCTCTGGGGTACCCGCATACCCCCGCAGGTTGTCCACAGAATCGAGACCAGATCGGTTAGTTCACGATCGTTCGTGGTACTGTGCGTTTCCTCGATCATTCTTTACAAGTTCGTTTATATCATCTATTAAATTATTAAGTACCCCTCTGGTTAATAGTTCTATAGCCTATAAACCCTGCTTCTGGACTCTAGCTTTTCGTGACCGAAAAGTCTTAAAGTTAATCGATCTGCTCTGCTTCAAATTCCCTCGAAGAATTCATTCAAGTGCAAAGGGTTGCTCGGTGTTCCGTGAAAAATCTTCGATCACAAAAGTAAAAAAATAATCAGTGAAGGAAGAAGAAAGGAAACTTGTGGGAAAATAAAAGTATGTTGAAGATAATAGTTACGTGACGAGAAGTTCTGGTGCTTTCGCTACCATGTAAAAAATCGAAAGAGCAGATACCCTAGTGACGATTGTTGAAGATGAGGCAGAGAGTGAATCTAGTCGTGACGCTGATGGCTG
The DNA here is from genome assembly GCF_010883055.1 of Belonocnema kinseyi. Lineage (NCBI taxonomy): Eukaryota > Metazoa > Arthropoda > Insecta > Hymenoptera > Cynipidae > Belonocnema > Belonocnema kinseyi. The sequence continues at coordinate 63,579,155 of NC_046658.1, read as the reverse complement.
TGATTTGTGTCACTAGGGCCCTTCAGGCTCGACCTCGTTTTGTAGCATACGACTATGATAGTGAAGCTGATGAGAAAGATCGACCAAACAAACCTCCTGTGGGATTCGTTATTTCAAGAGAAGATAATCCCACAGATAGTACTCGAAAGCAAAGGAAAATTTCTCATAATCAAAGGAGGGGCTTTCTTGATGAGGCAAACGATGCAATTGAGGATGCTAAGTCAGCTATTCGGAGTGTGCATTCTTATATGAGACAAGCAGGTACTTTTTGTTCTACGGATATTTATACTAGTTACTTTTAACAATGTTAGTTTTATTCATATCTCTGCAAAAGTTTTATTACTAATTTAGTAGGTGAAAATTTTTAACGCGGGTAAGGTACAGAATCAGGACAAATCTTAGCAGCAAAATAGTATTAGAATAAAGTTAATAGCGCCTGATCAAGCTAAGTGATGAGTTTAATATATGTACTAAATACAAATTACTGCGTTACATTTTATGTTAAACAGTAATGTAAGCCTAATAACAATTCAAGTACTGATTATGCTGTATTTATACTCAGTTTTTAAATAATACCTTGTGCCTATTGGCAATTGTAGTATTTGTAAGACGGTACTGTTACCAGCTTTTTTGCAAATAATAAGTACCGTTATCTACTGAAAAATACCAATTATAAAAACTTTTTTGGTGCGAGGTTCTAGTATAAAGATATTTGATTAATACCTAGCATGGCTTACGTGTATCCAGTATTATAATTTATGGCAAGTACGCGATACTATTGCATAGTACCATTTTAAAATACGGGTACCAGTGACGTTTTAACAGAAATAGAACAGGTCGTGAGTACTCAGTACATCATACGCCTAAGAAAGTACTCTCTAACCGTACCAATACTAGAGTTTATAATAAATAAATGCTATTTACTAAACATGATAAAAAGGGTGAAGATTTAAGTCCTGAACATACGATACTTGTAGTGAATAAATATACCCATGAAAAATCATAATACTAGTTACAGGATACTGGTCCTATTTTTAAATTAGTATACTCTATTTGTTAAAAATTCTTATACTGGGTAAACAATCCTGATATACGGTAGTTGCAAATACTGTTTAGTACTGTGCCTAGTGACAGTGCACAAACTACGTTATCAATTCGTTGGTGGGTGGGGAGGGGGTCACGCTCAAAACTGCGAGTTGTGACAAGGTAAAAGGTGGGAGCGAGGGCGTTAAAAGTACCGTTACGAACTTAGATTAAGTTTAGAATGGTTTCTGATGATACATTGCAACAAAAGTTGTGATTTTTAAGAAAGATGGCCCTGCAACGGTACATTTTAGACATCACACTCTTTTGCCAATTTCCCTTTTCCCCCTTACTTTACCCTCATGATGGCAAGCTAAAATCGTGACGTTAAAAGGCAAGCCGGGCCTCTCAGGCCCATTGAAATTCAAACGTCTCTTTCCAGTAAATGTATAGAAACACCTAAGAAGTTTGATCATTTTTATTCAAAATTACATTTGATAATAACATTACATTTAAATTTATAATGCAGCTTTGCAAAATTTTGACACTTGATCGTGTTAACCAAATATTTGTTGCACGCATTTTTATGACATGCCAAACCAAAATTTACCAAGATACATTTTCTTGTGAAGCCGATTTGTTTCTCCCTTTTTCCAGTAAAATTGCGATAAATCACAAAAGCTGTGACTGAAGAGACTTTTTTAAAAATTAAAAAACATTGCGTGAGGTCACTGATTCGTTTTACAATGAACCATATATAAATAGTATATCTGACCGAGAGTGTCAACGCCTCCTTTTGTTGCGTTATAAAAAAGATTTATAACCTGTACTTTTGTTCCTTCTAAATACCAGCATTGCAACTATTACAACAATTATGACAAAATAATCGCTACGACATTAAAATATCATGCGTTACAAGTGCGAGCGCACATTTGAAAGAGTTTACGCGATAAATTATGTTTGCACCTGCAAGCAGTAGATGTATTATAGAAACAAACAAGCAAAAAAATAGAAATTCTTCAAAATAAAAAGAAAATCTGTAAAACTGAAATCTATACACTCAAACTGTTTTTTCATGCAAACTTGAGTGATATGGATACTCTTGTCCTCGCGGTATTCAAAGCTGATGTTGCAATGAACAGTGGGCCTGCGAGGCCCGGCTTGCCTGTTTGTGTAAGTAAAAAGTATGCACGTTTCTGTGGAGCACTCCACAAATGGAATTTTCAGAAAACCTGATTTTTTTCATGTATTTAGACTTCGCCAAAAGAAATTTCCATCCACAAGCCCACACTTGATACACAACTCTTTGTAACTCGAAAATTGTGACCCGCCGGGCCTTTGAGACCCGCCTGCCTTTTTGAGGATTAAACACTTCTTATTTTCTTTCCTGTTTTAAAGAAACTTTTTCCTTTTGCCAACGTTTAATAAATTAATAGAAGCTAATGAGAAAATCCAACTATTCTTCCGCAAAGTTAGTTTTTTGTTCAAAAGTCTAATATTATAATCCCATTTGGTTAAAAATTCATATTTTTTAGTTAAAGTTACAACTGTTTTCTTGAAAATTCATGTCTTTTCTTGAAACTTTGTTTCATTCTGTTAAGACATAATTTTTTAACTCAAAATGCAACCATTTCGATCTTAGTTATAAATTTATATTTTAATTAATAATTGATTTATTTTATATAGAAATTCATTTAATTGTTTAAAAATTCACGTATCTAATTGAAAATGAACTATTTCGTTCAAAATGACTATATTTCTGGTTGAAGATTTGACTTTTTTGGGGAAAATTCAACAATTCAGTTGGAAATTTAACTATTTCTTAGAAAATTGAACTATTAAGCAGAAAAGTAATCTTTTGCAGTAAAATCATTATTTGGAGTTCAAAATTCAACTCTTTTGTATATAATTCGTATTTTTTTTATTCAACAATCAAAAAACTTATTTGATAGTTCATGTATGTTAATATTCCTCTTTTCAGTTTAAGTCAACTGGTAAAAAATTCGAATTTTTGTGTTGTAGTTGAAAACTAAACTATTTGGTTGAAAAATCATAATTTCTGGTTTTAAAATCAACTTTTTTATCAAATACTTGACTTTCAAGATTTAAGATGTAACTCTTCTGTTTCATTTGAGGATTCAAATATGGAGTTAAAAATGTCTTTTTTGTTAGGTTGCAGATTAATTTCTTTATACAAACTTTTTACCATCTTAATTTTGAATAAAAATGCATATTTTTTTTGGAAACTCAGCTATTTTTAACTAATTGAAATCCGTATTGATCCAACGGCTACGTTACTTATGCGGGGGGTGGGGTGGGGTAAGAAAATACTATGATCGACAATGAGGCGGGCTGGAGAAGAGGGTGGGCGGTAAAAAAAAGCCGAAATTTGGTAACGTAGTTTATGGACGGTCCACTATTACCATATTATTTATCCTTTTAAATATTGATAGTATCGAAAATAGCACTGGGTTGGCAATTCAAAAATAAGTATTAGTCTTTGATTAAATCGATGTTTCAATAAATAATTATATTAGTTTTTAATTATTTATTATACATATGATGTCTTTAAAGAAAATCTTACATTTTTCAACCTAAATCAGGTTAGAGGAAATAGGCTCACATATACAGTATCCATACTTCTGTCCTCTATCATTATATCCTCATCGCATCGTTTTCCTTGATCGTGCAGCAACATTTTAAACTAATCGTGTATTATCAGATTTGAAATAATAAACTGCAGAAGTCACGTACTCCCACGATTATCCAGAGGCCCCTTTTCATACTCCTCCAAGAAAATCATGATCTTGATTCTACTTTGAATGCAATCGTGTATCCGATCGGAATTACAGACTCCTGCTGACCAATAATAATTGATGCACTTAAATCGAAAGGTATCTCAAGGCCAGCAATATTAACTTCCAAAATATTTTATTTTTTGATCCATATTTAAATATTTCAGGTTGTTTATGAGAAATTGTCTCAAATATAAAATTCTGTAATCAGATATCAACTAGACTTGGAATATTAAACTCTAGTCACAATTCGCCAATAAAATATTTTTTCAATCACTTCCGAATTTTTCTAAATCCACTGTTCTAAAATCTAACTAATTAACATTTCAAATATGTCGCCAGAATTTCCAAGCATATTCACGCTAATTATATTTTTATTTACTTACATTAATATCTTGAAACTTGTATTTATTTAAGGTTATGTTTGTTCATGAAATTTAATTTGAAAGATGTTGATTTAGTTTTGCAACTTACGACGGAAGATTAAAAGGAATAAATATAAAAAATGATCTTATCCTTCTTAAAATTTGTTGAACATTTCTTAAGTGATCTTCAAATGTTGAGTTAGAAATCAAATTTATTTTGAAGAAATTGAATATTTTATCTTTCTTTCTAATATATAATTTTAATTTCACAGTTGAACCAAGAAGACGACACAAACAAGATACAAAGATGGTGGCTTTGTTAATGGCCTACAAGATGAAGCTCTTGGTCCTAGTTCCCATAATGATTGGGGGCATGATTCTTCTCTCATCAACGACTGCACTCGCTGGATTTTTCTTCGCCCTTTTCGCAGCAGTTTTGGGACTCAATTCAAAATGAAGACTTCTGAAGGACCTTAGAATTATTTCAAAATACTTAAATTCTAGAAGAGGAAGTGAAAAGTTTGATCAAACCAAAAATTGATAAAAACAAATGACTTTATTTTGCAATGGCTTTACATCGTCTTACATCGACTTACAATTAAGAATAAATATTACTGTTAACGCTCGATTAATATCGAGATACGCGTATACGCTGACAGGCACTTCGGGCCTGTACCCTTACTTATAAAAACTTGGAGGCAGATTTGCAATTTTATCTTAGATGAATTCTTAGTGCATCAATTAAAACCAAAGTGAAAATATACATACAAATACAAGTCTCTAACCCTAATTTATTTTAAAATCAAACACAAAACAGATTTATTTTTCTAAACATATAGGAGTTTTTTATAGTAATTTCGAATTCGTTTCGCATTGTTTTCAACATTCAGGAAAGATGAGTTACATGAGAGAGAAATTCCGCAATTTGATGCGATCAATGTACATGTCTTTCTCGATTCCGTTAAGCGATTAGTGTTATTAAACCCGTGGGTACATCAAGTCTTTTGCACGCAATCGATTCTCTTTCTCCCTCAAATATTTTTCTTCGACAAACTCGAGGGGAAAAGAAACTCGAGGCGCCTGTCATTATCTTTTGTTCCTATTTTACAACTGCTATCGGTATTTTCGCCAACTCTGTTACCGATTCGTGGGTTAGTACTAATATCAACGAATGCTATTCCGAGTTTGAACATAAATAAATCGAACTTATCCCGAAATGAAAAGACACAGTCAGTAGATTTATCAGTAGTCTTCTGTGGTATTCTAGTACTAATGTCAATAATTGATAAATAGTTATAGAACGTTTAGAAAAATTATATAGAAGCATTTTTTCTAAAGCGTTTAATATTTTCAACTTAGCTGTATCACCAATTATTTCCGTCCCTAATTTCTCTATAATATAAATAAATATTTGCGTCGTTGGTGATACGCCAAAGTGAGAATTAAATACACATAATGAATGTTGATAATTTTTTAACAATTTCGAACATAGATTATCGGTTTGTGTAGAAGTTAGAAATGAAGTGTATATAAATTAGAATAATGGAGAGTAAAAAAATGCGATTAGACTGACAAATTTCGTAGTTTTCGAGTTCCTTCCTACAATCGCAGAGAATTAAGAAATAGAGTAAGAGAATTCCGTCGCTTCGGCTAAAGTAAATCACATTCAAGTGTGCAATAACAAACCGTCGCACATTACGTTACAGAATTTTGAAATGTCACCAAAGAATGCAGCAGTCTTTTTCTTAAAAATGCATTTTTAAACGTGACGAGTCCATCACCAAGGGAACCACCTCGGAATGTTAATCGTTAATTTCGTTAGTTTTCAGAAAAGTTTACAAAGTATAGAAAAATCACTATTTCTGTGTCGTCGGCATCTGTCTCGCCCCACTATATGCAAGATTTTGTGCATATTGACGATCAGAGTCCGAAAGTTCCATGTTCAAAGGATTTAAAACTCCCTTGAGACTTCGGTCCCATCCGCCGCCACCACCACCTCCCTGCTGCCATCCTCCGTGATCACCACCACCGCTTTTTTGTTGTCCCAAAAGCTTCTTTAATCCAATGATCATTGACAAAACTAAAGCGATTTTACTGATGATAAGGGCTTTTCCAGCAAGCAAAAAGAGCACACCCATAGCAATAGGTACCATCGCCGCCATCTTCATTGCCATACCCATCATCATCATGCCCATCATCTTCTTCATTTTTCCTCTACCTTCTTCAATGCTCCTCTTCAATTCACTTGAAGAAGTCTTCGGCAATCTGATCTGAACATTAAATCCGTTCATCAAATTAGCCACACGTTCAAACAGAATATCATTAAGGACCTCATCCTTCGACGCTCCAGATGTTCTTCCCAAAGTTGTTTCTAAATTCGCAACATTCGGTGATTCTGTTGGTTCAGGAGCATCCGGTGCTCTCACTAATTCCAGATTATCAGCAATTGGCAGAGAATCGATACGTCCAAGTCTTTCAAAGAAGTCTATTGCCTTCTTCTTTAAACAAGGTGAAACACCCACGTTTCGAATTTGGCACTCCTCGTAGACCCTATACAAGGTTCTGTAGCCCTTCTCCAACACATTATCATCACCAGTCGTTGAAGATGCCACAAATGAGGTCGTTGCACTCAAAACCAGCAGTAGAAACAGACACTTTCGACTATCCATCTTCATTGATTTTTAAACTCAGAAGTTCTTTTAAAGTTAGGGCTGGGAACCCTCTTTCGTTACACACGTAACGTAACTAAACAGTTGCACACAAGGGACGCGCACCACCGATTATATACCCAACTGGAAGAGACTGGCGCCAGGACGAAGGTTTCAGGCTGATATATACCAGTCCCGATAGAAGGTGGCAAGGTAAGGGGATGAGCAGGCTCCCACGTATGTGCCATTGTATGTAGCATATTCATGCATTCATGCAGGTATGTGCTCATGGTTGTGTGTTTGTGTGTCTACAAGTTGATGTGACTATGTGTTTATCTATCTACGTTGCGAGTACTCACATAATCTCTTTGCGGGATCCATGTGATGGTAAGCAGCTGTTGGCTCTTGGTACGGGATCGCGATGAGACGGGGATGGGATGTGAATCCGATGGAGCGGGTATGTGACCTTCCTGACACAGAGACCCACTCAAGTCGAGAGCCCAGCTCGCTGCAAATCTATTCGTTAATCCTTTATTCCCGAGTCGACAAAAAAATAGACATGCCGAGCCCGGGATTGCTTGGTGGTCAGTCTTCAGGAGTGGAAAGTTTATACACACTAGAAAAAGTTTATATCGGTGAGATGCGGGTGCCCAATGAAAATTCGGAATCGCGACATAGTGGGCAAGGGAGAAGGACTTACAGCGTCCCATTGGTGCTTCTCCGTTGGCCTCCTGATCTGGCGTGACCTTTAGAATAGAGCGTGGTAAGAGTAACTAGTCTACCTAACTTAGAATCGCCGCGACTGCGGTGCTAACCGCTAGTTTATCTCGGGGGTGTGGATGGAGATTTTAGCTCCTTGTTCTTAGGAAAAGTGACTTTTCAGGGTTTCATTACAACTATTCATATATATCATTAAAAATTTCGTTTTTAGTTAAAAGAGAGAAAAAATAATTTATTTCGAATGTGTGATTTAATATGAAAGAAGCGTAATTAGGGTGAATATTATTTAGTCTACTATTACGAGACTTTAGCTAAATACCAATCTATGATTGATTTTCAATTGTATTTTAATAATGTTGAGTTTCATATTTAATTTGCAGATGTCAAAAATACATTAAGATGACATTTTCTGATATAATAACAAGTTTTATATATTTTTTATATCGTGTTATGTTTGATGTTCATCATTTTCGATCGTTGCAACTTTTTTTGTTTACTTTGATCTGACATGATTTATTTTTTATATTTTAATTACTGAGAATACTTCAATGAAGTTCGCTACTATTTTCTGAATTGTTGCCAATATTAAAGGAATTTTATTTCAACATAGTAATAGCTAAATTTTGCTTCTACAGAACTGGCAGTAAATATTATTAATAAATTTTATATAACCTTATTCAACTTTTTTCGAGACAAGAAAGCATAAGATGCTATTTAAAGTTAAGATACTATTTTACCATACAAACTCCTGTAAAATTAGCATATTTCTCTTTAGCTCAGTGTGGCGGTACAAGGTTTTACCGTTTTCAAACAGTACCTGACATTTTGATTTTTTTCTGCTTTTCAAAAAGTTTCCCACAAGGAAGAAAGAGAAAACTATAAATCTTAAACATGACATTTAATATGCCTGTGCCATTTAATAGCAGAATTAGTTAAAAATTTGCGACATGAAAGCAGAATATTAACCTACATATAACTGTTATATTTATTGCCATTCTTACATAAAATCTGTTCATTATAATTATTTTTAAAAAACTGTCTCCCGTTAAAAAATTTTTCCATAAATATAAATTATTCGAGCTAAAAATAAATCAGAATTACACTAAGAAGTAATTACAATGAAATCCTCGATTGAGTTCTATTAAATGATAATTATACCATGTATCTATTATTTTAAACATTTCCTTGAAAACGTTGATTGATAAATGATTAAATATTTAAAAGCATATAGTATAAAAAATTTCAATTAACATTTTATACTGTAAAAATGTAAACCTTGTTCGTAAATAGTAATATATAATTATCTAAATTTATAAAATAAAATGTAAGTAAAAATATTTTACGATTTTATTCCTGCAGAATGTTTATGAATTTTTGCGAGCAATGCACCTTTTGTAAAATGTCAAGTAATATATGAATTCTGACCAATTTTGCAACTATCATTATTAGTGGCAATTGTTTTCTATTTACAAAAGAAGGTTTAACAATGTCAAAGAATGTGAATGTGTAAAAAGCAATTAAGGATAATATTTTTCTACGCAAATTCTTGAATATTCACCTGTATTATATTTATGACATCAATCAACGACATATCTTGGTAAATTCGAAAATCATAATACGTATGCGAATAAATCAACATCACTTTATAGTGCAGAAAGCTGTATCATTAAAATGAGAGTATTGTTTTCAATTTATCAGATGCTTTCTAAACTCAAAATAGCGTACTGCATTTTGCTACTACGAAGAAAATTTGTAGAAATGAGATGTTAGTAAACATCCTTTATGCTTTCAAACATAATAATGTTTCAACGTTTACCATATATTATACTGATTACGTAAAATTGCTAGTTTCACATTTTATCATCCTCACAATGTTACCTTATATTAATTTTTTTATATCTGTTTAGAAAACTATGCTTACTTTATAAAACATAAAATTTAATACTTTGTTTTTCGAATTCAACTTTCTTTATTTGGCGTGAACACTTTTTAAGTATGAAACTTCTTCAACATTTTATTTCTGATTGACTGAGAACCATTCTCTTTCGCATTGTTCTTTTTTTATTCTTCTATTTTTATGTATCTCCTTATCCATTATAAGAATTAAGCTAGATGATAGGTCTGCCGTTTGAAACAAGACACACATCCAAATCATTCAAGTCTCAAAATAACATCCACTTATGTTCAGTAGGAGAATTCACAATACAGTGTATACAATTTTTCACATGACATGAACCTTGCGGCATGTGTTTATAGCCATCAACATAACTTCCGTTCAAGGTACGAGTTTGATGGCCACTTTCTGCAAATTCGCTTGACCGTATAATTTGGAATGCATCGTCATAGATGATATAGCAAACTTCTCAATTGAGGTTAGCGCATTAGAGATGCGACAACGAAAGAAGCATAGCCCATGCTGGTTACCTACTTCGCGATTATCCCATCGTCGGTATCTATACCCAACGCCTTTGTAATGGTGGTTTAATGGCATTAGAGCTTTGCTACATTCTGTGCACGCACATAGTCCTTCTCACGAAAAGCGCGAGAATGGGTTCAGGATTATTCCTTAGTGTGAACCCCAAATCAAAGCTATTATACGGACGTCACACTCCTATACAACCTTTGAACTCAAGTCTCTTTGCTTACACTCTATAATTAGTGCAGAGAGTCAGCCATTGTAAGGAATTAAGTATTGTTGGACTACGTTTTTAACGGGATTGTCAAAATGAGGATGCTTTGAGTTAGGAATTCAGTGAGCTGAACGTTGGTGGCCGAAATGTAGATTGTCTGGGTGACAGATTATAATTAGAGAGCTTGTTCGGAGTTTGGATGTGTCTTTGTGTTAGGTACTTTTGATGTTAAGCATTTTATTATATTGATGCGATACTTATGTCAAAAGAAATGTGACTTTATGTCCGTGAGGGAAAGGCATAAACGCTTAACTGCCATTTTTATAAAAATTTGGATAGGATTAGTTTTCGATACATTGAGTTCAACTACTCTAGGCTAACGTTGACCTATTTTCATGTTTTTTTTATGGTAGACTATTTGACATATTTTGTTGAAATTTGAAATCTGTACTAAAATAATATAATAATCCGTTATGTTTCCGGTTAGACAGAATTCCAGGAATATACAACATGATTTATCTCAAAATTATGTCACGTGTTGATAAGCGCTTGTGCCTTTCTCTCACAGATTTAATTAACTTATTATCAAGAGGAACCAGATTCTGACGAAAATATTCATAGGAGTACAAATGAACAAATTTCAAGCAGCAAATTCAATCAATACAAATAGTTGTGATGTGGATTATATATACTTTTTAAAGATGAAAAGCTGTAAAGAATTAGCTGGATTACTTATAATGATTTTTTTAATGATATATGACTTTTTAGATTGATACATTTTGTTCCATTTCAAGAAATTTAAATTCCATTTAAAACTTGTTATTCCCTCTATATTAATTCCTTAACAAATAAAAAATGTGAAAAAGGAAGAGGTAAAGTAATTTTTGATTAGACATATAAGTATCGGGAAGTAGAAACAAAAGTTTCTAACGGACGCCCATCAGAAGTAGAAAAGTTACTTATTGGTCAGACATGCAATTTCTTTTTTTCTCAATTTCCGCGCAACATAATTTTTAGGTACATCTTAAGTTCAAATTAATACCGTTTTCTGCATGTTATATCTATCTCACATGCATTCTTTCTTATTTTTATGAAACCCATATATACACATAAACTTCAGCATAACATAATATGAAAAATAGAAATTGAGTTTAAATACTCTCCTTAGAATATGCATTCATTCATTTTTGGATTTTCATAAAACTCTAAAAGAAATCTCGACTTTTCAGAGAATTTCTTGTGAATATCTAAATTTCGATGGAATAGAAAATTTCGGTAAAATAATTGTGGGACTTCCTATAAATTCTCTCTGATTCAGATAATATTGATGTGAATATAGAATACCAAGTGAACTTTTCCGTCTAATTATCATAAAAAATCTGTCTGAAATCTGAAAGAAATTTCCATTGAAGTTGTATGCCAAAATTCAGCGGAGTTTTGGTTAAGTGTTTTATATAGGACATCTTTTTAATGCATGGAATTCCTATTTAATTTTCTTACAATGATTGAACTTTTGATATAATTCTTTTTAAATTAGTCTAGATATCTTTTTCTCTGTTTCAAAAAATATTCACAACATTTTTGTAAATATTCTGTAAGATTTTTCAGGAATACGTTATTCTCTAAAAGTACCATGCAATAATTATACGATAGTATTAATTAAAAAATTATAGTATAAAAAGATTCGCGATGAATTAAAAAAGTGTATCATTCAAATGACAAAACTTTTATTACCATCAAATCATAAGATGATAAATTCGTCTTTCGCTGTCAGTTAGTGCCGACTGAAAATTCTAAAATCAATCGAATCGCTTGAGGTAAGAAAAGTAAATTTGCGGATATGCATTCGAAAAAAAGATGTTGAAGTCGATTAATATCTTAACTAAATAATATCTTAATGTTTGCCTGTTAGATTTTAAAATTTAAAAAGTGTTATTTTCTATAATTTCCTATTGATTGAAAAATTGTGAAAATTTGTTTGTATGTACAGTTTTTTCTAATGAACAGCATTCAAAAGTACAGAAATAAAAAATAAATGTTTAGTTTCATTCATAATGTTTGGAAAAAATAGTAAAAATACTTTTCTTAGATTGCGTGAAATGCATACTTTTTTCGGAAAAAGCTGAATATGTGGAACCAAAAATTTATTTAGCTTGTGGTTTCATGAAAGAAATGGTAAAATTCACGATTCTGGAAGCACGACGAAATTTGTTTTCCCTAAATGCGAAATCATGGCAAGTTTCTTTAATTCAAGTTGAAGAAATTTCAGATTCGACATATTAAACTTTTTGAAAGAAAAGTTTATATTTAACTCAGTTCAGAAAAACACGCAAAAAATTGTCTACAATTTTGAAACTAATAGGAAAATTTGACTGAATTTCCAATTTCATAAATCTAGTAGAAAATATTAAACGATTTCAAATTTTTGGTTACTTTTCTCAAATTTCTACCTAAATATATAAAGAGTAAGCAAACAAAACACAATAAATCAATTCAGGTTAGTTTTTCAATAAATAGGCAAATGTTGAATGTTAAAGATGTATTTTAATGATGATTCTGTATATTTATTTTTTGAACCATTCTAAAGATTTTTCAAAGATATTGAAAATGCCTAAAAACAATCGAATCTTTATTTGAGAGTTTCACTTTCGAATAACTTTTCCATTGGTAACATCCACACATTCACAAATCCGTTATAATATTCACACAATCATACACATGTCCGAGCAAACAAAAACATGCAAGCGGACAACTGCTTACGATGTTGTGTTCGACATTTATCATTTGAAAAGGTAAAAAAACAAAAATTTATGTATTATCGAATATTAAAAAAAAGTTTCTTCTAGAAGACATATGTTCATCTTGACTTAATTTCTCTATTTATGAACTCCAACTCCCTTAGGCCACGAACAGCAGCAAAACAAGAATGTTGATCAGTACTAGATAAGCTTCGAGTTCACTGGAATTATTGTCAATGTTGCCGCATCATGAATTGCACCAAGAGGCTCTATGCTGTCAACGAAGTTGAACCGCAACCTTTGACCTGGCGACTTGAGTCTTACGTATACCTACGAGAAGAGAGATAGAGGGAATCGAGGATGCTCAATCGGCCCAGTGGCACACAAAGCGTCGCGATCTCGGCAGCCGAAGAAAAGACTTGGTTTTTTAGTCCTCATTTTCCACTTTCTGTTGGAGTATAAATATCGTGGGAGGCGAAATGAACGAAACGAACGCATTCACCGCAACTCGACGACAAGGTACTCGAAGATCGCACGTGCAAATCAGCCATACTCACCACGTGCTCAGAACTGCAGTGTTTACTATCAAGTTTCTTGTTACTTTTTACTTGTTTCTCGCTTCGCTTACATCCTCTGGCGTAATCGTGACTGCTTCGGTAGTCTTGATTATTCATTAGGTTAGAGGCTCTAGTAAATTGAGATTTATCTTCTATTTAAAACCATTTTCTTTAATTAAGCAGGACGTTTCTAAACTCTTTTCGTTTATTCAAATAGTGCTTAATTAATATTCATTTAAGAGACTCTTCGAATAGATTCCGTGTCGGAAGAAATTGTAGAAAGTTCTATCCAATGATGTTCTTGATCTATAATTAATTTATTTTATTTTATTTTTTCATTTGTTTATCCTTTTTCTACCCTATTCTATTCTCCACCTACCTGCTTACGTCTATTCTTCTTTTTAGGAGCAGTTTTTGTTGTTTTGCTATCCACTTCTCTCTTAATGTACTCTGTAAACATTTACTATTTTATTCATTTTTATCCTATACTATTTTAAACTAAAATAGAATATCTAAATTCTTTTTAATAAATATATTATCCTGTTCTACATATGTCTATTTGAAGCTGCTCTCATTTAATAAAATTCTGTCCTGATTATTTAAAAACCAAAAAGGAAAACATGTTAAAAAGTGATAAAGCTAAAGAAAAATAAGATATAATTTAATGAAATGGGAAATAAAAACATAATAATTCTATTTCAAAAGAAAAGCAGGATAAAATATGCCGGAATATAAGTTAATCAATTAATAATAAAGTGAAAAAATTACCAAAATATTTTTGTTACACTTATCGATGAATAAATTATTTCAATAACATTTTTTTCTTAATTCAGAGGATTGGAATCAGTTAACTAAACAAAATTTTCTTTGGATGCCCATACAAATAATTTCTTTGGAACAATACACTGGTTTCTTGCCTTTAAACAATATTCAATACAATAAAGTAAACGGATTTTTTGGCTTAATGAAAGGTTATAAAGGAAACGCACTTATTTGGATCCAAGAATTTTGTTAGTACGATTTAGATTTAGATTGGAAATCGTCTTTTAATATTAGAATTTCAAATAACCCAACCGCTAAGATAAAGGATCGAAAACGGGACAGAAACGGTAAAATGCAGGAAAATGTGACTAGGGAAAGAAGTAAGACTATGAAGTAGAAATTATAGAATTTTTGGGAAAAGAAATAAAATTAAAAATTAAAAAAATGATTTATTTCGTATGAAAGCAAAGGCATTCGTTTTTATGAAAAAAATTGGAAATTGGAAAACAAAATTATTTCAAAAATAACTTTTAGAATTGAATTATTTCTTACTGTAGCTTCTTACTAATTGAAAAGGGGTCAGATTTTAATAAGTGATTCCAACTTCCTTATTTTAAAATTAATTGAAATTATCTGTTTCACAAAGAAAATTGAATAAGATTGCAGTCGCTTAATTGATTCAGATTCGCGTTTTGAATCATCGACTGAATGTTTACTATTTGATCAGTCTTTTTCACTAATTCAGATCGGGATACTAATCAAGCTAATTTTCTGAATTTATGAATCTAGCAATCTTTTTTCATATAACGAGTGTATGCTTTTAGATCGAATTAAATAATATCACAAAAAAATGAAGAAATATTTGTAATTTCTTAAATTACTTAAATATTTTTTCAACTGACAGGAAATTTTGTTTTATTAAGCACATTAAACTTAATAGATGCATTGTCATTGAACCAAAATCTTGTGAAATATTTACGGATTCTTCATGGAATTTCCTTTCAAAGTCTAGGAACAGTTAGATTATGAGTAGCGGAGTTGTTTATACTAAGCTTCGAAAAATTAATGGAATTCCCACGTGATGCGGAAGTAAGTCATACGCGAAAATACAATGATTCCGTGCGTATTGCAGCCGCATATGTGAATTCACGCTCTGTATGGCGTAACGTTACAACTATTTGCAGACTAATTACTTTATGCTTTATAAAAATTTTCTTGGCCAGTTCCTGGTCAGTCCCTGTCGAAGATGCTTCGACCGATCATCGCCTTTTCTTTACTAAGTTTGGGCGGCTTTTCTGCTGCTTCTGCCGATCCTATAAATCGAAATTTAAATTTTAACGAATTGAAGAACGATTGTGTCAAAAATTCGTCCGCTTGTGGTGTTCATAATATAATAAATTTTGTCCCCGCAATCAACGGCAGTGCGGTTCGTCAGAAAGATGAAGAGGAAACATTTGCCGACGCAGAAAATGCTCTTGTAGAAGAAGGTAGGCAAAATTCCAATACACTTGGAAAATAAGTAATTTCGCGGCTGAATTGCTGCGGTTTATTGCGTTATTTCGAGCTTGGAATGGATGATACGTTTCCAATGTGAGAAACAGTGTATTTTTATGTGAGTTTTATATGGTACATTTGTGAAATTTAAAAAGTATTAGACACCTTTTCTCTAATTGAATACTAGATTTAAATACTAGTCTGAAATTATAAGCCCCTAGAATTGAATGATGCTTTCTATTCTGAAGAAATTAAAGTCGATTTGTCTAGAAGTCTTAAAGAGATTGGCTTGATTTAGCCCGATTTGTAAATAACAATTTTAATTTCAAGAGGATTTAATACAGAATAGTGACAACACTCATTACATGAGCATTATACATAATTGAAAAGGTAATGATATTTATCTTGAAATATATATATACTTTTAAATATTATTAAACAAAGTAATTGTTCAAAATGTTAAGCTTCCGATAAAGTATTGACCAGTGTAGGGGGCAATATGTCTCTATTCTCTCTAGAGGATCTCTAGACTTGTCGAGTAAAAAAATAAATTCGAAATTTCTCAGTTGTTTTAACATTAAATTCTTGAATTTAATTTACGAAGCACCCGGCCAAAATAATTTATCCATAAGAAATTGAGCAACATATAAATTTAATTGCTCCTCACTTCGACTTTAGAGTAAGGTTTGAGAAAAATACAGAAACTCCATATCCATGAATTAATTTTCTTAAATAATTGCATTTAAAATTGCAATTCATCAGGTCATACTCAAAAATCAGTTGTGGGAATTTAGGCGCTGCCTTGGAAAATATAATCCTTAAGTTATTAGGCAAAGGTTGATTTCAAGTAATGAAGCTTTCTTTGGGAAAAACGTAATTTTTGTTAAAAAATTATAAGTAAAAGACTGTTGAATATTTATGCTCTATTAAGTTTATACTAAAACTCTTATGGACATAGATTCTGCATTCTTTCACACAGCAAACCGTGAGATTTTCGATTAAAACCGATATAAAAATAAGTTATTACTGAGGTGAATCAAGATTTTTTTCAAAATTACAGAGATTTGCAAAAATGTAAGTCGAAACATAACTTTTGACCAGGCATACTAATATAGAATTACAAGTTTTCAACAGACGCTTTATATAAGTAGAAATATTACTTTTTGGCCAAGCATTTACATTTGCGCTGCAAATTTTGTGGAGAGGAGTTTTTAGTTTAAATTCAAACTCAAATTAATATATTGTATTGTGATGCGAGATGACATTTTGAACAAAAATCTAGAAATCTTATTTAAATTCTAACCATGGTGATGACAAGAGAGTTTCATGTCGAGTAAATTCAAATGAAAGGATTTTATGGGTATTTGATATTACCATTCTGATTAAATATTATACAAAAAATAAAAAAAGATAATATTTTACACTGTCACATTTTTCAGCACGAGGAAAAAAGAAGAAAGGATATGGTAAAATGATGCTGGTAATGGCAGGTGTTGCGAAAGCTACCATGCTTTATGTAATGATGCACGCTGTTGCTGCATTAGCTGGAAAAGCTCTCATAGTGGCTAAGGTAGCTTTAGCAATTGCAACAGCTGTAGCTTTAAAAAAAGCACTAGGTAAGAATAATAAACACCCTTAAAAATACTAATTCGGTAATGTATTTCATTATTCATATCATCCCTACTTTAAAACCTATATCACTATTTCTTCATGACGTTCGAATCTATATAATATTACCTACTTGTACGGTTAGATTTGTGATAAATTTCAATTCAAGAAAGTTGTCTTTGAAGGTGGTTTAATCTTAATGTAATTTTTTGATTTCTCACCATAAAACATTCCTAACGTAATGAAACAGCGTCCTCGTTCCGCTTCAACCCTTCTTAAACTGTACTCGGTTACCCGCTGTGATTTTAATAAGATCACTTCACAAGTGCTACATGGATTAATCGGCAATATAATCTTATAATAATTGCGAGTTCCATGTATTCATTCCTGGTTTTAAATTACTATAAGAAAATTAGAGTTTAACGGTTACATGACGAGAAATCTTAAATAATATCGAAAAGAGCACTGTTGAAGTGTGCAGCTAAATCAGTGATGTTTGTTGCTCCACGAAAAAAGAAAATAAGTATAGAATTATATTGTTTCATATAAATGACAGTTCTTACACTTCAATCATTTAAAACTTTATTGCCTATTATATATATTTTCTTTTTATTACTTGAACATTGACAGATAATAATTGGAATATTTAATAATTAATTATCGCAACCCCAAAACTATTGGGTGCTGTATTTTATATGAATTTAAATATAAAACGCTATAGAAAAAAGATATAGTAAATTTCATAAAGATATTGTTGTGAGTCACTGTAAAATCAGTATGCAATTGGTTCCATCTTGTATTGTTTATTATGAAAAATAAATTTATATCTTTAAAACGTTCTTATTCTTTTCTAAAATATAAAAGAAATGAACGTCAACAAATTCGGAATATGTTTAAGAATTCAGGTTGAGTTGAACGGTGAAGAGAAATGTCATATTTATATTCATAATATAATTGATAAAAATTTTAACTTTATTAATTACAATTCTTTTAGACCAAATACCGACGTATTTAGCAGTATATAAATTTCTATTTGACATGAGAAAAAGCAACTTTATGTTACTTTATATTTCGGATTGGTCTCGATTTTTTTCTAGCATCCTTAAATAACTATTTTTTAAATTGCATAACAATAATTTCTATCGCAATGTTTAAAAATTTTTTACGACTAAGTTTGGAGTTTTTTAAATTTAATTTTGTTTACTATCAGACTTATTAATTGCAAATTTATTAATTAATGTGCTAAATTAATGCCTTATGTAAATTAAGTCACATCCAAAACAAAAAATATATGAACATTCGTGATTTTGTTAACTTTAAAGTTTGGAAATGCTAAACGTTTCAAATAAATTATTACACTATTTTTTAATTTGTTGTTTAAAATGAGCGCTCTTACTATAAAATGTCAAGCTTCAAAGTGAAATTTTTCGTATCACAGGATTAAGATGTAAAAAAGCTCAAATTTTTATTATAAAAGTAAAAAGTAACCATTTGTGATAAGTTTTAGTTTACAAAAATAATTTTTTAATTTAAATAATGCTACAATAATGTTAAAAAGTGGTTATCTTTAATTTATAGTAAGAAAACCTTTATAGACTGTTGTTTAACAGTCAAGTTAATATTGCTCATATCAAGTATAAATTGAAATACTGTGATATACGTCTGGCTTGATTAAATAATATGTTGCATTATAGGTCTAGAATTTTTCTCAGTTTCAACATATATAACCACATACTACATTTTATATATTTTTCATCTTGAAAAAGAAAATTTCTATATAAAAGTAAAATGATGTAATACATTGATGTGAAAAAAGGTTTAAAAAACGTGACTAACTACGAATCCAAATTCTGAATAAAAATAATTAAGGGGTCATGCACAAAGTATATCATACATTTTTCCTTTGTTTCAATAAAGATCAAAATAATATTGCCTTAAATCCAAAAGGGAAACAAAAGAAAGACGTTTAATTTATTACTTGCGCGACCCCTAAAATACATAAACAATGTGAGTAATGTTCATTTAAATTAAAAAGAATATTTCAGAATTCAAATTAATTGTATCAAATCCAAAACTCCAATTAATTTATTTCAATAACATTAGAGTGAATTTACAAGAACTCAACAAAATTCATGAGACTTTGGTGCAATTCACAAAAATTACATAAATTTAGCTGAATTTTAAAAATCATGACATTTCCATCAAATTCAATAAAATGATAGTGACCAGCATTCAAGGCAAGATCAAATAACTTTAAAAGAATTTCAAAGAATTGTTAAAAATTAAGGATAAATCAATGCAAATTCATAGTAAATTCTGAATGAATTTAAATTATTTCAAAAAAGAAATTCAAAATATTTCAATAATTCTAGTAAGATTTTAATAAATTAAAAAATATTTTATAGACTTCAAGAGGAGAATTTGAAATTAATACTAAAATGTTGAAAATCGATAAAAATTACATGGAATTCCGATAAATGAGAGTGAATAGAATTAATGAAAATCTGATAAAATCCCTAAGAATTCAAGGTGAATTTAAAAAATTAAAAATCCAAAAAGATGCATTAAAGTCAGTGGATTTTAAGGGGAATCCAAATATTTCAAAATAATTAAAGAAATTTAAAAATAGGTATAGAATTTAATTCAATGGTGATTTACCCTTGAATTTATTGTTTTAATGTATTGAATTTAAAGTGACTCATAGTCAAATTTAATTTTACTTTGATGAGCAGTTCATCCGGAAATACTTTTAAAAACGTATTTTTCATTTTTTTTAATCTTTAAAAAAGTATTAAAAGTACGGTGACACGTTATTTTACACGTGTCGTTCACGTTTTGCTAGTGAAAAAATCTGTAAATTAAAAAAAATTGTAAACGAATTAATCAAACAAATAAATTCGATCTTTCAGTTTGGATTTGCTAGAAATTTCTAGCTTAATAAAAAGAATTTGTGGTAATTAAATATATTAAGCTGAAATTATTGTAAACAATAATTTAAATAAATATTTCCTCCATCTTTCCCGGAAAATTAGGCGATTTTTTGATCTAAAGAAAGGGTAATTAGTATGCGCATAACACGCAGAACGTTCTAGTTCATTAAACTTTCATCATTTGGATGTTGGCGGTCGTCTTGAATTGTGCGCTAATTTTCAGCTTTTTTATTTGCATAATTGTAATGTGGCCATGTAATGTAGATAGTATTCATTATACTAAAGATATAAATATATCTTATAATAAAATGAGATATAATG
>NC_046658.1:63541136-63558464 GCF_010883055.1 Belonocnema kinseyi | reverse complement strand
GACAATTGTTTCTGTTGCTCACTCGAGGCCTGACATGGTTCTTCTTGACTTCGAGAAGCGAACCATTTTCGTTATCGAATTTTCGGCACCAGCTGACAAAAATCGTCCTTATCATCGGCGCTCTTGGAGGTGCCAAGCTTTCATTTGCTAATATCCTAAAAAGCATCCCTGCATGTCAACAATATGCTAGAACACTTGCGGGAAAAATGCAGAAGGCGGTTGTCCTTGGGTCACTCCGTGTTCTTAGGGTGCACGAGGCTTTTGCTGGATCGTCGTATTGATTCCTTTACAGACTGTAACCACCTATCTCACGGTTGTGAGACGTGGTTATGGCTGAAATTTTTCCGCGATTTCGCTGAAAGCGGGTGCAATTATTCAGATTAGCACCCGCTCCCGGCGAAATCCTGCGGTTGTCCTTATGACAAATTTTTAATTATATATAATGCACATATAACCTTCTAATTCTGTACATTTTGCCTATGCATATTTTATTTGATAAATTTTGCCTATTTACATATTGTTTTTTAGAATAAGATTAAAGTTTTGTGAAGAGATTTTATGAAAATACTTTTTCGTGTCATCAACACATTTTTCTAAAAAGAGGTGAGATAGCTCTATGGCTTATATATAAGCTTATATATATAATATATAGCTCTATGGCTCTGTAGCCCTATGGCTTGAGATTCACGAGATGTTCTTTCAGCTTCCTTTTTAAAATTACATGGTCTTATAAAAACGCAATAATTTTGCCATCGAAATTTTATTTAAAGATAAATAGTATCAATTTTTATTGAGCTTTCAACATATTTATTATTATCATTGAGTGCAAACTTTGCTTCTAGAACACCCTGAGAAAACATCTTACGAGATTGTGAAGCACCCACAGCACTCATACGTAAATACTCACAGCACGAGCGTCGATTACGAACATCATGGAGGACATGAAGAAGCAGGAGGCTATCGAAGGAGAAGGAGAAGGAGAGCTCGATAATCTTAAGCTATAATAAAAAAATATAATAAAATAGGAAAGAAACTTACAGTACAAATTTCCCACCGAATATTTCAAGCCCTTGCAAATAAAAAAGTTACTGAACATAAAAATTGTCATGATGAAATTCTTTATTATAAAAAAAAAACGTTCTCTTTCTGAAACGAAGGTTTTTACAATTCTCTCTATATTATTCGCATATCTTAGTATATCTAGGAAGCGATTGGTGTATTATACAGAATTTATTTATTGCACATTATAACTACAACGCAGATTTAACCAGCATGATTAATAAATAAAGGTTTTTAATGAATTTGGAAATACCGAGAACATCCGTAGCACGTGATGAAAATATTCCTTTACTAATATAGAAATATAGGACGTGATAGAAAAGAAACGGAATTTAATCCACTGTGAAATCTCTAATGCAGCGATTGCAGTCGTAAAAATCGTTTGTGTGCTTCTCTAACCTAACCTGGTGTATCTTCAGTCTGCTTTGATTCATTTTACAGTCTACACTCACGTAAGCTATGCACGTAGGTCAATATCATTATGGGAAAAGAAGCAGAACTGGCGCGTAATGACTGGATCTAGATAAGAAACTTATTTGTTTATGGCATAAAAGCATGAAGAAGAAACAAGAAATATTGCTCGTTAAGTCCACGCGCATTGCTTTCCTTATAACAAGCAAAAACATCATCTTGAACATGTCTTGTTTTAATAATTTCGAATGTACATGTCAATGCCTTACATGTTTCTTTTTCTAGAATTAAATATCAATAAATATAAATTAATGTAAATTAATATCAATAAATGAATATAAAATTTAAATATATATCAAGCCTGGTGTATCAACCGCCACTTTGTCTCATGTCATAAGCTTTTCTATTAAGAGTAATCCATCTCAGATCTTGAATTTAATCTATGAATAAAATTAGATGAATTAATTGTAAAGTAAAGAAAGAAATAGAAAACAATTTTGTTTATTTAACAAGAGCTTTTGAGTAGTGTTCAAAAGCTGTATCAATTCTTAGTTGGGCGCGCTTAAGACGTAATCATAATTTGCATTAAAACATTTACACTACTTATTGAAAAATGGCGATTAATGCAACAATTTAAATAATAATTTAGAAGCCGTATATTTGTCAAAAATATTTCAGGTAGGTGTTATCGCTTCAAGAGCTCGTTGCCAACCGCCCCCTCCGCCATAACCACCACCACCTCCACCTCCTCCTCCGTGGTGTTCAGAAGCCGTAGCATAAATTACTTCGTGTCCACCACCTCCGCCTGAAACCAACTTCTTCAGTCCGATGATGGCGCTTAAAACAAGAGCAATTTTCGCAGTCAGCAAAGCAGTTCCTGCGAGGAAGGCTATTTTTCCAAAGGCCAATTGTGCCAAGACTCCTGAAAATTATGCCAATGGTCAATTATATGCTCTAACTAGAAAGTGTTGTATGGAGAACAATAATGGGGTAAAAATGGAGATTGTAAGCGGTTTGAACTAATTACAGGAGTTTTGAATTATTCATTGGAGAATTTGTATGATGAACAAACAGGCTTTGGTCTGATTCTAGATTTGATATATTTTATACTTTTTAGCTGCCTTCAATCTTGTGAATCAGCAATTCTTTATACATTAGTTCCTAATTAGTTTTCAATGTCAGGTGTTTGATTTTTTAAGTCCAAAATATTTTTGAAAAATCATAAATCGCACTTTAAGTGGTTGTAGAATTTTTAAGAAAAAGCGATATTATATTTTCATTTGCCTTTAAACACTGAAGTCAATGACCACCTATTTTTGGGATAGCACAAAAGCAGTTCTTGAAATAATCGAAAAAACTAAGAAAAAACGTAAAAACTAGAGTTTTACCAACTTTATGCTAAGATAAATATAAACTTTTTATTATTTAATGAAGGCTCAGTTTATTTGCTTGTTATCCTAAAAAAATCTGTCCGCTTCGCGGGCACATTCTCGTTGCGCGCTGCGCGCGCGGCCCGCTAGTTTGAGCGCGCCTAGGGCTCGGATATTTATTCTTTCATTTGGAATGCTTGAAAAAAGCTTGATCAAAAAGAAATCTTTTAGATGGCAGTATTTATTTGCGTCTTCATATTCTGAATTATCTACTTAATTAAGTATAGTGAAAGATTAAGTTTCTCAAAGCTCTGGAGGCTTTGAGGTACACATTCTCATCGGACACTCGCGCTGCGCGCTCGATTTCCAACAGACATTTGTAAACAGGTTTTATTGGATTTTTTCTCGTAACTTTCGTCGTTTTTCCACACATTTTTTTTATTTTACTTTTTTCAACGTTATTTTTCATTAATAAAACAAAAAGTACGCGTCCTATCAAGAAGTGATTCTTAACGAAATTGTAGATCTTTTTGGGATAACCATTTTTGTTAATTCATCTTTTTTTGTATCCTACATAGTTTGTCCACAAAATGGAATGTTTTATTTTCCATTATTTTTCATGCAATCACTATTTGAATTTTCGATTTTTGAAGAAAATCCGAAAATTGCTTATGATAATCTTGTAGGGATTTCAAAAAGAAATGTTTTTTTTCTCTTGACTTTTTTTTCATATCGTGCGTTTTTCGGCTTCAAGTTTTGATTTTCGGTTGATTAAAAAAATTTTGAAAACGCTGTAACTCTAAGAATTTTCGTTTTATCGAAAAATTCAGAAAGATAAACTGTTTGTTCTTTTCAATACTATAAATATCCGTACATAGAATTTTAAAATTCAGAAAAAAGTGGTCTCAAAAATTTTCAAAATGCGCTCACTTTTTGAATTTTTATCAAAAATGGTTGGTTAACGAACTCTTCCTTTCTTTTAGGACCTAGAAAAAGTGTGCCAAAGATGGATTTTATTCATTCATTTTTTCGAGAGTTATCGTGTTTACGGACGGACGGCCGGACGGACAGACAGACAGACGCCATCGTGAAAACCTGATTTTCGGATTCAGGGGTCTCGATATGTGGAGATCCGTTGAAAAAGTGTGATGTCAAATTTCCGACAATTCTAATACTTTCTCAATCATAAATTATGAGAATGTAAAAACTATTTAAAAAGTTATTAGTTCCAGGATTAGAAATTCAAGGCAATTCAAGGAAATTTTTTAGAAAAAAAAGAAACTTAGAGAACATATCAAATTAGAACTTGCAAAGAAATAACATTTTTCAATAGAATTAGAGTACAATTTTTGTCTTGAATAAGAATTAAGGTAGTTTTCTTGCCAAATTTATTAAAACGAAAACATATTTTAAACAAATTACTATAATTGAAGATTATTTACTTTTTTCAAAATTTGAAACGCTTAAATTGTAGGAAACGCTTTACTTGAAAAATAAGCCATGATTGATTAAAATTCAACCATTAAAAAATTGATGAGAAACAATCGTTAAAAAATTCAGTTACAAAAATAAAAGTGAATGTTATTATTTTTCTTAAGTTTGAGATTTGTTCGAAGTGAAACTTCTTATGGCGTACCACGATTAAAAATACTTTTAGATGGATAACGAAACGAATCTCCACTTTGGTCGTGTAAATGGAATGGGAAGTCAAATTTGGGAATCTCCGCGGCGTCCCCACGCGACGCGTCAGAGATTAGCGAAGTTACAGTTAAGTGAACAGTATGATCATACGGCACGTTGTTTCTTTGCCCCCGCCTGGTTTAAGGAGACCGTAGGTTCTCTTTTATAAAAAATTAGTTGTTTCTTTCACAATATGCAGCTGATAATATCATATAATTTCCGAAAATTAAAAAGAAAACTATGTTTTCTTGTGTACCTAATTTTTGACAGGACAAGTGTTTTTATTGCTGAATGTTTATCTATACAGAAAGGGATGAGTTCTATGTCTTATATTTTGCAAATTGTCAGTGCTAGACCTATACACTTTTTTAATGTTTCTTTTCTATTAAAAACGAAGAAAATTAACTTTATTTGAATAACAAAGGCTGAATGTTTAAATCAGTATGAAGTTTTTGCAAATAAAATTTCTCTTTAGGGTTTTGTTTACATCCACTTATACGGCGATTTGTGATTTTTCTTAAGGTTTTTTAACTCAAAAATACTAAAAAACTCAATTATTTGCAATTTATTTTAAAACTTTAAGATCATTTCCGGGAATGTCAGAAAAGGAAACTTAATCATGGCTTACTTTTTTCAAAGAATCATTTAAAAAATATCGCTTTTCCAAATCTTAAAAAGTTTTGTATTCTCCCCTTGTAATTGAATTTTTTCCTGTAAACTATGTGCAATTGTAGTTTGAACATTTTTCACGACTGATCGGACGTTCAAGGTATTTTTTCCGCTTTATTTTTTTTAAAGCAAGGAAAAATACTGCTATTCGATTATAGAAAAAAATTATATCAACCCATGCTATCTAGTCTATTTGAGCTTGTATTTTTAAAGAAAAGCTTAATGTTGATCTCTCAACCAAGATCCAAAAGGATAGAAGCAACATCTATATGCTTAATGAGCAATTGAGCAGCTTGCATAAAGTTTAGAGAAAAAAGATTTTCCTTCAAAATTACAAGCTTTAATGTGCCCGTAAACGGTACCTTCACATATTCTTTCTATTTTAAAATTCCTCAATGCGATATTTTATTTATAGAATGAAAATCAGAAAGTGGAAAAAATGTATAGGACGCTTTACGATTTGTGACGTCATAAGCTACCATTTGCCCTGAAGTTATTTTCTGTATGAGTTATATTTAAAAAATCCTTATGAGAATTCAGAACGAAATATATAATATAATTTAAAAATAATTTTAACTTATAATCTTGACAATTTTTCATAAGCTCATTAATTATTTAGTTTATAGATTAGCTTATAAATGAATAAATTGGAATATTCTTAAATTTCTTCAGACATAAAGGCATATACAGGAATAGGAAGCCTATAACCAGGCAAAATTGTTAACTCACCTGCCATTGCCATTCCAGCCATCATTATAGCACCTCCATATCCTTTACCCTTCTTTTTCCCACGTCCTGAAATACGGAAATAGTTTAATAAACCAATTAATTAGGATTAAACAGGATAATTATTACACTAAACTTATAAAAAATAACGATCCTATAAAACACAGGACCTTTCGTAGACAATGTACTTTCAATACCTTTATCTAACATTTGATCACTTACAGTCTACACATGAACAAAAAACCAAGAATAGCAAATACCTGCTAACAAGTACCTACTCGGACTGTACAAAGCTTCCATTATATTGTGAAAAAATATCTTCCCTGATAATAACATACCTTCGAAGCTACCACCAGGAATAGTGAGTTGAACACTCCTAGATGAAAGGTATTCATGGAATTTGCTATCGAGCTCCTGATCCAAGCTTCTTTCCGTTGCATTCTCCTGTCCTTCATCACTATACTTCACGTTTGGATCTTTAGCAATGGAGACGTAATCATTGATCACATAAAGAGATTCGTCCTTGATCGCAGAGTCAAGAACCTCAACGGCTCTTCTTTTAAAGCAGTCGAATGTGTTCTTCTCCGTTGTACACTTTTCGAAAAATTTGATGTAGTCATTTTTACCTTGAGCTAGGTCAGAAAGGACCAGAATCTGCAGGCAGATGAGGCAGAGTACGCGTACCTTCTGCATCAGCCACTAAAAATCACTAATCGTTTTCTATTGAACTGATGCCGTCGAACAACACTAGGCTTTGTTTGCTTGAGTCACTTTCCGGTAAAAAATAAGAAACTGGATCTCTATTCTACTCTATTCCATTCGAACTGTTGTCGACTAATCAAACTGGACTCGGGCAGCTTGGGTCTTATATAGTTGATAGGTATAAGCAAGTACGTTTAAGTATCTCCTTCCATATCGACTTGGCATATCCTACAGCTGATACGCAGTCTCGCCTAATGCACGCGCTGTTTAACGCCCCCGACACGAGAGCAAAGAAGGTCTTCTGAACCAAAACAATACCGTACAGCCTCGTAAATAAGTATCTCTCGACCCGTTTACCAAACGGGCCTTAAAAAGTTTGTAGAAATAGCCATCTTCAGTGGCGCAGCCAAAATTAGAGTAAAGTGCTACTGTGTTGGAATACGTTCCACTGAGTATGCGAAGCCTATCCCAATGATAGGTATGTATGCACGAGGTCGTAAACATGAACCGGTACCTGTTATACTATCCTTGTTGTTAATAATGATATTTTCTAACATGCAGGGATTCTAGTTGCATCATCTGTCTTATATCGGCTTAGTGAATCATTACAGGTGATCGTTATATCTGGAAAGTGCCAACTCATAGTGGAAAAGCGACAATTACTTGGTTTAATTGTTGAGCCAAAAAGTAGGATAAGTGCGCCCCATTTTGTCGGGAATGGAAGTGGATGATAGAATCTTAAATTTTTAGTTTCGTTTTGCATTCTTTATTGGTTGCTAATCATTGAGGTATTTAATGAAAAAGAATATTGTAGAATTTGCTAAAATAACGGAAAAATTTTTCTTCGGAATATTGTTACTTGATTGATGATAAATTAGGTGCAACAGTAGAATAGAGGGGGGTGGTCATATTTGGTGTGTCTGGAGAAAATTTTTTCGGTAATACACGATTAGAATCTTTAACTGATTAATAAATGAAGCGATTTGATAAGGCAACAGTTTAAAATTGTTGTTACTTTTCTTACTAAAATGTCTCAAATGTCGCTCTGTCACTATATCGAAATGATTATATTTAACTCACCGTTTACGTGCTTTTAAACGGCTCCAACAATGGGGCAAAATATGTGTCTATGGACAAACCAGTCTACAGAACACAACTTTAATAAAACTTTATGTTATTTTTTTTGTCTTCTCATTCTAATGAGAAGGTATTAGTTTTATGCATAATTTCATTTTGTCGGTCACAGAAAAAACGATTTTTACGAAGGTGTCTATAGTCTATAATCTATATGCACGATAACTTTCGAAAGATTTATCAGGTTGGATTTTGCTTTGGCACACGTTTTAAGGCCTAAGAAGAAAGAATGAGTATTTTACAATATCTGAATAAGCAGCCCCAGATTGAGCTACAGAAATAAATATAATAGAGTTGAACATAATGCCGAAACGTTAGTGACTCTATTCATAAATGTTTTTTTTTTTGGTTTGATGATGATAAAAATAAAAAAGACGAAAGAAATAAAAAATAAAAAAAATATATATATGAGGAAATTTTTAAAAAACAGAGAAGGGAGGGGATTCGGTTGGTTGCTTTCACATTTTTCTTTCAACTTTTTTATTTTTGTCTAAAAGGAGAAGTTCTTTTTCTTTTCTCTTTTAAGGACAAAAAGGATTTTTTCAGATTGCAATAGGAGCATTTTATGGCCAATGTCC
Source organism: Belonocnema kinseyi (assembly GCF_010883055.1). NCBI lineage: Eukaryota > Metazoa > Arthropoda > Insecta > Hymenoptera > Cynipidae > Belonocnema > Belonocnema kinseyi. The sequence goes on along the minus strand of NC_046658.1, from coordinate 63,550,135 downwards.
AAATTTGGTGGTTGTATTCTTGGTTTTACTATGAGGAATTCTGCTTATAAACAATTTAGTCAACGAATGTGGTTTGTGTCGAAGTAGCTCCTTTTTGTTACTTGGAACTGATATTTTTTGCAGGAAATGTGGGTAAGTTGAAGTTTAATTCGAAATTAAACAAAATCAAATAATACCTAGTCATTATTTAAACAAATATAATAAACTAATTCACATTTCGGCTATTCCTTAATACATATTATGCATTTAAAATTCAGGTGTGATAGCACATCTCTTTTCAAATTTTGCATTGTACACTTGATATTTTACCACAGTTTTCAATGATTTAAACAATTTTAATTAAAAAATAGATAAATTTGTCAGTTTTCACTACAAAGATTTGGGTTCTTTATAAAACCAAATGATATTCTTTAGCAATTGACTCAAATCTCCATTATACAACTGTTGTTTATGATTCAAACAATTTGAAATGTTAAATGCATAAATTTCTTTGTTTTAAATAAAAATATTTAGGGTCTTTTGTAGATTCATCTATAAATATTGTGTGCAAGGTGCTTTCCTGTAATAATTGCATACCAGTGAACGATTTCTAATTGTTTAAACAAATTAATGAACATTTAAAAGATATAAATAGATAATCTTCTGTCAGATATCTGTTGTTAAATTATTACAGGAAAGCACATTTCATTCAATAATATTTTAGTTCTGCATTTGTTATACAAAATTGTTTAAATAATAAACAATTGTTTTATAATAAAGATTTGCCACCATAAAATATCACTTGGTTTTTAAACGCATTATATGTATTATATGTATTAAATTGTTTAGTTTCTAATAAACTTCATTTTTACATCAGTTTCAAGCAACAAAACGGAGCTAATTCTGCACACAATTCATTTATTAACTAATTTGCTGACATTAATAAAAAAAATATCGCCTAATTAACTAATACCCCTAGAATTTATTTCTATAGAGTTTTTTCAATCACTCTGATTATTAGAGTACCAGTAATTTTGTTTACAAAACTGTGCTCTTTGAAAACATAATAATTTTTTTTTGTTTTATAACAAATTTTAAAAATTTTTGTTTAAAAAATCGGCCTTAACCGATCCATGGAGAATTTTTTCAGCTTTTATTTAAAATTAAAAAATTTAAATTGGATTAAAATTGTGGCCTGTAGACTGATTTGTCCAGAAACCTTTTTTACCCCACTGTAGGGAGGGAAGGCAAACCTTTCACTGGTCACAAAAATAATATTGGTCATATACCTTACCCTTTTCAGTACTTTTTTTATTTTTAAATTTGCAGTGCTTTTGACCGTGCGGATATTTAAAAGCCCCTAAACGGTTAGTTAAATATGATCATTCAGATAATCGCAACAGACCCATATTTGAGACATCGTAGTAAAAAATGTAACATTTTGCTTTAACCCCATCAAATCGCTTTATTTTTCGTTTAATTAAAGATTATATTAGTTTGATGCCAAAATTTTTTCTTTCAGTTATAATAGAGAAAATGTAGCTCAAATTTCTAATCGATGAAGTCTTAAAAGAAAATTATTAAAATGGTTTACAAAAGAAGTTCTTACAAAATTATCACAAAATTCTCAACTTTAGTCTAACCGTGCAGCTAGAGATGAAAGTACAGGCCATCCGTGCGTGTAGGCTCAGACTTTTTTAGGATTTAAATTGAGTTCTTTTCGCGAAATAGTCTCTGAACAGATTTGGATATACTTCTGGATTCAAATGGATGGTTATATGGAAAAATTTAATACTTATTTTTTTGTCCATACATTAAATTTAGATCGAACAGAAAATATTGATATCTTTGTCTGGCTTTTAGCAATGCCTTTTTGTACGAAAGAAATAAGTTGGATGGAAAGAAGTTTACTTTTTAAGTATCAATCTTCATATTTGAATCCATTTAGAGATTATCGTCTGCTTTTATACTTGGACTAATTTTTCTATTTTGATCTACATTTACACTTTATTTCCAGACAAATTGTTTTGTTTTGAATTCGACGTAAATGTTTGAGTAGAAAATAAAGGTTGATACTTGCGTACAGTTTAAAGTCTTTTAGGTCAAAATTTTAAAATAAAATACCAGACATACAGTGAGGCATGTAAATAGGAATGAGAAACAGAAGTTTTGCAACGCCTGAATGATTTTTATTGCTATTTCTTGTACGTCGATTGAACTCGGCCAGCCTATCAAAACGCACTTGTGCCAGTAGGTTAAGTATTATTCATTCTTAAGTGAATGGTAGTTTAATGATAGAGATACGTGAAGAAGTATTGATGATATAATTTAAAATAATAAAAATGATTGTATTAGGTCGCTGCAGACAAAATTGCCCTGTTTTATTTTAGACATATCATGTTACTGGTTGAAAATTAATCTTTGTGATTAAGTATTTGACTATTTAATTCAAAGTTTTTTATGAATTTAAATGTTTTTAATTTAGAACAGAATAATTTTAGGAATGAAATATCATCTATAATAAAATCGAAAACAGGCATTTCATTTGCAGCAAGCCAAAACATGCGTATTATACATTTTGCATCTAATCATTAGATCACATTCTCGTAACGCGCAGCGCGCGGCCAGCTTCGATCGCTAGTTTGAGCGCGCCTAGGGCACGCGAATGTTCATTCTCGCGCTCCGCGCTCGGTCTTTGCATTATCCTCCATATTTGTGCACAGACCACAATGCGAAATTTTCTACATTGTATGTTAAAAAATATTATATCAAATTCCTATTCCAATTTCTTTTTGTGTGTACCTTGGTTTGGCACTGCTTATTCAGATATTAATGTTTACATTATTTTATTTTTCCTGATCCTTATTTAATGAATTTAAAGACATTAAAGAAGGTTCTCAAAGCACCTACGGTCTTGACGATTACATTCTCATTGCCATAATCGAACTTCGCGCCCTACTGTTAGATTATACAGGCTCTAATTTTAAAAAATTTTGGGCTTATCGAAAAATTCGGCTAAAATAGTTTTAAAATATATTTGGTATCTAGTGAAGATTTTTGGAGCTATGAAAAAAATAATTTTTTCTAGTTTTTGAAGATTTTCAAATTTCTGAAAAGTATATAACTTTTCTAATTTTTATCAAAATTAAACATTTTATTTTGATAATTTGCAAGTCTTTTACCCATCTATAAGAAACTTTGACAAAAATTTTTAAATTTCAACAACAAAAATTTCCAAATTTTGAAAATGCACTCAATTTTTTAATTTTGGTTCGAAATATCTGATTAACGAACTTAGCCTTTATTTTGGGGACCTTCAAAAGTGTATCAAATGCGGACTCGATGGGATAAATCCTTCAAAAGTTAGCGTGGCTACATCATTCAGGTAATCATACATACAGACATACAGGCAGACATACTGACAGACAGACACCGATGAAATGTTATGGTTTTCGGATTCTTGTGAGTGACGAAACGTAAAGATCCGTTAAAAACCAGAGATTGAGAATGTAAGAACAACTCATCTAGGGATTGTCCATAAACTACGTTACAACTTGGGGGGGGGGAGGGGTGTATCACAAAACCTATGGTTGGTAATGGTTATGGGGGCCGAGGAAAGGGGGTCAAGTCAAAGTATAACGTTACACGTATATTAACCTTTCAGAATTCATCGAAATTTTGTTCTAAAATTATACATGTTAACGTTTTTAATACGTTTGCAGATGATGAATGTTTTTGGTAGTAAATTAATCTTTTTGTTTGAAAATTGTTCTTATTTCATTGAAAATACAACTTTTTGTTTCAGAATTCTTAAACTTTGTTAATAATTCGTTTTTTTTCGGTAAAAATGTATCTTTTGGTTAAATTAAATCTTTTTAATTAAAATTGAACAACTCTGATTTAAAGATGAACTAGAGTCTTAAAAATTAAAAAATGTCTTTCTTTCTTCAAATTTCAACTTTTTGGTTGAGAATTCTTGAATTTTATTAAAGAATAGTATTTTCAGATGGTAAATTCATCTTAATGGTTTAGAAATTCATCATTTTTGGTTAAAAATTAAACTTTTTGATTCACAATTCTTTAATTTTATTGAAAATTCATCTTTATTGGTTGAAAATTTAACTTTTTGGTTCAGAATTCTTGAATTTGGTTAATAAATCGTTTTTTCCTTGATATTTAATTTTGTCTAAATTCCGTGATCTCCGTTTGAAATATGATATGAGGTTTTAAAGTGGCACTACTTTCTCAAAATTTTAAAAAATTGTTTTTTTCTTACTTAAAAATTCAACTTTATGGTGGAAAATTCTTCAATTTTGTTAAATATTCGTATTTTTTGGTATTAAATTAATCCTTTTGCTTGAAAATTTTTTTTCTAGTTAAAAATTTTTATTTTTGGTAAAGGATTCTGGAATTTTACTAAAACGTCGCCTTTTTTAGTTAAAAATTCAATTTTTTGATTGAGACTTCTTGAATTTAGTTAAAAACTCGTGTTTTTTCGGTAGAAACTAATATTTTGGTTTCAAAATTGATCTTTCTGATGAAAATTTAACAAATAAGTCTTAAAGTTGAACTTTCTCTTAAAAATAGTAACTTTTATTGTACCTTGCTTAAAAGTTCTACATTTTGGTGGAGAAATTTTGAATTTTTTTTAAAAGTCGTATTTTTTGGCGGTACAATCAAACTTATATATAATATCAATTTTGGGACTGACCGTGACATAAAATCAAGAGTTTTGGAACTATTTTGTCTCCCTTCTCTTTGTCTCTTTCTTGTTTCTTTCTCTGTTTTATGAGGCTTGACTCAAAAAAAATTCTCGTCGAACTTACCAGACTTCTCGTTAATTTATCTAAAATAGAGTGTTAAATATGCCCTTACTATAAATTCTGGTTAAAGGTATCAGAAGTATCAGACAGTGATGAATTCAGAAAAAGAGCTATCCACGCGAAGAACAATTCAAGATGCTCCAACTTTATGTCGATCAACTGAATGCGTGTGAGAGTGTCTAACCTATCGGACCTGTCTGTTCTTTCGTACTTTTAGGGCTCTACTTCATAAATGAAATAGATCAAAATTCGGAAATCTTCACAGAATCTATGTATTGCGTCCTTCTACCGTGTGTCAGTTTTTGAAAAAATTGTCAGAACCGTTTAGGCGTTATGCTAAAATATGTTACATTTTCAATAACTTGGGATAGGCCTAAAGTGCATAAGATGCGATTTTGGATTTTACTTATCTCAACTTTGAAATGGTTAGCCCATTTCTAACTAGACCAAACTTTAGATAACGCTCTAATAAATCTACAGTCCTAATTTCAAAAAAATTCGCAGAAAATAATTTCATCTGTATAATACCTTAGGAATACAACGTTCTGGTCAACATCGATTTTCTAGTATCGAATTTCGATACTCTTCTACCTTCGTGGAGTCTTCCTAACCCCATCTGAAATTATATGGACCACATGTTACATTTTGCCAAAGAAAATAACCTAACACAAATTTCCGAAAAGAAAGTGCAGCAACTGTGTTCCGTTTTGTTAAAATTTCGTCTCTCTATAAGCTATATGTGAATAAATGTATTAATATATGACGTTAGATACAACACTTGAAGCAAAAGTACCATATTGTTGATGCGTTTTGTTTCTGAAACTATTTGTTAAGAGAATATTCTTCCGAGACCCCCAAAAAATATGTGCTTGATTCGGAAACTAAAAATACAATAAACAAATCGCGATTTTTCGAGAATTCGTCATTAACGCTAAAGCGTCAATTGAAACATCCAGCAAAATGACATAAGAGAAACTACAGTTGACTGGTAATCGAAACAAGATCTCGACACTTTTGTTACCAGAAATATTAACCAAAATACTTTTAACCACAGGTGCATTCTTTAAAGTCTAAAAGGCGCCCCACGCGCCTCGCGCTAGCCAGCCGATGCTGCCTTTTTTTCAACATTTAAATCTTTAAACGCGTTTTTCTCAGTTTTACATTTTTTAACATAGCCGGCAAGATAACTCAAAAAGTATTTAACCGATTGAGTTCTCCTTACATACACACATAGTTGAAATGATTGTCTTCTGTGTGAACCTCTCTGAACCGGCAAAACAGATTGTTTAACAATTATTACATTCTCATGAGAGAAGTTATTAGATTTGTGTAAAATTTGACCCCCCCCCCCCAGTTTTTGTCAAACGTCCACGTTTTGAGCGCCCCTGAATCCGAAAAACAGGTATTTCCGAATGTATCTGCCTTTCTGTATGTATGTATGTCTGCATGTGTGTCTGTCTGTGTCTGTTTGTATGGCTCTCTACACGGAGAAAAATAGATATTGAAAAGCATATATTAAAAACTTTGATATTTAACCATAATATATAGATATTACGGCATACTATCTAATATCTGCTATTCAACATACAAAATATTAAAGGGCAATATCTGTTTATATTGAAAGTATAAAATATGTGATATTAACAGTTAATATCTAAGATATTAAAAAAGATAAATTTTTTCGGAGCAAGGTCGCTGACGTGTGGAGTGGCGACAAAAGATTTTGTCTGTATCTTGAGCTTTCATCGTGTGTATTGTGGTTTTTCTTATATCTATTGCACTATAAGTTTTGGTAGGAAATGGATTAAATGTTTTTGGTTCTGTTATAATTTTCTTGAGAAAATGAGGACTCAGCTACAGGCATCTTTCATATTAGCCTTGAACAGTGTGTTATCTGTTTAACACAAAAATCGCATAATTATGCAAAAAGGCGAATGCTTGAGGATTCGGATTTTCAAAACAGAGGACTACGATATTCACATTCTTTTGCATTTTATAGAAAACGGTATGCTTTACAGGTGATTTTTGCACAATTAAAAAATATTTCTTGAATATCTTTGATTCTGCCCTTTAATATCTTGGATATTGTCAGTGAAAATTTTCTTTTTAATATCTACGGATGCTCTACTTCAGTATCTAGATTTCTGTCCCATAGTTAAATCGCTAAGATATTACCTATTGATATCTAGATAGTCTGTGCTGACATCTATTTTTCTCCGTGTATATGTCTGTCTTTGAACACGATAACTTTTGAAAGAATTAATCTATTAGATTGTCCTTTGGTACACTTGTTTAGTGTCCTAATCGAAAGTTTAAGTTCGTTACCTAGCCATTTTGAATGAAAAATCAAAAAGTGGGCACATTTTGAATATTTTTGAGACCACTTTTTTCAAAATTGAAAAACTCTCTGCACGGCTGTTCATAGTATTCAAAAATTCAAACAATTTATCCTGATGACTTTTTTCAAAAAATCAAAAATTACCAGAATTATAGCATTTACAAAATTCCAAGAAACACACGAAAAGCAACATTTTAAGCCAAATAACGCATGATATGAAAAAATGTCAAATGAAGAAAAATGTTGGTTTTTGAATGCCCTACAAGATTATCATAAAAACTTTGTGAATTTTCTTGAAAAATCCAAAATTCAAACTTTGACAGCATACAAAATAATGAAAAATCTAAAAATTATCTTCTTCGGCCAAACTGTGCAAAATACGATAAAAGAGGAAGACACAAATATGGTGCATTGGAAAAAGATCTACAAATTTGTTATAAATCACTTTTTAATAGGATGTGTAGTTTTGGCTTTAATCATGAAAAACGTCATTAACAGTAAAAAAATTGTGCCCGCTGCGTGGGCACATTCTTATCACAACTTTTGTCTTTATTTCTTTTTCGTCTCGCGTGTGGGGTTTCAAAAAAATTTAACTTCTTATGTTTTTGATGCTATTTTTGTATGATTAAAACTAAAAACAGAAATATCAAAAAATTATTCATGACAAATAAATCATTTTTACATTCTCATCAGAGAAGGTATTAGATTTGTATGAAATTTGACCCCCCCCCCCCCCCCCCCCCCTCCTAGTTTTTGTTAAAAGGTCCACGTTTCTGAGACTCCCTGAATCTATAAAACATGTTTTTACGAATATGTCTATCTGTTTGTCTATCTGTCGTTATGTTGTCTAACCTGTCTGTGAGAACGATGCTTTTGAAAAAAATTAATCTACTAGATTGGCTTTTGCAACACTCTTTTAGTGTCCTAAGCTAAATGCCCAGTTCGTTAGTCAGATATTTTGGATAAAAATACTAAAAGTGAGCTTATTTTGAAAATATTTGAGTACACATTTTTTTATGATTCAAAAATTCTGTGTATAAGACAAACATTGCGCACCCAAAAAATATCTACTAATTTGTTATTAATCACTTTTTATAGGGCACGTAGCATTTGTTTTATTTATAAAAAAAACATTGAAAATACAAAAATTAAATTTTTCGACACACGACACAAGCTAAGCTCAAATAAATAGAAAACATTTTTTCACCGAAGGAAGAGCAAAAAAATTTTATTTACAGTTTTTTTTACATTCTCATCATAGAAGGTATTAGATATGTGTAAAATTTTACACCACTCCCCTCTAAGGTTTTGTGAAATGTCCACGTTTTAAGAACCCCTAAATCCGACAAATAGGTTTTTACGAGTGTGTATGTCTGTCGGTCTGTCTGTATGTATTATGCCTGTCTGTCTGTCAGCACGATGACTTTTGAAAAAATAATTCTATTAGATTAGCCACTGGTACACTCTTTTAGTGTCCTAAACTAAAGGTCAAGTTTCTTTGCCAGCCATTTAGGATGCAAATTCAAAAAGTGAGCGCCTTTTGAATATTTTTAAGACCATTTATTCAAAATTCAAGAATTCTCTGTACGGTTATTCATAGTATTTAAAAAGTCGAATAATTTATCTAATGACTTTGTACATAAAATAAAAAATTATTAGAGTTATGGCATTTACAAAATTCCAAAAAACACACGAAATTGAATCTTTTAAGCCAAATAACGGACGATATAATCTGAATGCCCTAGAAGATTATCATAACAAGTTTTTGAATTTTCTTTATAAATCAAAAACTAAAGTTTGACAGCATAGAAAATAATGGAAAATCCAAAAGTTACATTTTCACAGTATTTCAAATATTC
>NC_046658.1:63464745-63541036 GCF_010883055.1 Belonocnema kinseyi | reverse complement strand
ATATATAATTTAGACGTTAAAAAAGGATAAGGCTGCTCAGTAGACCGTATGTGTAAATTTCAAATTATAAAAAGAACATTGGAAATGAGCAAATTCAGTTTATGGAAAAACGACAAAAGTTGCAATAAAATATTTAACAACAAATCTTTTTCAAAGAATTCGCATTTTTTAAAAGAGACAATGAAAATACGCCTGTTTTAATACTAAATGTAAGTTATAAATTATAATAATATGAATTTATGGGAATGATATAAAATTGCAGGGAGAAACTCGAGTGTGAAGCACGAGATACGCGATGAGAATGTTTTCGTTGAAGCCGAAGGAGCTTTAACAAAAGAAAATTCACAATCACCAAATTACTGTTTGCGATACTTTCACCTTCAGTTTTAAAAAGTCTATTTAGAAAGATCGAGCGTGTACCGCGAGTTAAATACATTACCGAGCGCGAAGTGCGAGCTAAATATAATATCAAGCGCGAGAACCAACAGTTGCGCGATTGTTTTATTTTTATTTTTTTGGTTCACACAGAATCTATGAATATAAACTTCAAGAAACTTTTTTGTTTTTTCGTTTCAGACGAATCTGTGAGAAACTATAGTGCGGGCAATTTCACATCTCCCGGCTGAACATGTTCAACATCTGCACTTACAATAAAAAATGTTATGCATATTTATAGCTGAAGAAATTTTTTTTTCTTCGTTAAAAAGTGTCTTAATAAACCATAAAAGTTTTGATAAGATTCGTTATATTCTTCATCTCCCAAAATTCATCTGTTTAGTTAGAAATTGATCTGTTTTGCTGAAAATTCCTTTTTTTTTATTGAAAAATTTTTTTGGTAATTCAAAACTTACCTATTCCGTTTTCGTCGAAATTGTTTCTTTTTAAAGTAAAAATTCAATGTTTTCTAAACATTAAAACATTTTCTTGAAAACTCGTTTTTTCCGTTCCAAATTAATGTAGTTTGGTTAAAAATTCATCTTTTTGGTTAAGAGTTCTTGTATTTTGTTGGAAATTCGTATTTTTTGGTATAGAATTAACTTTGTTAACACAATTTCATATTTTTGATTAGATAATTCTCCTTTTTTGTATAGAAAATTCGTAATTTTGTCTTGAAAGTTCAATAATTTAGTAATAAAAATGAAATATCTGGTAGAAAAATCGTTTTTTTTTAAATAATTTAAAATAAATTTTTTTTAATGAAAAGACTAACTTTTTCTTTTTTGATTAAAATGGTACTTTTCTTAGTTTAAAAATTAAATAATATCCCGATTAGTTGTTACATAAAATTCAATTAGACACATTTCCACACTTCCTCTGAAAATCGTTTTTTAATTTTAATTTTTGAGTTATTATCGCAGTTTATAATTCACCACATTCGATATACACATAATATACACATACAAAATTCAGTATAAACGTAAATCGGGATTTACTTACAGTCTTTTTTACTTCAAAAATTTTCCAAAATTGGTAACGTAGTTTATGGATGATTTAATGATAATTTGAATTTAATTTTTTTTAAATAATAAGCATAAATGTACTTTTAATTATAATACACCTAAGAAATAAGCGTTACTGAAGTGAACTTTTGAAATCTAGAATTTCAAATTATCTGCGTAGAATCAGATCCCTGACACGAAAATGCTTATTGTGCTCATTTTGCTCTGCACGTTTTGAGCAATGAACTGGAGCGTGTACGATCCTCGGAAAGGCAAGAGAAAGTTGATGATCCTCAACAAGAATGTTCATCCATAATCATCTCAGCGGCAAATTCGCTATTTCTGCCGCCTCTTAAGGTCTATTCACCTTAAATGTTGCTTCTGGTGATTTCGTACGCAAATTCTGGTGATACAATTCTTCGTCTCTTGGTAATTTGGTGTGAAAAATAGTTAAAAATTTATTTTGAATATTTTCGATACTTCTAAACTGGTTTTTATGCAAAACTGGGTATATTCTTAATCTATCTGAAATTCTATTGTAGAACAATAAATATGTTCTCATTTATGTTTCTATTTATGAAAAGAATTTCTTAATTTTAGAATTCCTGTGACTATATACATACTTTATCATACTTATCTTGTCATCGTCATTGTTACTAAGTTCATAAGTTCACGCAGAACCCGAGAAAGCATGTATTGAATTGTACTGGTGGAGACCCTTTTATTTTATTGGACACAAACGCTCCATAATTGTTAGTGAATGGAGTCGAAAGTGTAAATGCGGTTGTTTTCAATGACCCTGGCGTAATTGTATATCCCAAGAACGAAACCTAGAAAGGAGCCTCATTCAAGCGAGATTACAATAAGTATTCTTTATCAGGACCATTGATATCAAGTAACTTACTTTAAATTCCAAATTTTGTGTGTGTATATTTTAAAGTCAATGAAGTGAATTTATGAAAAAAATAATGTAAAAAAATAGAACAAACTTTAGCTGAAATATAATAATGACATATCTCATGAGGAAAATGATGTACCGTTTTATATCCAGGTTTATAGAATGGAAAAATACAACATACTTTTAAAAAGACATTTCTAATTTGATAATAATCTTAATCACTTCTTCGTCTCGCTAAAGTGAGATTAAAGTTATGACAAGTCAATTAAATTACTGCAGACATCTCTCTCATTCATCAGGTTACATCTTCATTCTTAATAATATGAAACAAGAAACTAATTACATTTTCTATTTAATTTTTTTCTCATTTATAGTGGTGCTTAATTTATAACTATTTGAGTCAGATAATGCATGAATTTAAAATTAATTATTATACTAATTATACTGAACTCTGGGAAAATTCACCCGTGAAATAAACCCATTTATTCTTGATATATTTATTTTAGTCAATTATTCTCGTAGACTATTGAATATTCCATTTCCAATTACAAGTAATGTTCTCTCAAAGTTATAAAACACAACAATGTCCACTTTCAAGTAGAATGAAAAATCTTTGAGGAAATGCGAAATGTGACCATCAACATATTCTTTAGTACATTTGCCATAATCTCTCAAACTTTAAGCACTTCCCGGACGTAATTCAGCACCAAGGTGTATCTCACGGATGAAGAGAAACAGTACAGTTAGGCGACCGAAAGAGAGACGCGATAATGGAGTGAGACTAATAACACTTGAGCGAAAGCAGCAGGATCTCCTTAGCGCATCCAGGATGTTGAAATCTATGAGGGAATTTACACTAAGATAAAAGACGAAAAAAACAGAGTAAAAAGTGTGAAACACATTTCTTGGATAAAAATTTATAAATCAATTTGTGACATACAATATTATATTATGATCCAAGGAGGAGCAAAGAGACTTTTACCATGATTGTAATTTTTACATTCTCATCATTTATGAAGAAAAAAGCATTAAAATCGTCCGAAATTTCACGCCTGAGTTTCTCAAGGGATTTCCATGTTTCGAGAATCCCTGAAGCCGAATATGGAGTTTTGGCGATGGCAGCTGTTCGTCTGTCTGTATGTACTGTGTATTTATTACTGCAAACATGACAACTCTCGAGAAAATGAACGAATCAAATCGGCATTTGCAAACTTTTTGGGGTCCTAAAAGAAAGATAAGTTTGTTAAAAAACTTTTGGGGAAGAATTAAAGCTTTTTAACATATTTAAACATTTTCCTGCAACTATTTTTTGATAGGACCTGTCTTCTTGCTTTTATGCTATGAGAAATATGCCAAATTAAAATTTTGAGCTAAACGACGCCCCTGACCGCTTGTGATAAAACGAAGTACAGGGGCCTTCCACTCTCAGAGGATAAATTCTATAGGCAGTTATAGAATCCGATGCCTCAATTATAGATAGATAGAAAGATAAACGTTTATTTTTCGGCCTGCTGACCTTAAAAAATGGACTTGCTTACACTTCCATTTTTTACAGAATTTTCTGACAACGACCTCTTAAAAAATAACATCCATCTACACATTATCTTGGAGCCGCTCGCTTTTATAGCCTGGCCTTCCTTGCTTCGCACGCATGTCGCTTCTTTCACGTTTAGCCTCGCATTGCCATCGTCTGTCTCCGCAGCTAATACCGAAGCTGTAGCTATTATTTACAATATTTAGAATTTTCTTACACCTACTTCCTTTCCTATTTACAATCTATCCTTCTCTATTCCTCTTTCTCCTTTCTTCTCTTCTTCTCCATCTCACTCAACACCACCTTTACCCATGCTATTGCCCTTTTATCTGCCGTTTCATGCAACAATACCTCCATCCTTATCCAACTTCTTTCTCTAATTTTGCATCTCCTTTCCGGCACAATTCACAATACCTCTTCCCTCTAGAAATCCAAAATCTATTATAATCCTCCATGCATCCGCATCTCATCCTCACTATAAGTTCCTGACTTCCTTGCTTTCTATTCTCATACAAATATTGCACACTCTCCCTTGGTATAATCCACACACAGTTTCCATTAAACTTTGACTATCTTATTCTCTCCTCTTCTTCTGCCTTCTTTCTTCATGCCATTCTTTTCAACTATCTCAAATACCCTCTAATCATTCTAAAATACCTTTTCCTTTCTACCTTTCTTCCCATCCCTACGTTTATTCTCCTGCCCCTACCAACACTCCGTCACCAGCTTACTTCCCCCCTCTTCTGAAATTTTATTCTCATATTTAGACGCTCGACTCCCTGTTATAATCCCTAAACTCATTCTTCCTGTCTCCCTCCAGACACTATAGTTCGGTGTATTCGTCGTCAACCCCAGTGTCCACTTTACATGCCTCTCCTGTATCCTATTTACGTCCACACTTACCTTCCACCCTCACACCTCCACTCCATAAAATGAGACACTTATCTCTAGCAAATATAACAATTTTATTCTTCTTACAAAATAATCTGCAAACAATTTACTCCCTGGTTCCCACACCTGCCTTATCACCACTTTTGACCTTCTCACTCTCTCTTTTATATGCCCATATACTTCCCTATTTCTTCAAAACAGTAAGCCCAGGTACATAAGCTTTTTTACTTCCTGTACCGCCTTTTCATTCCATCTCCACTGGCCTCCCTTATCTATCCCACCTTCTTTTCTGCAAACCATAACCTTCGAATTTTCCGCATTTAACTCTAACCTTTTCTTGTCCAAGTATCTTCTCAATCTGTTCATCATTTCCTTTAAAGCCTCTTCGCTCTTTGCTGGCAGAACTATGCCATTTGCATATGAGAGTGACCATATCCTAACTTCTCCTACCCTAACTCCTTCCACCACTCCACCTGCTAGTTTGCTTAAATATTTGTGATTAAAATTGGAAAAAGCGTTGAGTTAAGCGGACACCTTCGTCTCAACTCCCTATTCATACAAAACCCCTCAGAGACTCCCCCCTCTCACCCTATCTTTCGTCTCCTCATATACCTGTCTCTGCTCTTGTCTCTTCCATCGCCTTCCACAACCTCCCCCTACCTACCGAAGGGAACGGTCCTTCAATTTCTACAAAAAACGTGTAAATTTTTGCATCTTTTTTAGTTAATTCTCTATCCACCACGTGCTGCAAGACGCAAATATTATCGATAGTTCTCCTTCACTGCCTAAAGTCCGCCTTCGCTTCCGGCAGTATTCCTTTCCCCTCAACATCCTTCCGCAGCCTATCTGCTAACACCATCGCGTATTTTTTGTACGCCGTATTCGTTCGCGTAATTCATCTATAATTTTCCTGCCTCTCCCTATCCCCCTTTTATACAGTGGTATTGTCAACTCCTCCTTTCACTCTTTTGGTAATTCCTCCCCCTTTATACTCTTTTCACTACCCCCTCAAGCCTCTCCCTTAACTCTTGTGTGCCAAACAGTCACGCTTCGTCCTCTACCCGCCAAGCCCTGCTGCCTTAGACCTTATCAACTTCCTAGACTGCTTCTATATCTTATCATCATTCAGCTCTTGCCCATCTGCCTCCATCGTTCTTCTAACCCTCTTCCGAGTATCTAACCCCTAAAATGAATATTTAAAAAATTCCCTTCATTTCTCACTCCCTATATTCTCACTTATCCCCACCCTACGTTTTCTAAACCTATTTATTATCTTCCAGACGCCCCCTTCTATCTTAACACTTCTAAACTCCTCTTCGAGAAATTTTTCCTTTTCCTGTTCTTTCTTCTTACACATCACCCTAAACTTCTTCTTCATTTCTACGTACTTTTTACTTTTCGCGGTACTTCATTACACTTCCTGTACTTTTTTTTACCTTTCTTTTTATCATTTTACATTTCCTGTTCCATCGCGGTTTTACCATTCATTTCGTCTTCTTTCTAAATGCCTTCTTTTGCACACACCCATTCTCTTACTCTTTCAGATCCTGCCATATCTCTTCCACCGAATCCCCCTCAAAGCTTACCTTTCCCAACTGCTTCTGATACTTTTCTTTCGGCTATCTTGTCCATGATACCCTCTCCCCTAACGACCCTTTTTCCGCACCCTGCCTTTCACCACACTTCTCTTTTATCCACAAAGTTAATGGCCGATGGTCTGATTCCACCCATCCTTCAACTGCGAATTACTCTATCTCCTCCCACCCTTGAATATTCATGATCACATAATCTATCACCGATACCCCCATCTTAGTCACATACATATATTCTCTCTCTTCTTCCCCTGTTACCAAAACATTCACCATCATCTAGCCTCTATCCTTCAACCAGTCTCTTGAAATCTTCCTCTCTTCATTTATTATCTTATCCTTCAATTTCCTTTCAAAGCTCTTCCCTTCTTGGGACAGCCCCCCCACCCCCCAATTATCGCATTCCTGTCCCCATCCAGTACCATTATACCCATTTTTCGCTCTCTTATTAAGTCTTCCACCCCTTCTTTAATCATTTGATTTCCTCCTTTTTGTACACAGTCACAAACTTGTACGTTACCCCTCCTATCTTTACTGTTATCATTTTCATGCCCTCTTCTTCTCCATCTCCATGAACTTCTTCCACTAAGCCACCCCTAGCCCCTGTTATAAATCCAGCACTAGCACTTCCTTCTTACTTTACTCTGACTGCCTCCTGTAGCCTACACCTATAACCCCTTGACAACGTTGGCTCTACTCTATCCCATTACTTTCTCTCTACCTACGTCTCTATCAATCGCACCACATTAAATTCCTGAATATACCTCCAGAAATCCTAATCTTTCTTTTTTATCCCTGCTACGTTCCAGTACAGCGCCTTTAACACTCCTCGACCCTGCGTTACTCCCACCCCCCAACTTCCGCCGAAACAAATTCCCCTGCACTTCCTTCAACACCTCTTCCTCTTAGCCTTGCCATTTAGCATTATCTGCACATCCCTTTCCTTCCTCATCAAATCTTGATTGCTTTAACCTTTTTATTCTTTATCCTATTTTTTCGCATTAGCCCCAACTTTTCCTCCAAGGTGTCCAATTCCACAACTGCACTTCATTCTCCTTTCTCCCCTCTAGCCTAACTTTCCCTGCCTTACCTTTAACCCACCCTATGCTCCGGCGCCTCAATCATAGCTTTAAGTTCTAAAAAAATCCCTTTAGCCATTTCTTGATATTAGTTGACATTTCGGTTTTCTATGTCAAAAATAATATGAAAAATCGAAAATTAAAATTATGATCCATACGACGTAAGATGTCAAACAAATTTTTAATAAGGAACTTGCAGCTTTTAAAAATATACTGACTGTTTAAGTTCGGTGTCCTGTGAAATATATTGAAATATATTGCACTTGCACGGTTTTTCAAATAGTCAATTCACGTGGGCTTTACATGCCAGAAAAATAAAAAATTTCGCGCATGAGACACAAAAATACTTTTTATGCAGCTTCCACCTCGATATTTGGACTTTATATTAGGATAGGCCCAAAAAACGGAATTTCGTGCGATCAATTTATAATAGCAATCAATTTTTAGTTCTTGATGAGCTGAATATGCTAATATATTTTTAGCTGAGATGCCTCATTTCCGAAACAAGGCGGATATTATTCAAATCACAGAAAAAACGAAGGATAAAGTTTACATCGATTCCGGGTGAAAGATTCACCACAACAAAAATTAACCTTGCTGGATAAACTTAACATGAATCAAGGATAATTTCTAATTTTTAATCGTGCTAATTCCTCTACAATAGTTTAATTTATTTTGGAGAAGATATATCAGTAAAAATATTTATTTTTTTTTTCGAATTTTCTGTTGCTGATTGTACAAGTGTTACCGCCATTTGTTCACTTCATCGTGACGCAGTAGACAAGATCTGAATTATTCTCCCGAACTCAGTAAAACTGTCGCCGAAATATGTTAAATTTTTAAGCGTTTGCAAGTCTTACCTGCAACAAATTCTAACTTTTATTTTTTCTGTGTTATTTTCAATCTGGTCTCCTGATTTACAGCTCGAATTCACTCATAATTTGCCGTTTGCCCATTGCTGCTATAAGAATGCCATAGCAGTCGACAGATTTTATTCCATCGCAATTCAATAAAATTGAAATTGAATACAACAATTTTTTCTTATTTTTAATTTTTCGCAATCTTTAAATGTCAAATAGGTACTTCCATGAGGTTTTCTGACATACTACATATAGAAGAAAATTAGTGACTGTAAGAATTCATTTTTCTTATATCTTACGCTTTAATTCAATTTTTTCAATTTTGAATACGCTTAAGAAGATAAAAATATTAATGGATTCAAAAAAAAAAATTTACAGTATATTCAGTTCATGAAGAACTTACGATTTTTTCTAATTAGAAATCGATTATCAACGTTGTACATCGAAATTATTATTTAAAGCAATTGATGAATATTCGTTATAACTTAATCATCTATTTATTATCTACCATTGCGCATTACTACCTTTTTATGTACTAATGTCACCAATAAAAGTCAATAAGACAGGGTTACAATGAATACTAATGATAATTAGTTGAACTAATTTATTCTAAAATCAAGACAAAGAACGTTCTATGTACATGAGTTTTCTTTTACTCAGCGCGATTCACTAATTTAAGGACGAGCAAACACATAATATCTGGTAGATAAGTTTATCCAAGCAGTTTTTCGGCGCACAATTGACCTCGCAATAGAGAAATTGGTGTAGATATCCTTACTTTTTCTTTTGTAAGTAGAGGCTTGCTTGGAAGCTTTTTTCCAGATTTCTCAGAAATATGTGCTGGCAGGCAAATTAGAGGTATAATTATCTACGAATTTATTTACAATTCCTACGTATGTCTTGAACAAATTAATTTGTCTTTCCCTTGGGAATACAACGATATACAAAATTCAGATTTATTCAAACATGTAGATACAACCTTTATAAAAAGTATGGAAGTATTTTTCTTGATGTATTGTGCTAACCCGATGAATTGATCAGTGTGTCAATCAATTCTTATTCTTCGATCATGAGAAATATTTTCTTGAGTTATAGTATTTGATTATTCGAACTCCATATTTTCTTGTGTTGTGTAATTAATTTTAAAAAAAGTAAGTCACATTAGAAAAGTAAAAACACTTCTGGATTCGTCTAGGAAATATCTCGGTCAATTTGTTAAACAATTAAGCCATTTGTTATTTTTCTGCAATTGTTATAAATAAAGTGTGAACCGGATCTAAAAACCAAGTGCACCATTACATTCCTCTCGAAAATATCTAGATGTTCATTTTTTTGTTTATTCGTAAGCACATTTTCTAAACAATGAGAGCATTTGTTGCTCAGCGCTCTGTTGCTCCGTGACGTAGATATGGATTTCAAAGTTGTGGAATTAATTTTTAAAAAACTAAGAGTCATATAAAAAAGTGGTGCACTTTGTTTTCCGATGCGATGCATACTTTGTTTATAACAATTGAAGACAAATAACAAATGACGTAATTTTGTAACAAATTGTTTAAACAAAAAACCAAATATTTCCGAGACGAATCCAGAGGTATTTTTACTTTTTTGATATGACTGTTAGTTTTTTTTAATTAATTACACAACTTTGAAATCCATATCTGTGGCAAACTTCAACGTCGCTATTTTTTTTATTTGATAAAACTTGTAAGCTCACTGTAAGTTAAGCTGATTTATAAACGACAATAAACTAACGAGAAACGGGAAATGAGAGGAATATACGCTTCCAGTGAGCGTGAATGCGAAGTCACTAGAGTACATTCAATCTTGATGAATCTAATTATAGATGGACCTGCTTCATGTGACGAATAATAACGATACGTATTACATTTTTATTGTCTTCGAATTACATTTTTATTGTGGAGCTTCTAGATATTATTACGGAGGGATTTAGAGCATGATTTTTACGTGTGTCTTCTGCCAATTATTTAACCCGATTTTGCTTCATTTTAACACAGCGATGAAGAATGGGCTGTTAATTGCAGAACAAAAAGATTTTAATCTTATTCAGTTATCTATTTTTTTTTCTTTTATGGGCATCATTGTCTAGTTTTCTCGAACAAAACTGGACTCGTTAGGCATAAATGATATATACATGTTTTTTTATCTTCAGACATTTTTATTGCAGCTTGAGGATTTACATTAAAGATGAATAAAAAGATAAAATAATCTGAATATTTTCTCCAATTTTAAAACTTTAATGCATTAATTTTTATACGACGTGTATTAGAATCACAATGAAAAACGTTTATATTCTATTGTATGAAAATAAAAAAAATACATCTTAAAGGCTTACACACTTGAAATAAGGTACCATGCAGTTTTTATTTTTTCAATAAACTTATTTTTAGAACTAGCTCAAGGCGTAAAATATAGAATACGCGTTTGAAGCATGTACAATTACTTCCACAAGCTACAATTCTACGAGGTGAGATTGTTAAAATACTTGAATTTGGTCACTTGAAATGGGTGACTGAATCTAATCAGTCGGCATTTTTACTGTATTTTGACTTTGATGTAAAGAGACCATTGGTTATTTTATATAAAATTCTTTATTATTTTTTATTATTTTTTATAATTAAAATAATAATTGAAAATTATTTTTATTAAAATCGCCAAATTATGGAGTAACTCTTTGCAGCAATTTTTAATTCCATAAGGTATGGTGTTCAGAATATGCTTACATTTACGAGTTTTAGACAGTCAATAAATATAATTATTTGCTTCCAAAGGAAAAATTGTTCAACCTTTTATTAAATTAACTATTTAGATCAGCTTAACCAGTAGGTTATATTTTCAAAAATCGTCAATTTAGATGTTTCAATAATTTCACCTCATAGAATTATATTTTTTGGAAACAAATATCCCAAAATTTAATTTTTTTCACCAACATTATTATGAACGTTTAAAACGTTAATTATTTCTTTTGAAGCCCTAAGAGAGTTCTAAAAACATGTTTATCAAAAACAGAAAAAATACGTATATTATGTAAATGATTATATATTTTGCGGTGAATGTAATAAATAAGAAATGTTTAGGTGTCTAGGAATAAAACTTGTACGAAATTTATAATAAATAATATAATAATATCAAAGTACGTTAATACTTTTTCATTGTGAGAAATTAGAAAAAATTGTTCTATTCACTTTTGTAAACAGAGAGAGCATTGCACCTGGAAATATTATAGATATGTACATTTGTGAGTTGTCAAAAATTTCATTATTTACTAATATTCCTAAAATCGACAGTCTTTTATAATTTTTTTGATAGCTTTGGACTTTTCTTACTTCACAGTTTAAAAAAATTATATTATAATTATATGCCTGTGTAGAAAACGATAACACTTATTCCTAAAAAAATGTATGTTTACACTGGTATCTTAATATTATCTTACAATTAAACGTACGGCGGGGTCGTTATGTACCTGCTTATGTTAGGCGTAACAGGTAAACCGAGTTCTAGAATTTTTACGCATTTGCATGTCAATGACATTTCACTAGGATGTATTAATTATTTTTTTAAAGGCATTCATGTTCGATTTACCCTGACATCTTATAAAATAACTACAATTTTTCTCATGCTGTCTGTTTTAGAAAATAACGTTTTAGCCGTTGGTATTATTACATAAACTTTGTAAAATAATATCTTAACACAAATATAATTATTGGGATGATCAATGAAAGGTTTGATTAAAAATTTTGATTTTTATTATTTGATATTAAATCTTCTCATTCACCATCATGAAATACCTAAATACTTCAAAATACTAAATACTAAATATAACAATATAGTAAACCGTAAAATACGAAGGTAGCATACATTTATTACTGATACTGATGGTGATGAAAAATTAAAAATATTAATTCTGTACACATTATTTGTAGTTGTATTCAAAAAATAAAAAAAACTTAAAACATTCGCAAGTCAGTTGAGCAGGTTACATTTAATACAATTTGATTTCTGACTTCCTTTACATAATTTTATGATTTATTAGTTGAGTACATTTTGACACCTTGAATCGGAAATGGTATTCCTCGTTTCAACAACTGAATTTTTATATAAATAATTTTTTATATTACGATAAAACATTTTGTGAAAATATAAAAGAATATATTAGAGTCGATGCAGGAGAAAATCTACTTTGTAGAGAAACTTTAAAATAAAATATATTTGCGGACGGCAAAAACTATTTTGCAATGCAAAATTCGAAATTCAGTCGTATCATACTGATTAAACCTTTCGAAAACAGTTCAAAAATTGTAGTGAACGTCGCTGAAAATTTTAGTCATTTTCCACCGGGTTCATCCGTGAATTACTACTGAAATTTCACTGAATGAAGTTCCGGGAAATCATGGGCTCTATATGTTTTTTTTTTAGCTGGTCAAAAAAAACAACCGAATTTCTCACGCGTGGATCTAAAAAAACTTGTTTACAAGTCTGGCGTTATTGATTTATAAAATTGATTACGTTTGATCCTGTACTGTATATTTCGAGTCACAATATCCTCGAAGTCCTGCTGTATTCCGAAATTCAATTTACAACTTAAATTCTCATTCTTCTCTAGCCCAGACGAAATTTTTGCCATTCCTCGAGCTTTGATCCTCTTGCTCAAGTTCAGAATTTGGCTCATAAACGTTGACCACTTCGCGAATAACATGTCCATAGGGAGTGATTCCGGAACTCTGTGATCCTCCAAATGGTCGAAAAGGCAATTGCTGATAGGGATAATTACCTCCTAGCGTTTCCTGTCCGTGATCATATTCATTTAAATTTCCCCCGGTTGCCCCAGATACACCAGAAAAAATAGAATTCCATCCCAACAAACCAGTAAGTAACATTGCAACCTTCGTCAGAATCAGGGCCTTCTTGGTAACCAAGAGAAGAATTCCGAAGATCAGAGGAATCAGCGAGACTAGGTTGAACTTGAACCCCAAGAGGAAGGGTAACAGAACTTGCTTTACCAGGGTCCTACCTAGAAAGAGAGAAAGGCTATGCTATGAAAAGTTCTTGGCAATGGCCTTGAACGTGCTGCCGTCTATTGGAATATCCTCATAGCACGTTCAAGTTCAACTCAGTAGGAATCAAGGCCTTTCTTTTCCTAGGTTTACGTCCCAGCTAGATTCACGTGACTAATTTGTCGTTATTTTTATTTTTTATTATCTTTTGAGGCGTTTGAAATTTTTTTCGGGTCTTATTTTTAATGAAAAATCAGTTGGGAAAGGCAAAAATGTAATGCATGGGAAAAAACTTGATATATAAATAAATGAAGATACAATTACCATTTTCAGTAGAAAATAAACAAATAAGAAAAGCTAGAATGAAATTGCTGTCTCTTTTATAAAACAAATCTGACAAGAGAAATTTTTTGCAATTCAAAATTAGAGCGAATTAAAATCCTAATATTTCATTTACCATGAAACTTCTGAAGAAATGGTAGTTGCATCTTTCACATTTTTATTAGTTCATTACAATATTATGAAATTTAGTTTATAATAAGTCGATTACCAATCCGACACATCCAATAAAAATGTCTGGATAATAATTAAATAATCCCATAAAATTTCAATTTCTTAAATGATCTATGCATTATCATAATATAAATTCATTTAATTTAATTGAATAATCTTTCACATAAAATTTGTATAAATTGTTTAGAGTCCTAATACAGTATTTATTATTTCATTTAAACAAATATTTTGCTTTTGAAACGTAATAATATAATATCACCAGGGGAGTTTTGTTACTATCCAGTTTCCTGCGGAGTCGTAGATTCACTAGTCTGTCGTTAGATAGCGCGCACATTCGATTTCATAATTTTGAAGTCTATTTATTTTAATAATAAGTTTATAATAATAAGAAAAATTATATATAAAAATGAACTCAGAGTAATTAAAATTGAAATTGTTCTTTACTTTCATTAACAACATAATTTATAGCAGAAAACATTTAAAGAGTTCTATTCTTCCTGAATAATTACGAGGTAAATTATAAATAAAAATTCAAGAAAATCGCTGATAAAATGGAAATTAAAATAATTCCTCTGATAATTACTTCGTGAATTATTATTAATTAAATATTTCATTATGGAGATCATTTCAGATAATTAATTTTCTAATTTTAGTTCTTATATATTTATAAATTATATAAAAATAAATATATATATATATAAAGATATTTATAAATTTCCTCAAATAAATATAATGCTAGCAAGAAAATTTTTTGGAGGCGATTAAGCGACACGTATTTTTTCAATTTCACAAAAAATTCGCATTTTTCTTGCAAATAAAGATAGATTTGATTAAATATTAAAAAAATTTTGCTTGTTTTAAAATTCCCGCAAAAAGAACTAATAGCGAGAAGAACTAAAAATTTAATTTATAGAAAAAAATTCTCTTGGCCCTAAAAATTATTTGGCCTGCACATAGATTTTACCGTGTCCTCTTAATATAAGCACGAATTAAACAAAAATATTAGATAAAATAAAAAGATAGTTTTTTCCATAACATCAACTTTCTATGTATTCAAAATTTAGCCGCCAAATAAAGTCGAATTTAATAGAAACCCCCACTTTCCCGATTTAATCGAATATAATATTAATCTTATGTAAAAAAAGACATTCTGTAAGTCTTATGCAAGCCAAATAATTTTTTTGAACTCGCGAATTTCTTTGGAAAAATTTTCTTCAATCTATCATTATTTGAAAAAAATTCCAAATTTCATTAAAAAAATATGGCTGTCACGAAATGAAGTGTCCCGCATGAAACTTGTGGGATTTCTTTCTTATAGAAAAGAAAAAAGTTTCTTCAAATTAAAAAAAAATTGACACCATTTTATCAATTATGAATCTTTTCGAGATATTTCAAAACAAAAAAATGTAACTGTTATACCTACACATAATTTCGTAGATTTTTGTTTCTGAAATCGATAAAATGCGTTTCGCCTGATTTCCTCTGAAAATCGACATGTTTTCGCCAAGACATATTATGGCTTAAATTGTATGTACCTACCTGTGTGATTTAAAATAAATTGATTATATACACGAAGAAAGAAAAAATCCTGCTCAAAATAAATAAAATACAATTTCAATATACAAAAAAAATACTGTCATCCTTTTGAATTCAAAAAATAAAATTCATAAAATGTTTTTAGCTGCAAATATAGAATTTTCAATAGTTTCTCTTTCGATTATTATCAACGTTGAGGAATGCTTGGCTTAAATATACACAAGGACGCCTATATAGGATCGACTGCTTTAATCCTTCCGAGAACTGCTGGTCCATGCAGTTTCACAGCCGTGTGGCAGTGTAAACAATGGGTCACCACCAGTTTACAATATACAGTTTATGTTTATATTCTTATAAAGGGGTTCTTGTGTAGTTAGATTGGTGCCATCTTATTAGAAGGCAGATGTCGTGCCAAAATCCGACCTCTCGAAAAATACATTTTGTATGATTTTGAAGAATTGAAATAATCTTATCAGTCATTTTTTAGAAAAGACAAGTTTATTCTTTATCCAAGAATTATAAAGCTTATTGAAAAAATTATTGTAACATTATGATAATTATTGTAAATTGATTGTGTAATTGAGTTTTTTCTTACTGTCGCTTCTAATTAATATTTAAAAACTGAATCGGTTTTAATGAACGATTGCTTATTTTTAGAAAGACATAAATTTTCACAACTTATTGTCTTAGAGCTTCAAAAATAAATAAATCATGTTCAAATATGGTTTTTTTTTAATGTTTTCTTTAAAGAAATTGTTCTAAAAATTTTCATCATAGAAAAATTTGACACAATAGA
This sequence comes from Belonocnema kinseyi, assembly GCF_010883055.1. NCBI lineage: Eukaryota > Metazoa > Arthropoda > Insecta > Hymenoptera > Cynipidae > Belonocnema > Belonocnema kinseyi. Next base: position 63,524,889 of record NC_046658.1, on the reverse strand, counting down.
GTTGCAGAGGACATTTTTCACGAAAAAATAAGCCATCATTTAATAAAATAACAATATTTCTTAACGATTGGTAAGAAGCAACAAAAAAATATTTTAATATAAAATATTGTTAAACTAATTTATTCGCAAGGTTTCGAACTGATGCATTCAAAAGAATAGTTTTTATTTGCAATATCATTAATAATATTATTTTGACACCTAAAATCAGCAAAAATGTTTGTTTCTTTGATAAATGACTCTGTGCACGAACTACCATATAAGAGTATGTCCATTAACTTTGAAATTGATTTTGCCTTTAAATTAAATACTGAAAGGTAACGCAGGACCAGAATAGAAAATCGACATGGGCATGCAAGATTTTTGAAAAAAGGTAAATAAGAATAATAATGTAATAAAAATAAAAGTGTAGGAATAAATGGAATAATAATAATGATAATAAACGCATAAGTAATAAAAATTGTTTGTAAAGATTTGACCGACTTCTGTTAAAAATAAAGCAAGTTACGACAAATTGGAATTGAAAAATGTTTACTTTATCTCCGTACACTGATTTAACTTAAAAGATAAATCTAGAAGAAAAGGTTACGACAAACACTAAGGAATTCTAAAAAATAGTAACAATTTATATTAATGGAAGCCGCAAGTCCTCAAAGTGTTTAAATGTAATAACTTGTTATAAATCCGTAATCTTGTGGTGGGTTTATGTTGAACTTTCGTTGTCATTTTTTATACCTCGTCACTCTTCCTGTTACTTAATCTTTTTTCGAATCTATAATCTTCGCTAAATAATTATGAGATTCTGATATTTTATACACATTTCCTTCATGTTAATAATCACAGTTGATTGACAAATGAAGCTCTATTAAAAAAATAAAAAATAGTATTCAATTTGTCTATTTTTAAAATCATAGATACAAAATCTGAGGCTAATATGTTTAAAAAATAATGGTGTCATCTCACCCAAATGTGAATAGAGGTCAAATAACTGGAATGGAAGTAATTACCTAAATTGGGAAACTTCTATAAAACTAGTGCTTCCTTATACTACCAGTTGATATTTAATGTCTAGCTTTTAATTTTGTGAATCGCTTTACAATTTTTCATTGTTTTTTGAAGAAAGTCATACAATATAGGTCAGCCATGTATGTGATGCAACACTGTGGTAAGTTTCAAATACGTTCTTGCAGCTGGTATGATTGTCTCTAATGGGAAGACAATCTTAATCCAGTTTTTAAACAGAAAGCAAGAAATTCATCTTTGTTAGATAGAGAATTTATAGGAATCTAACTAATGGAACTTCAATATAGATTAGAATGTGGAATTTAGAACGAAATTTGTAAAACAGTTAAGGCAAACTAAGCGTTACTTGGACAGTTAGGAAAATCTAACACATACAAACATAATTTTAAAATAAGGAATTGGAATTATTAGTACAAAAACCATTATAATAAGTGGCTAAGACATTATTCGATCGATTAAAACAAAAACATTATTAATTTTATATATAATTAATATTAATTAATATTTTTTAAGCTAGTTAGATCGCCCATTAGTGGGACAAGAATTTTGGGGTATGTCCTTAAGAGGGACACCAAAGAAGCCAATGCTGGCACAAGGAAAATCCAATGGGGCTTATTAAAATAATATGCCACAATTTACTTATTATAACAGAATACATTAAAAAGCAAGAATGGATTGTGATTACCACTCAATTCATTATTAATTCTAAAAACGTTCAAATTAGTTGATTGAAACCTTCAATTTCAACCTCAAATTTTGCTAACTGTTTAGGTAAGTAATTAAATAGTTACTCATAAATTAAATTTGTCAATAAAATTAGTAAAAATTATTACAAAATTTTCAATTATTTTTGAGCTTATAAATTTTATTATTTGGTAGAAAATTTTCTTGACTGAAAAATATGTTTTGATTAATATTTCAACTATTTCGTTGAAAATTCGTCTTTTTGGCTGAAAACTTGATCATTTTAATCATAAATTACATCTTTCTTCAACAAAAAACGCAACTGTGCATTTTTGCTCAGGAAATATGAAACTTATAATTAAAACGATACATTTGCGAACCAAAAAGACGAGTTTTCAAGAAAATAGTTCAAATGTTCATCAAAAAAGATTTGTTCGATAATATTATATAACGACAAGGGTTTGCATTTTGAACAATGTTTTTAATATGTAAATAACACAATACTGCGACATTTAATTTAAAGCACGGTAAAATTGACCGTCTCAGTAATGAAAACGCAATTGCGCAACTCGCGTTGAATTGTCCGCAAAATGAGACACCGACAGCTCGTCCTGGTTTAGGCAACTTTGCCCAGAATTTGTTCAAATGCGGTACATTAAAATATTCATAACCTATCGAATAAAATCGCTAAAAAAGTTATGAGTTTTATTCTTAAACGAAAATTTGGTTCAAGAAGGTATCTGCATTGGGGTGGGGGGGGGGGGGCAATTAGCTCAATCAATAATCAAAAACCAAATATTTTCTGGGAGGAGGTCTTTTTTGGGTATATATAACGCATAATGTGAAATAAGGAAAATGTAATTTTCTTAATTTAGGGGGGAGGGGGATTGTCCTGTTTGCCCCGGTCTGAAGCTGCCTTTGAAACGTAATAAAAATGTGCCAAAAGATGACTTTTTCGATTAGTGTAAAAAATTTCAATTATAAAATGCTGTAAGAGTTATGCGGAAAGTTTTGCAATACAACAGAAAATTGCGAATTTTGTAGCAGTGCATTCACAGATTTTGAGGAGCATTTTTCTTAATTTTTACTAAATATATAACTTTTCAGAAGAAAAATAAGTAGTGGTAATAAATTCAAAATAACTTCAAAAATAATAGAACATTTTGACTTTTATCATTTACGTTGGAATTTTAGAGATACTCAACGATATTTATTATTGTCCCAGTATTGCACATACTTTTCACGTTGTCTCATTAATGGTCGGTTCACGTTATTCGTTAAAATGAGAAATCTGGTATTTTTAAGTCAATAAATAAGTCAAATCAATAAGTCAGGAAATAATTAAAGATTTTCAAATTTATAAATATTCTCATTCTTGAGATTCACAACTGTCATCCATTTAACTTTTTAACTCTCTTTAAAACCATTGAATTGGCAAATATTTATCTCGAAACATTAATTTCAGGAAATTATCAATAAAATAAAGTTGAAGATTATGGGTCATCCCGAGAAATACATAACTCCTGCAATTATTGTCGAAAATTCCTTGCAATCACTCTCTCCACCATGTAATCACTCCAATCACTTTGCAATTTCACGGTGCAATCATGCAGTCGGTGTACACCTAATTTTGAATTTATGTACCCTTGGGGACATCCACTAATTATGTCAGGAATTTTTCTGACATTTTCAATCTCCCGCCCCTTCTACCAATTAAGATACCGTAAGATTTTATTTGCCTCCCCCCCTCCCCAAAAGTATGAGCAAGATTTTATAAACTCAGATAATGTGAATGCTTATAAATTCTGTTTATCAAATTAATTGATTTGATGAGAATTCACTTTTCGGGTTAAGAACTCAAATATTTCGATGAAAAAATCAACTATGTGGTTGAAAAATAATTTTTTTTGAAAATAAAAAATTTTGGTTGAAAAATTTAACTGTTTTGTAGAAAATTCGTCTTTTTGGAATTAAATTTCCAGATTGTAGTTGAAAAAATTTGTATTGAATTAACATTTTTCTTGGATGAAAATTCAACTTTTTTTGAAAATTTGACTTTTTACTCTAAAAATGTCTCTTTTGTTGAAAAACATACAACTTTTCGGTTACAAATTAATATGTTTTGGTTGGAAATGTATCTATTTTGTTGCAAGCTTGTCCTCCTTGGTTGAATTGAACGGCTTTTTATTTTTAATTAAATCTTTTTTGGTCTAAATATTTACTATTACATTTTTCGTTCAGTATCTATCTTTTTCAGATAAAAATTGAATTACTTAGTTAAAACTGGAACTACTTTATTTAAAAGTCATATTTTTGTTTGATAATTCATCATTCTCGTTCGAAATTTTTCTTGAAAAATTTGATAAAAATTATGTTTTGTATCAAAAATTTATTTTCTTAACTAAAAATTTAACTGTTTCATGTTTTTAAAAATTTTCTCCTCTTAGGTAGAAAACTCATCTATAGTGGTAGAAAATTAATCTTCTTGGAAAAACCGATCTTTTTAGTTAAAATTTTATTTCGTTAAAAATGCAACTATTCTGCTCGAAATTACTTCTTTGTTGATAAATGTTAATTTTTTTAAACTAAAAATGTAACTATTCCATTTTTAGTCGGAAATTTATCGTTTTTACATGAAAATTTATATATTTTGAAAAAAATTCATCTATCTTGATAGAAAATTAGCCTCCTTAGTGGAAATTTCATCTTTCTGGTTGCATATTCATTTTCTAGTTTAATTTATTTTGCTTAAAAGTCGTGTTTTCGTGTTACGAATTTAATTATTTTGGTAGAAAATTCATATCTTTGGTCTTGATAATTTGATATGTTGATGGGCTTCGGTGAAAATTCATTTTTTTAGTTGAATTCAAATATTTCTGATTGAAACTTAAAATATTTTTTGGTGGAAAAATTAACAATTGCAATTTTTGTTTAAAATTTACTTTGTTGGCTTACAATGTATCTCTTTGCTTGAAAAATTTAATATTTTGTTCCAAATTCTTCTTTTTTGGTAGGAAGTTAATCTTGTTTTTCTGAAAATGGATCTCTTCAAAATAAATGTGGAGAAAAACATTTTTTAGCATCAAAATGATTGATATCCTAGGCTTAAAGTTTTCTTATACAAGGAAAAGTCAGACAATCTGAAAATTTAAAAGTTTGTAGCAACACTGGTTCGTCAATTTTTTTAAATATAATTTTTGTTACTTTTAATTGTATTCTTCAGTTACATTTATAATTCTAGTTCACTTTAAAAATACCTAATTATAATCTATGAGTACAAAATGATTTGAATAATATTTGTATGGTCCCTGAGAAGTATTAAACTTCTGGAATTAAATACAACGGCTTACTTGTTTGACACATAGCGGTCGCAACATACAAGTTTTACGTCAGATTAGGTATTAATATACAGTTTCTAACTAAACGAATTCATTTTTCGATTAAAGGGAATTTTAAGTTGGTAGGGTCGTCGATACAATTATTAGGAGTTAAAAACTGTTTTATATTTGGAAATTTTTTGAAAAAAGCTATAGCTAAACGATGGACGGATGAATAATAAATTTATTTCAGTTTGAAATTTCTACAGTAAGTTACGCATTCAAAATAGAAGATAATTGACGTTTACAAAATTTTACAACCATTTAAAAATAAAACAACGTCTTTTCAAGAGAACATAGTGATTAGTATAGCATAATGATTGAATTATTGGCCTCAGAAATAATGATTGAAGAGGACTGAAGAATGTCTTCTGACACTGGTTTCTCCCATTATGCTGAACACAAAATGACAAGCAAATATTTACATAGCCTGTTATTAGTTAAATTTGTTAAATTATTTTTGCAAAGATACATATAAATGACTTGTTTTTTAATAGTATGCCCAATTTTAATGTTCTTATTTTTTCACGCTGAGAATAATTAACGACCTATTTATTGATATACAGACATTATTTCAAGGTTGCCATATATTTTTCATTAAAGGTAATTTTGAACAAGTCAAACAAACATTCTGGTATCATCAAGTGTTAAAAGGATTACTCTATATCTGAATTTGAAGTAAAATGTATCATTAATCCTACATAAATAGGTGGAATACTAAATTTCAAATTAGTGAATAGAAGTACCTATATGTACCGAAAAAATACATTTATTTGTATCGAAATATTCATACAAATATTCCCTCTTTCAGGTTCCGGTATTTATACTGAAAATATTCAGCTATTCGTAATGAAATTTCAGTACACATAGCCACGACCATAGTAAATTATTAATTAATAGTAAAACCTGCTTTTCTGGTCGTAAAGTTCTATGAGTTATAGCAATTATTCGAGGACGTGTAATTCAAAAGTTTTAAAGTGAAAGTCATCAGAATCACAAATTTTATCCTGTTCAAGAAAGTGGCGCATTTTTAAAATAAATGATAGGGTGATATGCAATTATAAGTTCGCATTTATCCTCTCAAAATATTGAAAGAAAGTGTGAATTCCCACTAAAGTCAGTTTATGACATTTTTATTACTCTTTTAAAAAAGTATCCTTTTTTAAATATTTATTTCGTCCAATAAAGTACAACTATCTTGCAAAATCCGCGATTGAGAGATTAGACAAATCAATCGAGTGTTGATAACCAACATCGCTTGATTAAAATACTTTGTATCTTTATTAAACAAAAAGAATATTTAAGCATGAAAAACGTCACATTTGGCGTCTTTGGAAACCTACAGATTGTTTTCTAGGATTTCAATCGTCTACACATAACCGCTAAAATTAATTTTGAATCAAAAAATGTAAACTATCACTGAAAAACTGCTCGAAGTATTGCCTTATAATGGTCAGATATTTATTCTTGAATCTCTAAAGGCGCACTTTTAAAATACGCATGGTGCTAATTTCTTATTTTAGATATTCGCTTCGGACTTCTAACATAAATTTACAAGTTCATTGCCCATGAATCTTCGCTGATGTTTAAACATAAGCTATTTTCAATAAATGAGGCAACTTATTTATTATTTGTTATTTATAACTACACTCAAGTATTAAATTATTACAAAAATATGTTCATTATTCACTTATTAGTAAAAGCCTCTTTGAATAGAAACTACATAAAAAATCCATTTCTTTTGAAGCAAAAAAACTATAAATTATTTAAAATTATTCTTTAAAGAACTCAGTACTATCCTAACCTAAAAAGATTGAATAGAGGTCATATTTTGCATATGTAGAATAACGTTGATGCTTACCAACTCCACCTGCTTGTCTGTCGTTAAATTTCGATACCCGTTCGTCCAACACGAATTCGAGCATTCCATTTCCATTTAAAGTAGGCCCTACTCGCATCTGTAATCCAGGATACATGTTTCCCAAATCCCACCTCAGATTTCTACGCTCCATCAGCGTGGAAGCAGCCTTTATAACATTTCCGAAGTCTTTCGGATCTTCATTCAGGTCAAGAAGGTTACGTCCCTGACCTTCGCTTCTTTCCAGACGCATCTCCCCAAAATCGATTTCATCCTTCTCATTCCACAATTGAAGAGTACTCAGAGCACCCCGATTTATGCACTCGAAAGTACCGTAAATTTTTTTCGAAAGACACGTTCCTAGAGCCTCGTTGAAACCACTTGACTCCTCAATATTAATTTCCGGTCCGAATCCCGTATCCATTATTACCGTCAAACCCGTGGTGAAAAGAGCCAATAAGTACAAATTACGCAATTCATTCTTCATCGCTTTTGAATTTAATTACAAAGATTTAAATTTTGAAAAAAATACTCTTGAAATAATTTAGCTTTTTGTAGCTCAATGATCAAAATTGTTTGAAATTGTCACTCTAAGAACCAGATTCTCCAAAGAAGATAAGTACGAATTTCAACGAGGTCTAAAGTAAAACTGGTGATCCTAGTGACGAGAGCACCCACCTTTATAACTTTCGGGGCATTCACACACGAGAGAACAATCGGTCTCACTTGAAGAACAAACAACTAGCGAAAGTATACTCTTCGAAGTATTTATATTGTCTCATCTGAATCTTCTCTGAAACGCTTCATGCATCCGAGCATATTCGACTTCCGCTGGCGAGGATGATGATTCTGAAGCATGTCACGAAAGAAGATTACGACAACTTAAACTACCAAAGTGAAGCAGGATAAGACAATGAGAGATTACACAATTTTTTTTATAAAATTAACATTTATTTATAAATAGTATAAGTTACATGGATTCGACATGGTCGACATAAATAATCATTGGATAAATCTGTGAGCCGTGCACTTCTGACTAAGAACCGTTCGGGATGTGATTCACAAGGATTTCATGAATAACAAAGATCCATTAGATCAGATCTGGCCCGATGATGCCGGAGGGATGCTGCACGAATGATAGAGTCGTGACCACTTCAGTCTGATCTCCCACCACGAAAAGTCTCTTCGTCAAAAATAAATAATTCTTACATAAACTAGTCTCATAGTCTCTGTCGTAATGCCAACGTCTGTAAAACACTGTCCGTTGTAAAATTGTAAAGTCACTGTCACTGTCTTCATAAGGATTATAGTTTCCTGAATCAGGAATCATGAATCAAGGTTATATATTCAAGATTCATTATTCAAGAATCAAGAGACTTAAAGTCCTTTAGCCTGTCCCTGAGTCGAGAGCTTCATTGGGGTGTTTTTGGAGACATCCATCATTAGCTTGGTCACGATACTCTCGATGATCCCTCGACCACCTTATGGCGCAAGGAGGTACGAGGATGTACAGAAGGAATTTTTCTGATTATATCTAAATCTAGTTTGTTGGTTTGTATGCATTGTATGCAAGGTCCCCAGCTGATCTTGCCCATCCATGGTCATGGTGCTCCTCATGGTGGACTGGGTGAGCTACAACGTCGTAGTTCTGTTGCTTGGAGGCCAACAATTTTTGGAGTCCCAAAACTCCACTGATGACGAGAGCGATTTTACCGAGGACGAGAGCCTTGAAAGCGAGGAGAGCTAGGGCTCCAAGAGCAATGGGGATGAGAGCTGCAGCCTTCAATTTCAAGAGGAGGAGGATTGGCAACAGGGATTTGACGATCTTCTTCTTCTTGCCACGAGCTGAAAATAACGGATGGTATAAGTATTTTGCAAAGTGCCCTCTGTATTATTGATCTGATTTGTCAATCAGATTTTAAACTAAAATAAATTAATGATACACGAAAATGAAATGAAATTTTGATGTTCTATATTACAGAATTGATTCTTACATTCATCGAGGGATCGGGATTCGTCAGCAAGGCTTAGTTCGACGGTATGGGTGCTTAGGAACTTGGAAGTTCTGTCAAGAAGAGCGCTGTCAACTGCAGCTTCTCTGGCTTCAGGTTCAGCGGGCAAAGATGCTTCGATATCATTGAGGGACCTGGCATTATTAGCACGACTGGAAAAATAAAAAGGAATTAGACATATATTCCAAAATGTTGTCCCAACGAAGTATAAATCCCCAACTATAAAAATCTTATTAAACTTTCGTTTTTTATTAACTATGTTGACTATGTTCGTCATAAATTAAAACAATAAGAATTCAACTCCAAATTACACTAGATCTATAAAAATATGAAGACTGAATAAAGTAGCAGTTCATATTGCACAAAACGTAATCCCCGATTTTCTGATAATCCTCATTCACTTGATTACACACGCTGCAATCTCACTGAAATTCACTTTCCCGGCGTATTATCCGCAACGCGTACTCCAGGTATCCTTACCTGTTCTTAGCTTCATCGGTCTGGATGATCCTGAGACCATCGACGATGTTGAATTCCGCGGAACGAACAGCCCTGTCGACGAAATGGAGGGCCTTGAGCTTAAGGCACACCGTGAGGTCGGCCTCATCAGCACAGGAAGAGTAAACGTCAACAGCTTCCTCCAACAAAGAGGGTTGATGGACCTCCTGGGAGGCTGGAGCCGCAAAAGCAGCCGCGGCAAGGGCGAGAACCACTACGAATTTCAACATGATGCAACTCGATACTACTTTTCCGCAGGAGCACTTCTTAACCCCACAGATAATTTAGCACTGAATTGGCTCCTGAGCACCACAGTAAACTTATCCAGGCAGATTTTTTGCTGCTTGAACGACGACGATCGTATCGACACTGGCCGAAAGAATCACGATGCTGCCTTTTATCCTCGGCGCGAAAGGGGCCCGCGTACGTTTTTGAAATTTTGATGGTCCCCACTCTCACCTATTGGTTCTTGAGTGCCGTTCGTCGTGTGTCGTACTTGCTTGACCATCAGCCCGTCCATCCATGCCTACATAGTCTTTCGTGTGTACATAAGACGGGTGTTGGCCCATTCGAGAAGCTGCAAAAGTGTGTGCCTTGCCCCAGTGTGTGTCACTGGTTTACGAGTCATGTGAATCCGTCAATACGTGTATTGTGTGTAAAAGGATGTTGGTGTAAACGCACGTGCGTGCACACAATTATAGAGCACACACGCTATATGCTTCTTCTTCTTTTTCGTGTCCATTCGGTTCAGATCGCAGGTGGGACGGGAGATGTATCGGTCAAAGGCACCGAATTCATCTCGTTGGCTTAGGAACATCGGCCCTCCCCCTCAGAGACTTTCCCCAAAGGGCCCCTCGAGCCACATATGCTTCTTCCCAATTCCGCCTTCCCACGATTTCATCTTCCACGGTTTCAGTATCAAGGTATCAAGTTTTGTCACTAAAAGTTATTATAAGAGACTACTGACACAAAATCCAGTATCTCCAAGAAAAATTATGTACTTGGCCTCTGCTTTCAAGTTTGGAGATAACTTTAAATTATTCCGTTTCCATTTTTGACCTATTTAGTTTGAGGATCATTTATAATTTTTATCGACTAATCATCTTTAGGTTACAACTTCTTTCATAGCTGTAAGATCTTGAGGAAATGAATTTAAGATATTCCAAGTGTTCGGAAAGAAGAGAATATATTATTGTAATTGATTGTTGACTGGAGCGTTTATTGCTAATTATTAGATATAAAGAACATATATCTAAGTTTTGAAATTTTGCATGGAAAATTGACATTTGACATAGTTGCTAATTGCTGCCACGTGAAAGGAATTTGTCTCCACCTATATAAATATATACAGTTGCCGCTTATTCTATTACCATCGGTGTCATTTCTTCTGAAGTTTTATCACTCCTAGAAATCCTGTTTTGCTGAATGGATCTTATTTAATTCATGACGAAAACGGTGAAATTTTTGCAGAATAGGATGGCACTTGAGGAATGCGGGACTGACCTAAAAATCCTTGGTTGTCTGAAACTGAAGTTCCCTGAGAGTCTGCTTGGAGCATTTGACGTGAAATCCAAGGAAAGGTCCAATTTTAGTGGGTAGTTTCATTTCTATGAGTTTACTAATACCAACAAATTCACTGGTATAGATATACGTACATACGTACTGATACCAGCAAAGTGAATGGTATCAGTGAAGTTGCTGCTGATTCCAATAAAATTACTGCTATCAATAATTTAATTGGTATTATAAAATAAAGATATAATGTCAAAAAAATCACTTATACCATGAAGGTTACTTGTATCGATAAAGTTACCGAAAAAATAAATATTATTTAAAAAGTTACTGGTACTAAGAAGTTACTGGAATAAAAGGGATTTTATATCAATAAAAAATGGCTCTCGCATGGTTTCTTTATTTTATATATGTTCATCGGTTGCAATACTTCAATTTCTGTGCTTAGGTCTGATATAAACTGAGATATTATATTTGTTAAATTTGTGAAATCAAAGTTATACGAGAATAAAAAAACCAAAGTAGTTAAGAAACTTTCATTTTTTCAAATAGGACATACAGAACGATAATATTTATTGAAAGAGATAAAAACACTCTTTTCTTCTAAATTATATATTAATTAAGGAGAATTTTGTTTTAATTTTTTAAGCTTCGTTGCTTTCTTTGAATCTAAAATTGTATTTTCATCATTTAACTACTTTATTTATCTATCTTATTTTTCATAGTTCCATTATAATTATGGACTATGAGTACGTTCATCATTCATTTAGTTAAATTCTTCTTTTTACGTTATTCTTATTGCCTTATTCAAAAAAAATTATTTTATACATGAATAATTGTTTGGGTAATATTTTCCAATCATTTTGATTTAAAAATATAAAACCTACTTTCTGAAGTTGCATTCTCTGTATTATGCATCTTATGTATTATTGCGGAATACGTTTTTTTTGTGACCGTAACTTCAAAACCTAAATAACTATAGTTTGATATTCCTTGAAATGGCTCAGATTTAAGATCATTACTTTGAAATATGAGTGAAATTACGGATGATGTGTCGTATAAAGTCGTTGTTTGATGAAGGCATTAAAAATGAAAATGCCAAAATTTTGTGTTCATACGAGTATATCCCAATTACATGATTTAAACATTGCTTCAACTGAATTCCTTTACCTATACAAATGCATTAAAAATAATTGCAACAACTGATTTCAAAATTTATTCACCACTTTTCCCAGAATTAAAAAAAAAGGTTATACGAGATTTTTCATGTGACAAAAAATTTTTCCATCATGCATATTTTAATTTTCTCCTGCATTTTTTTTCGAAAGTTTTTGCAATTTTTTTAAATCTTTCTTGCGTCTGATTTATTTAATTGAAATTTATGACTAAACACACTCTCTAATAGGTCTAAGTAAAAATTCTAATATTAGTCCAATCATTTAAGTTCAGGGAAATAAATTTGTGGATTAGTGTCCAAAGAAAGTGATTTTTTTTCAAATTGGTTAATATCCTTTGTACTTTGTTCTTATTTAAGAATGCAGAAGAATTTTTCATATTGGTTCGACAATTATAAATAATTTTTTTCACGTATAGTTTTCAGTAGTAAGCAATAATAGAAAACTAAAAATTAAAAAAAAAAATGTTTGCTTAATTTATAATTTGTTTTAAGGGGCAAAATACAAGGTTTCTTGAATTAATATATATTACAAAATTTTGGGAAGGCTTAAATATGTTGCACCTAAAATTTTCATTATATCAACTCAGAGAAATATGTCATTTTTTATTTTAGAAAAGGGATTTTCATAATTTAGGAATTTTTTTCTTTTCACAATTTTGGAACGTTTTAAACAGCATGAATAATTTGTTACCTATGAAACAAAAATTATAACATGTTTTACTGGTTCGAACTGAAGAAATCTCAGATTCCTAATATTGAACATTTTCCGAAAAAGTGAGTAATGATTATTTTTCCTCATCTTAAACAATTCGATTAGTTTTAACATTTTTACTCTGATCTGCAGTGGGCTGCGGGGCCACCAAAAGTGGCCAAAAACCAACTTGAAATTTACTAACCGAAGACGTATTCTTCATAATAAAGATGAGTTAAACAAACTTTTTACCCAATTTCATTATATTCAAAATAGTTCTTTTATGATATTGAAGAGCAATATGAAATAAAGAAACTGTTTTTTCTTGTTGTTCTTACTGTTTTTTAAAGAGTCGTTCTGAAAAGCACGTTCATTATATTGTGGATCTAAAAACGCAATTGTTGTTATTTATTAGAGTGGTCAGAAATTAATACGATATAAGTAATAAATCCAAACATTAGCTCGGTTTTGAATCCTCTCCCTTGAGAAATTTATAGTAAAAGACATTTTCTGAATCAAAAGTTGCCTCAAAGTTCCACCTGGTATATAACGTTCTATAGTGCTTTTAGATTCAATATGATGTTTACTATCAGGTTATTTGCCATTTTCTGCTACTTTTGACACTTGCCAAAGATATTATATGAACGGGATGACTGAAAAATCCCAAAAAATAAAATTACGCAAAAATAAAATTACGCAAAAATAAAATTCCCAATTAATGCAATTCCACAATTGGAGAATTCCCGAATAATAAAACTCCCGACCTCAAATTACCGAATTATAAAATATCCAAACTCGAGAATTCCCAAAAATAAATAATTAAACAAGGTTGGGCCTTATCGTCCCGAAAAAATGGTGGAGTTGAACATGGGGATGGGCAAGCCGTCCCAAAAATTCGGAACAAATATCCAAGTTTATAAAAAATATTTTATTAGTCATCCCGAGTTTCGAGTGAACGTATGCCGTTTAGAACGCCACTTTTTTAGCTGAGTATATTTGTAGGCATTTTCGTGTGAGCAAAAGAATTTGTTAATTCACAAGCCTCAAAATAATTTGTGGACAATTTTTTTTTCATAATAATAACTTAAAATTTTCAAATTATTTTGACTAACGGACAACCTCAAATTTTCGGACTTAATCCAAATAACCGCACGGATCCAAACTTTAATTACTATATCGCGCTAAAAAATGATGCTGGGCTATGATGTCAGGAAATCGTGTAAATTAATTTAATCCATTGGATGTCGCACCGAGCGTTTAACGGTTTTTGTAGAATGTGCGTGCGTTGGTGATCGGTGTGTGCGAGTTGGGTCTGAGCCAGACCTCCCTGGAGAGGATGGCCGCGCCTTACGATGACCCCGAAGTCTCCTGGTTAGAAGAAGAAAAAAAAGAAACGTTTTAAAATATGCATACGATATGCCATACCAAAGAACTCGCGCAAAAGAAAGAACCCTGATACGCGACAGACTTTCTCCTAACCGACGATTCTCTTGGTGGAAATTTAAACCTGACGTTTTCGCATGCTGAAGACCATCAAATTTTAGTAAAGGTATGGTGCAAAATCTAAACATCACAAGAAGAATTTTCAGGCAAGTTCTTTCTGTAGAAAAAACACCAAATGAAGAGGTTAACCAAAAAGCTAATGCTTGAGGTGAATTCAATAAAGAACGTGCTCCAAGTAGCTATAGTGATGGAACACTTTCCTCTCCACGACGCCGGCGAGAGTGAACTCGACTCAGAGGATCGAGGTCAGGTCAAGGCCCCCTGGAAGCGCAGGCTCTGTACCGCGTTCCAAGATCATCCTCCTCCTCCTCTTTCTCCTTCTTCTTCTTCTTTTTATATCTCAGACATTATTTTATTTTACTTAAATTATTCTCACAATTACTTGGACTTGCCTCAAGTATTTTTTTTCCTCTTATGGATAATTGGTTGCACAAAGATTAATATTTTACATACACAATTACACATGCAAGATCAAGAAGCGGTGATGCTGACAGTCGTTCCTGTAGAAAGTAAGGAGAAAGGAACATTATAATTATTGAAAATGCCTAATTTATGGGAGCGCAGTTCACACTGGGCAATTTACTTCTCAGTGAAACTGAAATGAAATATTAAGATAGTGTTGCAAACATTTTAGAGGCTTTAAAAATGTTGTGTATTACTAAGTTTTATAACGTAATAAAATTAATATTCCAGAAAAAGTATCGCATGCATTATTAATATGTAGGACACATAGAAAATTAGCTGCAAATAATTTATTTGATGTAGGAACCGTTCAAAAACTACGTCACTTCAAGAAGGAAGAGGTAAACAGGTTCTATGATAATTTGTGACAATGGGGAGAAGGGTTGAAGCAGAATGTGACATCACAGATAAAAAATATGAATGCGAATAAAAATTTTTTGATATACTTGAAAAAATGAAACATAGTCATTTTTTTACAAGCAAAGCTCTCAAATAAAGACTTCGCGCTCTTTACCCGATACCCCGCTTTAACTTTTTATTACAAAATTTTATTTCTTCCGCATATTGAAGCCACTTTGTTTAAATTTTTTTTCGCTAGAATGTGAATAATCATTAACTCTATTCAAATCTTTATAATAACTTTGAAAATATTTGAAATATTTTTGAAATATTTGGTTTTATTCGTGAAATTATTGAAATATTTGTGAATTCTTTGGGAAATCATCAGAGTCTTCACCCAATCTTTTAAATCCATCCGAAATCTTTCGAAATTTTTGGGAAATCATTCAAATCTTTGTGCAATCTTTGAAAAATATTTGAAATATTTTTTAAATATCTGGTAATATTTTGGAAATATTTGGGAAATTATTAAAGTCTTTGGGAAAACGTTAAAATCTTTTAAATCCATCTGAAGGCTTTGTGAAATAATTGAAGCATTTGTGAAGTCTTTTAAATACATCCAACATCTTTCGGAAATCATTGAAATCTTCGAAATATTTCGAAACATTTGAAATGTTTTTTAATTATTTGGTAATATTTGTAAAATTATTTAAATCTTTTTGAAATCTTTGGGAACTCATTTATGCCCTTGAGAAATCTTTCGAATCTATCTGTAAAATTTGCCAAATCTTCTTAAAATTATAGAAAATCCTTGTTTGGTCTATTAAGTCTATCTGAAAGCTTTGTGAAATGATAAAAGTTTTGGTGAAATCTTTTACATCTACACGAAACCTGTGCGAAATCTTTAAAATCTTTGAGAAACCATTAAAATTTTTATGAAATCTTTTATATCTATCCAAAATCTTTGCCAAATCTTTAAAATATTTATAAAATCTTTTCGAAATATTTGTCAAATCTTTGGGAAATCATTGAAATCTTTGATCAGTTAGATATTTAGTCTTTGTTAGATATTTGAAGTATTTTTGAAATATTTGTGAATATTTGTGAAATTATTCAAATCTTTACGAAATTATTTATGACCTTAAAAAATATTTTGAATCTATCTGAAAACTTTCCCAAATCTTTGTGCAATTTTTAGAAAATCATTAAAATCCTTATTCAATCTTTGAAATCTATCCGAAAGCTTTATGTAATGATACAAATATTTGTAAAACTTTTTAGGACTACCCGACATCTGTGCGAGATCTTTAAATTCTTTAAGAAATCTTTGTGAAGTCTTTGAAATTTATCAAAAAATATTTCTTTAATATTTGCGAAATATCCTTGAAATGTTTGGTAATACAGTGAAACTCTTCTATAGCGCTGATTTTGGGCCTGACGGTGGGTGGGAACTAACTCATTATAGCCCGATTCGCTCTTGTTTGTTCACGGTTGAGAGCACGCCTGAGGGACAGCCGCAGGCCCCGTGCACCCCGCGCAGCTCTTGTTACATCTACCTGCAGCACGGCGTCAATTCTAGGAAGAGCTATAAAAGGGAGGGGTTTCAAAGGGTTTTACTGTATTTGTGAAATGATTGAATTTTTTTTTTTATTAAAAATAATATTTGGCCTAAAAACTTTATTTTTTTCGTCTGTAAATGCGTCTTCTTGCATAGAAAATTCTATTATTTTGGTAGAAAATTCAACCCTTTGGTTAAAATTTACTGTTTGGTCGAAATTTTATACTTTTGGGCAGATAATTTAACTGTTTTGTAAAAGCTTTGCCTTTTTAGTTGAATTCATTTGTTTTTTATTTAAAATAAAAATTATTTTGGTTCAAATATCAACTAATATCAATTGCATTTTTTTTAGAATGATCCTTTTCATTAAAAACGCAATTAATTGTTCAAATATGGAACTTTTTTGTTCAAAGCTCATTTTGTTGTTGAAAACTCAACAATTTTGTCAAAAATTGCACTATTTTAATCAAAAGTTAAATTTTTTGGTCGAAAAATCTCTTCTTCAAAACCTGAACTCTATTCTAAAAATTCGTCTTTGGATTAAAACTGTACTAATTTAATTTGAAAGTGGAACTATATGTTGGTAAATTGTAATCTTCTTCTGTATTGAAATTGTACCATTTGTTTGAAAGTTCATTTTTGTTATTTAAAAATTCAACTATTTCGTGAGAAAGTCAATTATTTTGTTGAAAATTCGTCTCGTTTGTTGTAAAGTTTAATTATTTGGTTTCTTAATTCAGCTATTCGGTCTAAAATGATTTTTGTTTGCTTGTTGAACTCATGTGATTTTTATACTGAATTCAATATTGTACCTATACGTTAATTTTGTTTAAAAGAATTTATTCCCTTATTTGAATGCAAAACCATTTTTTTCATTTGTTTTGGAGCATTTAGGGCTGTAATGTCTATCAAAATTTTATGATTGTATATTTTTTGTTTTATTTTAAGCTTTTATTAAATTAAATAAAGAAAAATTTTGACTAAAATCAAACTTCGTATACTGATCTGTTACGCAGAAGAAAAGGGATGGGAACAGTTTTCAAAATAGCGTGACGTTGTTTTGTTACAATCCCTTAGTGTAATAAGCATCTACCTTCTGTAACTATTTAAAAAAAATCTTCAATTCTTTGTATTCATGCAAATTCTCATTCTCCCTCATGCGCTAAAACTCAATTAATAGATGCTTACCTCAAAAATCGACATTTTCATTCAGTAAAGTTAATTTTTACCAGTTTGGTACGAAAATGCTCGATGGTCCCTTTTGAGTCCACATGAAAATCTTCTCAGATAATCATTCAACGAGAAAGTTGACTGACCGGATTTATGAAATGGATAGTAATCACCTGGCCGAAATAAGCGCCTGGGCAAATTTATGTCAACGAATTTTTAAAGTTTGCAGCATAATTGAAGCTAAGAGGTTGAAGCATGATAGTTTCATGTTAACTGGTATCGAATTTAAAAATAGTCTAGAATTAAGTATTCAATACTAGGATACATTTTCGAAAGTGTGAGATTTGAGTTTCTAAACTTCAAATTATTCTAATAGTATTACAGTCAATGACTGCTTTACATGTAACCGAAGAACTCTCACTTTTTGAATGACGTCCTTTCAGCCAGTATATGGACAATCTTTCTAAACTCTTATTCATTTAATCTAAGAAAATATGGATTGATATTATAAAGAAAGTTAGCGGAGATAGAAAAAATATTTCTTACACTTTTTAATGATAATAATTAAACAGATTGTAATGTTGTTGCTCAACAATACGAGTAATTTTAGAAAATATCCTATGTATTTTATTAAATTATTTTTAGTAATTAGATCACAATAAATCAAATAAGAATCTATTTGAGAAGGTGAGATAATTCAGTGATTCCGTTCTGTTTTAATTCTAAAGTCAATGAATGTAAGTGAAAATATTTCATGCTCGCCGTGATAAAAAAACATGTAATTATTAGTTCATCGCTCGCTTCTGTTAAGGAACAGTCGTGCCCGTCTACGTATTACACAAATAATTATTTTGTTTCAAAACCCTGTACACGAAACTTAAAAAATATTTAAAGTGATTTATTATGAAAAAAAATTAATAGGAAAAAATTGTTCAACCAAAAAAAGATCTACAAATTTATGATTAATGATGTTTTAAAGGTCGCGTAGCTTTGGCTTTAATCGCAAAAAATAATAATTAAAATAAAAAGATAAATTTTCGAAAGACCGACACAAGGTACATATCAAACGAAATAAAAAAAATTGTTTACTCAAAAATGATACACATAAGAAACCATTTTTAAAAGGATGAGTATTTTTTGTTTTAATCGTAGAAAATAACAATAAATTACAAAATTAATTTTGGGAAAAACGATATAAGATTCAATAAAATGTTAATTGAAAAAATTGGTTGCCTAAATTAAATCTATAATTTTCCTTTGAACCTCAATACTATAGAAGTGACTATTATACAGTTTAAAAATTACTCAATTTTTGTTTTTTATTCAGCATTAAAGCTAGACTTTTTTTGTGTCTGTTGTGTATTTCGAATTTTGGCCTTTCAGTTCTTTTGCCCGGTGACCTGCATGTGCCTTAGGATAATTTTACCAAATAATGTGTAAAATGTTAAAGTATTCTCATAAATTCAGAGCGACGTACTTTATGAATTTCATTCTGTTAGGGACTATGATATTAAATTTATATGTGAAGATTTTTAAGGTATATCTTTATACAATATTATTTTAATATTTTTAAAAGAAACATTTAAAATCAATTTATTTCATGAATGTGAAATATCTCAAGTTATCTTTATTTGCATGTCAAACAAAAATTCAGATTAAAAAACAGCCGATGAATATTATTGGTGACCACAGCCCTCAGTACACATTAAAAAAACTTCTAAAGCATCTGTTTACAACAATACATTATAATTACCAAGTTTAAAACGCAAAGATTACCGGCGTCGAATTCCGAAGTCCATTTAAATTCATCCATATGTATTTTATGTGTTTTACAAAGTTTATTCTCTAATTAAACTAAATTTAAAATACTGATTGAATTTCAGAAATAAGCCAGAAGGCAGCGGGACATACTAAATAGGTCCTTAGAGTTTACCTTTATGTCATGTGACTTGACATATTTACGACATACTTTGGATCTTTTTATACCATGTTCATTTGTGACTGAGTGAATTATTTTTTAATTATTGATTCCAGGTTGTTGAACCAAGCATAGATACAAATACCACATCAGATTTATTGTTCGGTATGCATTAAATCAAAAGCAAATTCTAACGAGTGTGTGAGTACCTGCAAGCTCGTTAAATTTAAACTACGTAACTGTAGATGGTGGTGGTGTCTTTAAATGGTGAAATGAGACGACAATTATTATTGTAGGTTGTAATATCCGTAGTATTAAAACTTGCGTGCTATGAAGAAGCGTAGGTAGGTTAGCAAGATCGCTTAGAAGGCGGGCTGGTGTGAAATGGTTGCTATTAACTAGAATACAAGGATTAGAGAACAAATGCAATTACTGTGATTCCTCATTTGTTCGATTATACCAGTGGAAGGCACTTCCTTTTTTTAGGACAGTAAAGCAAGATATTTGGAGAGAGTCTGGCGACTGAAAGTCTACGACCGATTCTTACAACATACGTAAAAAGGTGAATGAATAAACGGTCACAAACGATGATATAACTATAACGGCTCTCCATTTTTACACCTTATCCATATCTGCATTTTTATTATTATTTTGCTAATTTTGCAGTAGCAGTATTTAATTATCCTACTGTTAATATTCAATTATCTTTACAATGTTAGGAAAGTACTTTAATTTCTCTTAATTTAGTAGCATTTCATTTTTATTTTAAGTCTGAATCTCAAAAAATGTCTAGGATTCTACAAATCCGAGAAGTTTAGAGGTTGGTAAGTGCACATGAGAGCTAATAACGGTATACATTTTTTAATGAATTCGGCACTGAGTCACCACGACGAATTCTTATGTGGCCTTCGGGTCATTCTCAAGAGTGTCGAAATATTCTTGCATTTAATTATATGGATCTCGGTTCTCAAGAAGTTCGAGAAATGTTCGAAGAAAATCATATGGAATTCAGATAATATATGTATGAGATATCTTATTTTTGTCATTTGCTTGTTTCTAACGAGGTAAAAAGTGGTTTAAGAGATTTTTTAATAAAGATATTAATTTTATTTCATCAACAATGAAGCTAAGCTAGTTTTGACCAAAGGCCTCGTTGACATATTGGAAATATGCAAACTAAAAAGACAGATACATAACTAACATTGTCGCTTAGGTCGACTTTTCCATTACCACGTTGAAGAGAATAACCCTAAACCACAAAGCCACTTACGTATCTTTTTACCTTGGAGGATAGTATGGGATGGGTATTACTTTATTTCTTGACGGAATTATGATTGATGGAACCTGGCGTTGGAGTCCGATAGAAATTGGAATAAAGCAAATAAATTTGCATTATTATATGTATTTCAGGAAAAAAGTTTAGTTTGTTTTTGTTTAGTTTCAGGAATAGGTTCCATAACAGTAATAAAAGAAAAAACTATTTTGACGATAAAAACTTTGTTTTTAATTTTCTCTTCAAAACACTTTTTGAGAGCATCTCAGAATAAAAAAGAATGCTGAAAATCGTTAAACCTTATTACTTGTTTGATCTTAAATTTTTAAATGAAATTAAATCAACCAAAAATTTATCTGCATTCATACGCAGTGAGGCACTTCAATAGCCCTCCCTTCTATAGCCTTTCCAAGAATTGACGGCGCGTCGCAGGTAGGTATAAAGGGAGCTGTGCAGCGTGCGCGGGTCTACGACTGTCAATCAGGCGAGCACTAAGGCGTGAATAAACAAAAGCGGAGTGGGCTATAATGAGTTAATTCCCACCCATCGACAGCCCCAAAATCGGCGCTATAGAAGAGTTTCACTGTATTTGGATTTATGAAAACGTGTGAATAAATCCTGAAATTCACAAAGTGACATTCTTGAATAGAGACAATTTTTTGCGGAATTCAAGTTTATATATGCATTTAAACTTAATTTTAAGGTGTAACCGCGCAAATAAAAATATCCATTATTGTTTTTTGTTGTGCTCAGTCAAAGCTTTCGCCATTTTCCAAAATACATAATCTAATTATCTCGAACTAATTTTAAAAAGTAAATAAAATCTACTGAAAATTGATGCAATCAAACTTCAATGACAATGAAAAGTGTAAAAATGACTAATTGTCTGATCAATTATGGAAATTCAATGAAAATTTTCTTAGATCTTAAATTATCAATTATTTCTTGCTTTACACGGTATTTGAAGTTTAATATGCGCCTCTTATAATTATTTTAATCCATTACCCGCTTAAAGATTTACTCAATACAGTTTTAGAAACTCATAAGATCATGAAATATTTAAAGAAATTTTACGTATTAATTCCTCCTCATGTTTCGCATCGAAGTACCCACATAATTACTTAAATTAACCTGAAAGTAATCTCAGATATGTATTTGCTCCATATCAAGCCCGAATATTGTAAAGTATAAAAAAACCTACCAACGATTTCAATCTCTCCAAAATAATTGAATAATTCCAACACTCTAAAGTCTCTCTTTCGCTTTCACCTGCAGCAGCAAACTCTTAATTTTATGATTCAAATGGTATAGTTTGGAAACCTCCTCAATAAACAGTCGAAAGAAACTTAAAGCGTCTAATCTGAAATGAGGAAACAAAAACCCACATTTCTCACTTAGCCATAGAGAAAATCAGAAAATAAAGCTCAGATTTTCTGTCAAGACCACCCAGATGACAAGTTTAAGAACCAGAGATGTTACCATGAAAGACTGCTTTTTCTTCATGGCAGGTAGAGAGTGTTAGGCACACCTTGGAAAGGCACACCGGCCACGGATGCTGACTGGCCTGGTCGGCCTGGTTTACTTCCTCGCAATCCATGTGCGTGAGCCTGTCACGCATGTGTACGGCAACCACGCGCGTAACCACATACGCATAGTGCGTAAGGTGCATTTCGCGCCAAGTTTTGTTCCCTCCTCGTAACAAGCCTATATGTAGGTAAGACGACTCTTTTCTCTTCGTTGCATCAAGCCTTGAAAACTTCAAGACGGAAGGAAAATTAATTTGCTCTCCTGGCCTGTATCCAGATCCTAAATCGATTGTCGCAGTCCGACTATCTTTCGATCCCGTCTTGCAGCTGTCGGCGTAACTTGTCCACTATGCAGGAAACATTACCCCACTTCCACCTACTATCGTATCCGAAAGCTATTTCTTGCCCGGCCCTTACTTTCGTCTACTGAATCGACATGAATATCAGTCAAGCTCCAATTACTTTATAGTGCCTCCCCCTTTTCCCTTGCCAAACAATCGGATATCTGTTATTTTTATACTTGAGCGAAGCACAAATCCAACCTTGAATTACGGTTTTGCTTTATCATGATACTCCTACTTCCTGGAGAAATTCTTTCCAACCTACAATTATCCCTAAAAGTACCGACCAACAACTATTACAAGAATTTTATGTACCATATTAGACATTTGAAAATAGGATAGAGAAAAGACGACAGTCAGTTTGAAAAAGCTTAATTTATTAAATATTTATAAATATACATTCTTGGGATATTACGATACACGATTTGTTTTTTCTCGACGAATAAATACTGAAGAAAAAAGATGAGGGTCAAGTGATGAGAAGAATGAGCAAAGATAAAGTACAGAATGAGATTAAGGAAGAGTGGATAGTCAGAGTTAAGAATTAGAACAGTCGAGGAGTCAAAGAGTCGATGAGAGTTCGGAAGGAAGTACACGTAGACCAAGTGATAGTGAAAATAGAATAGAAGAATGAAAATCACAGTGCAGCGAAAGACAAGTCTAGACGATGGGAAAAGAAAGAAGTCTTAGAATGTAAAGTCTCTTAGATCTTGTTGTCTAAGCTGAAGAAGGTTTGTAGGCGTTGTACGCAAGGTCATGGCTTGACCTCGCCCAGCCGCTTGAGCCGTGTCCCGAGACTTGAACTACCTCGTGGCCGTGATCGTGACTGGAAACCAGCTTCTTCAGACCAATGATCGAAGCAAGAACCAGCGCCAATTTGCTCACAATCAAAGCTTTTCCAGCCAAAAGTGCAAGTGCTCCGAGCGCCAAGGGCACCAACGTTCCTCCAATCAGCAGGGGAATGGCGAGCAGTCCTCCCATACCTTTCCTTTTCTTTCCTCGGCCTGAAAAACAAATATCGACATTAGTAAATAAACTCGTTATCATCTTCAGAGAAAGTGTTTACACATGCAGCGACACATCTTTAAAATTGTTTAAATTTTTCAAGAGCTGGAATGTGCGAACTGTCTCAGATTTCGGTTTAATAATATCTTTAGAGAAAGTCTCAAATTTTCATGTATAATTTACATTATTGATATAATATGATTTGGCCATGACGCGCCCAAGTTGATCTCACATTAGTTAGCAGATTTTCTTTATAAATAAAAATGCCCTAAAATTGGTGTGAAAATTGCACATTGTAAAATGAAAAATTTTGTAGGAGTTTAGCAACGTATGTATATATTTTCTTTAAAAGTTTAAATGTAACCTGTTGTTTTTTCACTTTTGTAGTTTTACTAAAAAAGTTAGCAACTACGTTTCATAAAATTCTTCAATTTTACAATTCTGTGTGATCGAATTAGATGCGCAAAATTGGAAATCAAGAGATTCATCGGATGCTTCTTTAACAAAAGTTTTAATCCTCTTAGTAAGGTGTTTCAAAGTATTGTTTCTTATAAACCTAGAATCATTGTGTCTACAATTTTTTAAACAATAAATGATAAGAATGTTCAATTTACACGATCTACATCACTCAAAGAAACTAATTAAGCAAATCCATGCTTAAAATAATAATCTCTTGTACATAATATATTGAGTATAATTAACAATTTTTTGAATCTAATCTTTGAAAAACGGTATTCATTGTGCAAACAGAAATCTAACGAATTGCATTTATTTGAAATAAAGTACTGTCTATTCAATAATTTCTGATACAAATCTTAAAAATTCATTAGTCTGAGACTGCTTCTCACACTTTTTTAATTTTATTTCAACTTTCAGGGATCAACAATGGTTCAAGGTTATTTTGCAAAATAATCTTACTCGTAAAATATAGTACAAATCTTTGGGATTTTGAGAAGTCTGGAGTGGTACATAGTTTTTCTGAACTATTTAAACAAATAGACAAAATAAGCGCCCGGATTAATGTGCACTACTTTTAAAATCTCTTACCACAATTCAATATTATTTGCAATAATGGTAGACTATCTTAAACCATATTCACCTTCATCAGTGAGACTCCTCTGGAGTTCTTCAACATTGGGAAGTTTGAGCTTAAGTGTGTGACTTTGGAAGAAGCTAACAACTTTGTCGAGGATCATGGTGTTCAGAGCATCTTCACGGTCATCAAGGGCCCTTGGTAATTGAGCCTCGATTTCTTCAGGGGACTTTGGTGGCTCATCGTGAGAGATAGGGTCGTCTTTGACCAAAGTAATTCCCTCAACAATGTTGAGTTGTAGACTCCTCGAGACCCTGTCCATGGCAGATAAGAGCTTTAATTTCAGACAAGCGCTCATCTCTGATCCTGAGCACTCCTTGTAGACTTGGTAAACGTATCGAAGGTCTCCAAAGACACCTCCCCCACCCGACCTAGAACTTTGGTCATCAATGCTGTTGCTGGTTGGATTCGTCTCAGCTGACCTTGCTGAGACTGTGACCAACAAAACAGCGATGCAAATACAGTACTGGGCCAATAATCTCATCCTGGTTCACGAAAGGTACCTGCAAAAATTGTACAATTAGTATAAATTGGAGACGATAAGTCTCTCTTCAGGATTCTCCTTGCTAGGGGTATTAGTGTTACTAGGATATTATCGAAAAATTTTCTCTCATTTGAAAACATAAATCCAATAAACGAAAACACCAAATCGAAATTTTAATACTGAATGATAACACAATGTAATCCACAAAACAAAGTTACAAGTTCTGAGGGAACCGGAAGTGCCGAAACGACTGGGTTCTCACGTGTCTCACTGATTCAGTACTATATCCCTTGAGCGAAGATTTATTCAAGTTGTAATCACGAACACTGTACCTTTTTGTACTATATATAGTAACCGGTTCGCGAGATTCGATACGAATCAAATTTGCGCCTTTCCTCCAGACTTCAACTACTACAAGCTACTATGCTCGCTGCTAAACCGCGAGATGCGTTCTTGAGAGCACTCTACGTGGACTGTACGTAACGGAAGCCCTGCCCTAGCTCTATATATCTGGTCAGGTGTACCACCGTACTCGGGGATATTCTCCCCCACCAGCGAGTGCCCGGCTAAGAAGCCAACCATTTTCATATACAATCATTTGAGAGCGGTTTACGTTTCAACGACAAACAACCACCGAACCGAGTCGGGACGAGAGCAGGGAGCAATGGGTACCTCAGTATCTCTCCCCTTTTGCAGGTATTGCCTTCTACTTCGACACTTGTACTCGATAACGTACATGAAGGTGGTCGAGTCGCCCTGAACATCACCCAAACCGGCACGTTCATTATTTTCAGCACAAAGAGTTTTTTCGGTACTTACCCTCTATCCCGAATTCTCCTTTGAGTGCCAGCAAGTGCCTTTCCCCCACTGAGAATGAGTCACATGCTTTAGAGCTTATTTATTTATTTTTCCAAAGTCCTTAATTTTTTACTCACGTATTATATACCTCTGGTTTACCTGCGATTTCACTTGCCTTATCACCTCACGCAAATCATTCTCACGGTACTACCAAATTTCACCTGCCCAGAAGTCCTGATGATTCGTTAGAAGTGACCTTATTAAGAAAATGTTGAAGAACTATACAACTGCAATAGATGTTACGATTTGATTTTGAGTTGTATTGTCTTTCAGAATTTATAATCAAGATGAATCATCAGTAGATATGTTGCAGATTACTTCACGATTTACATATGAGTTCAGGATAAAGAAAAAAATATCAGTGAAATGAAGCAGAAAATAACTTTTACGACAGCAGATTTCGTGAAAATTTACACGAATTTTAGTTCATCTTGACCCGAAGATAGTTCACTGTTTTGGTTGAATGGAATTTCGAGTAATTAATATTCGACCTGAGTTAATTTTGAACCAGATAGTCTACAGATATGAAATAATAATGACAATGGAACGAAATTGTATTAGGTTTAACAATTTTAAGATTAAAAGTTAAACCACATACTTGGCGTTTGGATCTGAGGCTGAAAGCTGCATGGTTGTGTGTCTTATTTGCAATACAAGCTCGGGGCTTCTAGCTATTCAATATCCCTATGACACAGACTTCATGACAATTGTTACAGACATTGTACTGACATTACAAATTGCTTAAAGGAATTTTGCGTTCCAAACAAAAATTCTCTTTCATTGAGGTCTCATGCACATGGTTATTAAATTATGGATTCGAGAATATTGTTCGATTGTTATCAAGCAACAAAGCCGTCCTTGAATAGAGCAAATAGCGAATTCCTGTTGCCAATGTCTATGAATAAAACCTTAACTGGGTCAAACTAAGTGAAATCCAAAGGCGTTATACTGGATACGCAAACATTCTCTAAAGGGGGTGGGAGGAAGTGGACCTTAATGATCGAGTTCGTAAACGCACTCGTGCATCAAATGTACGCTGTTCGGCTCCAGAAAGTATTTTCGGTGTCCGGAACGCTTGGGACTTAGTTACCTCTTTCATTTCTTCTTCATATTCTTTATAGTTTGTTGGATTACCTTTTTGTTCTCAGTTTTTTGTGTTGTCTTTGATTACCTATCCTTTCTTTAATTATCTTGTTCTCTTTCCCTTCTGCAAATCAGGGAAGCTTACCTACTACCACAGAAGAGCTGCTACACTCATAAATGAATATTTTTATTTTATACTGTCAATATGTGGTGATAAGCATTTAAGATAAGTATAAATGTAGAAACAATTGCCGTTTTTGATACACGAAAAAAGAATAAAAGTCTTCTTCTGTACTAGCATCACCTGAATTGATGGTATTATTTTGAATTTAAAACATACGAGGAGTCCGCAATATTTATGAAAGAAGAAACATTGATCCACATTCGAATCCCCAATCTAGATTCAACACTTTTTTATTGATTGTTAATGTTCCTCATTAAACAGCAGTTAATGCTTTATGCCGGAACTAGCGACTTCGCGCTGCGTTACCGATTTCTCGTACGCAGGTTGAAGCCGTGAAAATGATCTCCCTGTACGGCGAAAGCGACGATCATGAAGTCTGCTTACACCGAGGCTAGTAAACTCGACTGGAACTTGGAGCGTGAGGCAGTCTCGCCTACTTCCGGTTCGGAGAAGTCATGCTCCCGAATTCTCTCGCTTTCATTCATAGTGTAAATCTATTGCTTCGATTCGGAGAAATCATTTACCACCTGATGCCAAGGGCCTTAGTAAAAGAAATATCTCAGTGAAACTGATTTAAGCCGAGATGAGTCACTTTTGATGTCAGAGTATTATCAGAGAAATAAGAGGTTAGTCGACCTACTGTTTATGTAAATGCTGCGCTACAGTCAGTAAAAAAGTGAACTTAAGAATGTTCATTAACAATTAAAAGGTGTATCATATACATTAAACACTGTAAACCTTTTTTACAAGTAAAGACTATTACCAATGGTTAAATAAAGTTTTGAATTTATTTATTGATTATAGAAAAACGTCTGGTGAAATCATTTCTTGCTTCTTAAAGCATGTATTCCTAACAAGAAACATTGCATGCTCTCAATTTAGCAAAACTGCTACAATGCATCTAATCACCCTAATAGTTAATAGGTTACAGAGGTCGAAAGAAGGATATTTCTTCTATCTGAGTTACTAAAATTATAAATTAAACTAGGACCCTATTCTTAGAGAACAGTTTCCTTTTTCTAGTCAAATAAAGCCAATCTAGAATGAAATAGTTTTTATTAGAATAGTGTGTCAAAATATATCTGCTAAACGTGTTTTAACTATAAGGAGGATTCAGACAGTGTCTAGTTTTTCTGGGAGACTTTCATTAATGAAACTTAACCATCTTGTTAAACTCAAGTTACAGTCTTCTCAACTATTTTGAGTGCTTATCTATCTTGCTGTAAACCATGAATTTTTAGCAGATTACCTGATGAATGAGAGTTTTATGCTAGTATAATGGCCGTAATTTTCTGAGTTTATAGTTATAAAGAGTTTGGCGTAATTGCTGTGCGCTCAATAGACTCTGCGATCCTTGAAAATACAGAATAAGAATTTTCAAGAGTGATTATCTACACATAAAGATTAAGGGTAAGAAGTTATTTTTTAGTTATTCTATCAATGATAATAAATTCTTAATGTTTTAGTCATGGAATACTTGGATAATCTTTTATAATTTTCAAAAGTTATCTAGATTTAAATCTAAACCTAGGTGACGTTTTAGAGAGAATTCATTTGAACCAGAGTTTCTGTTTCCTGAGAAATTAAAATGCTTTATTCAAGCTGACATATTTGCTCATAGAAGGTGTACGTGTCGTGGAATAACTAACTTACCTTACCTTTCTTATGATAATTACTTCCTGCACAATTTTATTCAAAAGTGGCTAATGTGATTCTTGAACTTGTCAAATTAAAGAATCTCAATGGAGAATTTCCTGTATGAATAATCATATTACTTTAATTAATTTCA
This sequence comes from Belonocnema kinseyi, assembly GCF_010883055.1. Classification (NCBI taxonomy): domain Eukaryota; kingdom Metazoa; phylum Arthropoda; class Insecta; order Hymenoptera; family Cynipidae; genus Belonocnema; species Belonocnema kinseyi. The sequence goes on along the minus strand of NC_046658.1, from coordinate 63,495,474 downwards.
GAAATAATTTTCAAGTAACAAAAGTAAGTGCCAGTTCATCAATGTGTTTTCTAAATTGGATTATAATTAAATGTAAAAAATTTATGAAGATTTTTGGCTTTTTATTCGGTTAGAAAATTGCGTATCTGAATAAGGCGATTCTCATAAGCAATTGCTTATTATGATTTTTCATGAGTAGCCCGTGTCGAGTGTTTTATATGTTTTGTTGAAAATTCGTTTATTTTGTGCTAAGAATTCCATTATTTGCATAAAAATTACCTTTTTTGTTGACAATGTATATCTGTAGGATAAAATTAAATTTGCTGGTAGAAAATTTGTCTTTTAATTTCATTCAGATGTTTTCCATTTATAACATAAATATTTTTGGCTTAAAATATCAAATATTACATTCTACTATTTTACTTGAAAATACATCTTTTCGCATAAAAACCGAACTATCTTGCTAAAAATCTTTTTTATTTTTTTTAAACATTGATGTTTTTAACTAAAAATTTAACTATTCTATGCTTAGTCAAAAACTTGTATTTAAGTTAAAAATTCAGTTATTTGCTAGTAAGTTGATCTTTTATAGTTAAAAATTCAACTATTTGGTCGAAAATACATGTTTTTGGTTGAAATATCAAGTAATAAATTCTTCGTCGAGAATTCATCTTTTCGAAAGTTATACTCTTTTGTTAAGAATTCCTTTCTTTGATCGAAAATTTTACTATTTTGTCAAAAATGTGTATTTACTTTTATTTAAATATTTTTTAACTGAAAATTCTCTGTTATGGTAGACAATTAATTTTTTCAACTGAAAACCAAATTATTTTAGTTCAGGTTTCAGCATTTCAGTGGGAAGTTCATCTCTTTTGGTAACATTTCTTATCTTTGGTTAGAAATTGAACTATTTATGTTCGAAAGTTAATTATTTGTAGTCAAGAATGCTTTAATTCTATTTTTGGTTATAGAATGATTCTTTTAATTCTGGGCTCAAAATTGAACTATTTCAGCAGAAAATTCAAATATTTGTTAGGAAATTCTCTTGTTAGGTACAACTTGTATTGTTATGTAAAAAATGTACTTTTTTGGATTTGAAAATTAAATAGTTTGGTAACATTGGTTTCCTCTCTGAACTGAAGAATCTTTTTCGGTTGAAAATTGATATATTTTCATTTTAATTAGTACGTATTAGTAGGAAAATATATTTTTTAACTGAAAAACTGTCTTAAATAAGTTCCAATTTTAGTTTATACCATTTGACGCTCAAAATATGCAAAACAAATGTTTCGGAATGCTCGGCAATATCTAATTTGAGATCTTGGACCATTTCCATCAGTTTGTAAATCTTAAGAGAATCCTTCTCTTCAATTACTTTCCCTCTTATTTTAAAGTAGCTACCTTTGACGCCTTCAGGACGGAAGATGGTTGTCTGATTGGAGACTAACGTCCATGAGTATGTTTCGTTTCTCCGGCTGTATGCCGCAGGGCACTGAAGCGCAGACAGCTAGTATAGTTGCCCAGATGCTCTTGTGTAACGTTTCTATAATCTTTAAACACAAACTTGATTAACCATTATGGTTAAATTGGGTTTGACTTGTATTTCCTTGATCCTTAGGCTATTTTATTCATTATGATAATATAATATCGACGCAAAAATGAGGACCCTTCACAGTAAAAAAAAAAAGGATCAATTTTGTTGCAGAGAATTTTGCTCCAGCGATAAAAATGGTATTTAATCGCACGCAAGTGACAACTACACTTAACAGGTGATATTTTCTAATATCAGATTACGTTATTTTTTCAACTTTTCAAGTACACTGCACGATCAGAAACCATAAAAAGCTTGAATATGAGCGAAAGTATTGTAGGAACGTCAGCCATCTTGGCTTGACTTCATACATGATCCCGAATCAGATCATTATGATCTTAAAAGTCGATAATTCTCTTCGGCCGATCGAAATGCTCTTGAATTCGGCATCATTTTTGTTGCATATCAAAATGATATTGATTTCGGTATCATTTTGTAAACTTTTTTTCACTGTGTTTTTACATTTCCCAGAATTTTTTTTGACAAATAGAAATATGCAGTATCCAGTATCCTGAAAATTTCCATAGAATTAGCCTATCTTGAGCTCTTTTGAGTTACGAAAATATCCATGATACCAGCCCCAGTGCTATAATCGACAGTTTAATCTTGCAGAAAATTCCATCATACTAGACAGTGCCATAAAATATGTTTCACTTCAGCCAAGTGAAGAATAGCAGATTTTTTCTCCATCATAGTCTTTTCTATTTACTTTTACACCCCTCAATATATGCATTGACTTTGAAAAAATTTCTTTAATTGAAAAAATTAAAATCACGTTAAACAGATAATCATTAACACACGACCATATGGGCCATTCGAAAACTAGGTCTTACCACTAAAGGGGGGGGGGGCGGGTAACATCATGCATTGAAAATATAAATGTGACATTCAATTTTTTTATATGCTTAAGACAATCAGAATCAGTGGTTTTATTTTACCAGGAAATCATCTAAATACACACTTAACACTCTTTCTAATATTCCCCTATTTTCCTCTTTTTTCCATTTTTTCAAAGAAACTTTATCATTTTTTCGTTTAAATGCAAAATTAATTGATAGAAACCAATATGAAATATAACTATTTTTCTTTGAATGTTCAGGTTCTAAATTAAAAAGTCTAATTTTGTGTTTCCGGTTCAGAACTAATCTTTTTTGGTTAATAAATCCACTAGTCGGTTAGAAATTTATCTTTTTATTTTTTATTTATTTTATTCTTAAATATTGGTTCTTTTAACTCAAAATTAAATTATTAAATCATTGGTTGAAAATTGGTGGTTATTAGTTGAAAATATTTGGTTAAGTATTGATCTATTTTGTTATAAATTTCTCTTTTTTTTCTGTAAAAAATTAATTACCTTGACTTATAATTGATCTGATGGACTCAAAGTGCAACACCTTTGTTAAGAATGCATTATTTTAGTTTGATCCGATTGATCCTTTTTAGTTGAAAATTCAACTATATCATTGAAAAATTAGTTATTTAAAAATTTTTTTAAATGTTTTGATGAACAGTAAGTAGTCTTTTTGATAAAAAATTAATCGTTTTTTATTGAAAATTCAACAGTCTTCTAAAATATTTGTCTTTTTGGCTTAAATGTTCAAGTATTTGGTTAAAAAGTCACCTTTTTTGTTTGAAACTAATATCTTTCGAACGAAAATTAACCTTTTTTTGTAGGAAAGTTCTTGGTTAAAAATTCGAATTTTTTTGTTGAAAATCCCACTTTTGACTACAGAATTCGTCTTTTTGGCTTGAATAGTCGACGTCCCAGAAATTGGGACACCATATTTTCTGCTTTTTATGCATATTTAATTTGAATGCACTTAAATTCCATTTGATGCCTGGGACACTTAAATTCTGCTTTCTTAGAATATTCAATCACTTTGTTAAAAAAATCGTCACTTTTGTTTAAAAGATCAACTTTTGATGATAAAAAGATGATATAAAAGTTTGGTCCAGAAAATTTTTTTCTTTTTTTTTAAAGTCAACTATTCGCTTGAAAAAGCATCTTTCTTGGTTAAAAATTCCTTTTTTTCGGTATTCAAAGTCAAATGTTTTCTTTAACATTCGACTTTTTAGCTTAAAAAATGAACTATTCCGTTGAAAACTCATCTCTTCATCGAATTTGATGTGGCACCTATACATTATTTTATTTCAAAAAATTTATTCTTCATTTTTCGTAAAAAATCACTCAATTTCTCCTGTTTTAAGTTAATTTTTGGTTGTGAAGTATGTTAAAATGTTCGTCTTGTACGCATTATGTCTTATTTGAGGTATTTATCGAATGTAATCGAAGAAAAAATGTTGATCAAAAAAGATGGGATTAGGTGGTCAAAACATAGTGTTTAAAATAGCGTGTCGTACGTTTTGAATAGCTCCTTACAAAAGACATAATCTGGAAGTTACTTGTTCTTTGATACGGCTCTTTTCAGATTATAAGCGTCATTTATAACAATCTAAATTTTCAAATACCTTATTGTAACTATGCGTTGTGTTAAAAACCGGAAAACCTACTTTTATTTTTGAGCACAGAAATGATACTCCATTTATTAGAACTTGTATTATGGTGCATGTCGAAATGTAAATGAAATTTATAATGAAAAGCATAGAAAGTCGTGAAGTCACGCGAGTGTCTCCTAATTACGAGTAGATTCTTCTTTCTCTATATCTGAGTATAAGTATATTGATCCGAGTATTATTTACACAAGCTTCCATCTGCTACATCATTATCCGCTTCATTCGGATCCTGTGTCTCGTGATGTGCATAAATATTGTATCTAGCATAATTGTACTTTCACACTTTCGTTGTTTCGCCTGACCACGAGAGCCTCGTTCTTTTATGCGGTATGTGGATTACTAGATCTCTGGAACACGGAAACGACCAACGACAGATGTTCGCACAAGGGTCTATCGGTGCCAAGGTTATTATGGAAGGAATTCATTATAGACCCTGATAAATCGCACAAGATGGTTATGCGCGATTAACAGGATGTTATAAGAGAAGACTGCAGAAACGATAAGTCGCTTCCTGTATGACACGAATGCAGATATCAGGTTTCAAACTGTATGTTGATCGCTTTTATTTTTTAACACTTTTTCACTATGATTTCAAATTAAAACGTCTTAATTATTCCAAGAATAAATTGTACTGCATACCTAAGTATCAAAATGGAGCCATTTCATATAAAAATATTCGCAATTTAATATTTTCCAAAATTAAAACATGAAACAGTTCGAGTTATGCAAATCCCATAGTTTAAATATATTGATATAGTTTAGCTTAAGTATAGCTGAAGTATTCGTCAAGCTGTAGAGCCTACAGAAAATTCTACGATCACATTCAGTAGAGATCGTATCAAACTAAATTAAAACAAATTACACAAATCAAATTCTATCAGCTGTTTTGACAGACATTTCTATCGTTCTATATCCATTGAGAAATCCTATACATTTTTATAATCACATTTTCATTATGCCTTCATCAAATCTTATCCACATAGCACTTGTATGGACTTCTATCTTTTACAATTTTGGAAATTTTAATCAAATTATATCCATCGAGAAATCTTTTATTTTTTGTCAGCAGATTCCTGTTGAATGGTATCAAATCTTACTGTAGTAGAGGACTAGTATCAAATCGTATGCCCTAAAATTTATGAAAATATCTAGCTCTATATAAAGATAAATCTTATACATTTTCATCAAAATAATAATAATAATAATAATAATACCCTGATAGAAAAGTACACGATTTTATAAGGAATACACTTTAACAGAGTTTTCATGGAAAAATGTTGATAGAAAAGTATAAGATTTCTCGACAGATGGAGTTAAATAAAAACTTCCAAGATTATGGAACATAGGAATTGATGCACGTCTTGTGCGGTTAAGATTAAATTGACTTTCAATGAGTACATTTTTATAGAAAATCATAAGAATTTCCGAAAAAGTGTAACAGATTAAATTTGATTTTTAACAAACAAAAAAACTATGAAAGTGGATAGGAATGGTGTATATTAATTTTAATAGGATTAAATTGGACACTGACCTACTTTGCTTTGATAGAAATCAATCCAAAAGTTTAATAGAAATTGATTACGTTATTAATTGTATACTTTTAGTATGTATGGAATTATGTTTTTATCAATTACCAAATTAAGTTTCATTGTATTTAGTTCGTGTTCATTTGTTTTTAAGATATCCTAGCAATGGAACAAAACCTTATGAATCGAACAACGATGGAACTCTAAAAAAATGAGAAAAATGCACCACGAATATTGTTCACGCAAATATAAAGGAAAGTTAGTTAATGAAATCTTCAAGGATTAACAAATTTGGTGCTTGTTTCACCTCATAAAATCCACTGTGGAGTTTAAATTAAACTCGTGAGTTTTTTTAGAATTAGTAAAAATCATCATAACAATATATCCATCGCTTGCTCTTGCTCGTGGTTCATATTCTCTTTTTATTCAATATCTATAATTGACATACTTCAACTATACTTTACTGTTATATTTATTCAGCTATACTTTTCACATATCCTCTAGTAAATATTCTTACTATAGATCTACTATACTTCATACAAGTACACATGAAGTATGGGATAATCTTATTTGCCATACGTTTTCTACACTATTTGAGAAACGAATTATGTAAGATTTTCATATGTTATCCAAGAACAACTCCATAACAAAATTTTCTCACCTATGTTTACATAAGAAAAATTCGAAGCATAAAAAATTCCTTACTTCAAAGATGTTGCTTTCGATCGAACTTTATCCTTATCACTTCTTATCAAGTTCTTGAAAACTAAACGATTTAATTGAATGGTAGCTAATGTTGCCAAGAAAGAGATTCTATAAAACTGGACATCATTTAATTTTAACTGATAAATAAAATATTAATAAATATATATTGTTATGTAAAATCTTTCGTTAAAAATTTTTTTTTTTAATTATTTGACGTTTACATACTTTTCGATTCTGAAACTGAAAAATCAAATTCTGGCATCCCAAATAAAAATCCTCAATAGTTAGAAATTTGAAGTAGTAATAATTAAAGAACAATTATTATTAATTATTAAACGAACTTTAATATTGGGTAGGGTGGGGCGAGATGAGCATTGTGGGTAAGATGAGTCGCTTAATTTTCTCGTAGGTTATCATTCATTTTGTAAATTTTTTTGGTATTAATATAAGGAAAAACATTATCAAACTTCTTTTTTGAAAATTTTTCGCTTAATGTTGAATAAATCTGGAAAAAACGAAAGTAAAAATTTGAGGACCTACATTCTGCTATTTTGCATTTGTTGAGAAGGTTCAAGAATCACGCAAAATCACATACTAGATGTTTTTCCAGTGGTCATTTAGATAGCTTATTTATTAAACCTTAAGTCTTCAATAGACTGATATTTAATTGTAAAACCAAAATAGGTGAAATTTTGATTTGTCTAAAAAATGTCATATAGGGTGGAATGAGCCACTGTTCTGGGGCGAAATGAGCCACCTCTTCCTGTGCATTAACCTAACCTCTTAGTGTAGCAGTCAGTAGGTTAGGATGCAATGTTTCATATTATCAGATTGTGCAGGGAATTAATAATGATGTAAACGCATAAAAACTAATCTTGTCGACAAACATTCTCAAAAAAAGTATGACAGCAGCACTGTTATAGGTATGATAAAATAATATGAGTGGCTGTCAACCAGAAGAGAGAGCACTGTTTTTCTAGTTTTTTTTTCTTAAATAAATTTGTTTTAAAACTTGTATAATGCTATAAAAATAAGAAAAAAATTGTTGTGATTTAAAAATTCGGCAGACGTTAAAAAAACGGCTTAATACCCTAATATATATGAAATTCAGTGTCATGCAGTAATTGTAGTAGACCAGTCTAGTATTTAAGAGTTTATGTATTGTAGAATTGATCTTTTACTGAAATAATGTACATGATCAAGTAGAAAAATTGCTATATTTGTTTCTGTAATATAATTATTGAAAGATATGTGGATATAATTCATTCATCTATTTTCTCTTTGTAGTGTTAGTTATGGTAGAGGTTAGGGTTAAAGATTGCATCATTTCGAAGTTAAATACTTTAAATTTTCCGTTCAATTTTGGAAATCTATGTGTAAGATATGTTTTTATTTTAAAATACTTAAACTTAACAAGAATCTTAATTACAAATAATCCATAATAAGTCACTTAATTACGTGAGCCATCTCGCCCCAAAGCCTGGCTCATCCCGTCCCAGACATAGGGCGATATGATCCAAGCGCACTTGTTCTTTATTTTCGTTTCTAATTCCGCATATACTTTTTTAGTTACGTTTATCTTGACCAAATTCCAATAAAAAATGTTTGTAGAATATGTATAACGCTTTACTTTCAAGCCATGAATTAAGAAATTTTAAATACTGACGTGAAAAGGACAGCTATGCTCATCTCGCCCCACCCTACCCTAGAAAAATTGAGAAATGTTCAAATTAAGGTATTCAGAAATGAACAATCTCAAACATTGTATGTGTTAGAATTTGCAAGCAAATTTAATAATCTGCTTTATATGGGAGCATTTGTTATTGAAAACATTCTCACTTCAAAAGTGTTCTGTGTGAAATAGAACCGTATCGTATAATGAGGTCTCCCGATTGGAGTAATGCCCAGTTAGTAAACAATTCAAAATTAAGAAGTTGATTAATTTGGAACTGTAAATATATAAACTTTTTTACTATTTCAAATTCGTGATATTAATTTGAGATAAAACTGGAAAAAATTAAACCAATTCTAACGTATTATTGAAAAAGGGGCCCTGCTTAAAATTAAATTATTTACCGTTAGCTTATAGAATTGATCTCATCAATCCATAAAAATTATATAATGACGAAAGAAGAGCTTTTAAAATTTAATAGAGTGAAATTTGAAATATTGGTAATTATATTTTGCATAAAAGTCTTGTTAGTTGAGAAATACATTGATGAAAAAACTTTCCTTACCTAATTAAGGACATGTTTATAAACTATATCGCACCATATTGCTTGCTTCTTCATTTCTCCCTGACTAATTTCCGCTTTACTTTCAACGTGACAATTTCAATTGTTCTCGCCTTCAAGCAAATGTTAATTCAGTACGTTACAATCAATGTAATATATTTAGCTCAGGGATTCGATCGGAATGTTCTCTTCATATTGAGGTAATTTGATTGAATAGTATTTTAGTAATATATTTAGTAATCTTTTATTTTACAGAGTTATAACTACAAATTATTCGCACGCGGCATGTTTTTATTGAAGATCAAATTATTAATATGTCAACATTTTCGAAAAGCTTCTAAAATCAAAAATAAAGTCTGAAACCAGTAGACACGTGCCAATTTTAAATTCGAACTAATAATGTTTTAGTGTATTATTATTTGAAAGCTTTAAATTTTTAATCAGTTTTCTCTTGCGGCTTGAACAGTATTTGAAAACAAAACATTCAAAACAATCCTAAGTATGGAAATTGCAAAAAGCGGCCACTCAACAGTGTAATGACAATGAAAAACCAGGAAATTAAATTAGTTTTTTAGCAGGAATTTTATAAATGTTCAGAAGAAAAGTCTATCTAAACAATAAAAATATATAAAAAATTTTGTACTGCAATATAAAAAGCAATTTAAAATTAGTTTAATTTAACCCGTTTGATTTAATCTTAGGTTCAATTGCAAACTTTTTCAATTATGAAATCATTTATTTTACAATGCATAATTCTAAAATCTATGCCTTCGATAATGTATAATTTTAGGTCATCATTTTCAAGCCTACGATCTCAATTACAAGAATTTCAAAATTATACTTCGAAGACTGAAGCAATTTAAAATTAAAAACGTTAAAAATTGATCATTTTTAATGACAAATGTTTTAAGTTTTTTCAACTGTGAATGTAAATAATAAAATAATTTTAGTTAAACCGTTAATTTATTCTTTAATTTAGTTCACTAAAAATGTCAATGTAGGTTTACATTTTCTATCCGAAAATATTTGCATTGTTTAATCAATAAAATTTAAATTTTTTGTAGTTTAACAGCAATGTAAATAAGAAAAAAAAGTTTTAATGTTCTTTTAACATTTTTAAAATCATATTTCTAATTTTTTTAATTTTCCTCGAATTTAAAACTGATTCAGAAAGAAAATTTCCAAGTCTTTTTGTTAACTTTCAGATCTTTGATACAAATTTCGGAAACTATTTTTTGCCGATCATTAAAATAAAAAATTTAAGATTTAATTTAAGATTTATAGAAAAAAGGACTGTAGTTTATAAACAAGAAATCAAATCATTAAAGTAGACCTCTTTCGAATTTAACTCATTTCAAATAAAGACTTAAAAAGCTAAAATTTGATTATTTTAATTTATTACTAATGGAAAGTCTTGTAATTTTAATAAATATTATTCTAAGGGCTTCCAACTAAGAAACTTTTTGAAAATTTGTATTGTGATATTGTTAGAAAATTGTATTACTATAGAAAAAAGCTGAACATAAAGGAATTTTATATGGGAAGCATTAAAATAAAAAAAATGTCTGCTAAGTAACATTAGAAATGAAAAGAATTCAAATATGACTTGAAACAGAAAAATGTTTGAATCACTTAGAATTCTGACATTAAAACCTTATCATAATTAAACGTTTTCAAATTTCAATTATTTTAAGTAATTTAAATCTTTAAAAAATGTTTAAGTTGTTGATTAGGCTTTTTTAAATTTACGTGTTTCAATTTTAATTAAAAAGCTTAAACTTACGAAAGGGAAAAAGAAGAAATTCAGCATTCAGAATTCAAACTCAGAATTCTATAATTTTAATCAATGAAGATACTAAACAAACTATTCAATATTTTTTATTTGGAAATTATATGTTTTTGCAAAACTTTAACTAAAAATTGGACAGTAATTCGAAATTTTGAAACTGCACAGATTTAATCCTTTCAATTCGAAATTGATTTTTTTAAAGTTAAGCTTAAATTGTTCAGTATTATGAAACATTTTAGAATAAAAACTAATATAAAAAATTTAAAAATCTTTAAACCGAAATTTGTCAATAATTAAGTGTTTCAATTTTATATTCTGCAATTTAGAACAATTTAAGAAATCAGAAAATTTTATATGTTTCATGCTTATACCAAACAGATTAGAATATTTAAATCTAAAACTATTAAGTTTCAAACGGAGGAATATTGAAACCAATCAATTAAGAATATTTAATTTTAGAATTTTACAATATGTATATGTGAACTACATACAACATTGTGAAACTTGGAAGTGTGAACCTCGCAAAGTAAAAAATTTCAAACCAATTATTTTCGATTATAGGCTTTGGAAGCAAAAAAACTTTAATTTTTCATACACACAAAACTAAACTAATTTAAAATTTCACATTTAAAACCAATGTCGAATAAAAGGTATCTAGAATGCATGATTATTATCAAATTTATGACTTTATTACGATGGGCACTGATTTTTCAGTACAACTACGCTTTCAGCATGAGTTCTGTTTCACAAGCTACTAAGAAAAATCGTCTCTATTTAGACCTGATTATTCACTTATGTGATCCACCTTGTAATTAGATCCTTTTATAATAAAAACTAAAAACAGGTATAGGAACTTATTTTCCGGCATAGTAATTTCAAAGCTGAAACTGTTCTGTTGTGATGATTCTGTCACGAGATAATGAAAAAGAATAAAAAATTATGAGAGGCAGGGTGACGTTTTAGTTCATTCTTGGTTCATCGCCGTCAGATTGAAAGCAGAGTTTTATATCTGCTTTATAAAAATCGCACGCATCGCAAGGTGAGGTAGGTCGATTGCGTAACGGTAAACGGTATAATCATGTACTGCAAGTGCGTCAGATTTTTATAAGTGGAACAACTGCTTTCAGGAGGTTTGGAGTGTACATTTTTACATTCTCATTCCTGAGAATGTATTTTAAACGTCCAAATTTTCGATCTATGGTTTTTAACGGATCTTTACGTTTCGGCACTCACAAAATCCGAAAATTATAAAATTTCATCGGTATGTGTCTGTCTGTGTGTCTGTATGTATGGTTACCTGAATGTTGTAGCCACGCTAACTTCTGAAGGATTTGTTCAATCGAATTCGCATTTAATACACTCCTGAAGGTACCCAAAAGGAAGGCTAAGTTCGTTAATTAGATATTTCGAACAAAAATTAAAAAATTGGGAGCATTTTCAAAATTTCAAATTTTTTTTTTGAAATTTAAAAAAATTTTGCTAAAGTTTCTTATAGATGGGTGAAAGACTTTCAAATTATCTAATTAAAGTTTTTTATTTTGATAAAAATTAGAAAAGTTATATGCTTTTGAAAAATTTGAAAATTTTCAAAAAATATAAAAAATTATTGTTTTCATAGATCCAAAAATCTTATTTAAAATTTTCACTAGATACCAAATATATTTCAAAACTATTCTAGAAAATTTTTTTGATTAACTCAAAATTTAAAAAAATTATAGCAGTTTCAAAATTCTCAAATTTTTTTTCTTAATATTATAAAAATGTTTGTCAAAGTTTCTTATAGATGGGTAAAAGACTTGCAAATTGTCCAAGTAAAATTTTTAATCTAGTAGAAAATTAGAAACGTTATAAACTTTTCAAATTTTTGAAAATTTCCAAAAAATAGAAAAATTTATTTTTTTCATAAATCCAAAAATTTCATTCAAAATTTTCACTAGATATCAAATATACTTCAAAACTATACTTGCCGAATTTTTTGATTAGTCCAAAATTTAAAAAATTAGAGCCTGTATCACCTAGCTGTTAAGCGCGAAGCGTGATTATCGCTATGAGATGTAATCGTCAAGGCTGTAGGTATTTTGAGAATCTTCTTTGATGATAAATTAAAAAAAAAGTTTTCAGCTTCACTTAAGAAAAGGAAAAATGAATTAACAACCACAGCAGGGCCCTATTAGGACCAGGAAAAATAAAATGTGAACATTATTTTGCAATATCAGAATAAGCAGTACCAGACCAAGGTACACACAACAAAATCGTAATAGACATTTGATATAATAGTTTTTAACATAAAATGTAGAAAATTTCGCATTGTGGTCTGTTCACAAAAGTGGAGAGTAATGCAAAGACCGAGCGCGGAGCGCGAGATGAATATATTATCGAGCGCGAAGCGCGAGAACCAAAAATCGCACGCCCTAGGCGCGCTCAATCTAACGAGCGAAGCGAGCCGCGCGCACCGAGAATGTGCCCGCGAAGCGGGCGGATTTTTTATTTAATGTTAAGAAGAGCTCGATGCTTCTTTGGTCGAAGTATGCGCTAGACCGGAGACTTCAATGCGTGGGCTGAAGTCCGCTTGAAATCTTGTACTGCGTGCTTTCTTCTTTATTGGTCGCTGATCTATTTCCAAGTTGTTGCGACCTTGTGAAAACGATTTCTAAAATGCTTCTAGAATTAATGCGAATTATTTCTTTAATTTTTTGTTGAAACAATCTGAATTATTATTGCTAAAATACGGAATACGTTTCGAAGAACAATACATAAAATTTTGTTAATAAATGCTCCTCTTTATATTATTAGTTTAATATGATGTGAAATTCCTAAATTGTATTATTCTTATTTTCTAATAATTGCAAAAATCATGATGAGGATTTTTAAATTTCGAATTATCACGAAAGAAGTTATGTTTCATATCAATGGAAATAGAAGAAAGTGGATATAGATGGCGCCACTTTTTGCAGAATGCATTCATTATTATTTTAGATTATATATTTTTTCTCCAAACCTTAAAATTAATTTTCTGTCTAGGCAATTGTTCATATGAAAAGTGGTATAATTTTTGTTCGTAGAAAGAATTGTTAAAAAATAAAAAATTATAACGAGAGTGAAAAGATATTTTGTATGTTTCACTGTCGCTGGAAATAATGAAAATAATTAAGAAGACACCCGATTAAAGGATTTCAGGTTTGGAATCAATAAATTTGAAAATGTTTGGAATTTAAAAATAATAGAATTTATAAATTTGGAATTTATAAATTGAATATTTCATTCTCCATATATATGTAATTTATTATTAATGGAGCCGTCATTAATAATTTCGTTGTTTTAATAATTTACAACTAAAATCGCTTCATCATTTTCAATGAATTTTAGTAATAAGAAGCATTCTAGGATGATTTTTTAACTTTTAAAATAATTATACAATTGTATTATTATTTTTATTATTAGAATTAAAAATTGTTGCACTAAATAATCTCAAAAGCCCTTAATCAAATACTATAATGTATTATAAAAAACCCCACAAATGAAAATGTGCATATGAATAAAAGTAAATAATCAATTTATGAAATCAGAATGATCATCTTGATTGATGCTGCCTTCAAGTTAATACCACTTGCGGACAATACGGAGAACGTTACCTCAATATGAGAAACATTATAATTTAGATGATCGATTGAAGCTTGTCATTCGGTTTTTTCCCCAAATTATTGATGAAGGAAACCCCAATTTTTTGAATTTACATCATCTCTATATTTAGTAATCGTTTAAGAAAAAACTTGAACTTAATTCCCTTCCTTAAATCCTATTCCCAATGCGTTTTTAAGCGTATAGTAGGAAATAAGAATAAATTTTTTGATTTCGGTGTTAGAATTCCATTAAATTTCTCAAATTAAGAGTTTAAAATAGATGGTATATAATTAAAAAAAGAAATTCTTATTTTTGCATTAGGTGTTCATTTTAAATATTTCAATATTAGACAAGATAGATTATCCATGAATTCATCGATCACAGTTCTAATGGTAACAGAAAATAGTGAAACTATCTAATTAAAACTGATGCAACAATTACATTCTTTATTTTCCGAAACAACACAATTTTAGACAATGTACAATAGAATATAAAATTTCATAACTCAACGAAATGTTGGTTACTAATACAAAGTGTCCACAAGTACCACAAAACATACCTGGAAAATGTATATTACAAGTTAGGTATATTTCCTTGGGACAAGACGTACACGACGTTTGTCATTCTTTATTTTTAAAAACAACATTGGTCAATACAACCATCAACACATGGAATGCGAGCATACAACAAATAATAAATAATTATCAATACGTCTTAAGTAAAGTAATGATTAACGAAGTAGCTAATGGTATAAGGAGTATTTCGCGGGTACTGGCTTCCTTGTCGATTCGCTGTAGAATGTACGACTATTTACGGAATAGCAGACATACAGACAGAGGTAGGTTTCGAGTAAGAAGTAGGGCGAGGGCAACTGACCCACGCGATGAAAGAAGAAAAGTTGGAGAAAGGGACAGCAAAGTTTCGAGAGGTACGATACATGAAGAGTTAAAAATAAGATAAGAAAAATGGGAAATAGGAAAATAGAAAAGATCGAGAAACATGAAATATTGAAAAGCAGGAAAGTAGGAAAGATCAGGAAGTACGAAAAATCCAGAGCTGAGAAAGATCGAGAAGTAGAAAGTCCCGCGGAAGATCGTAGAAAGTCGAGAAGGAAGAAGGTCACGAGAGAAACTGAGAAAGAGGTTCGAGAAGGGAAAGAAAGAAAGAAGGATGGAAGAAGGAAGATGAATCTAGAAAACTTTCTATTTCAAGATTCAAGGTTTTTGCGATGGCTTGTGGGCACTGTAGGCGATTTCGTGAACGTCTTGGGGTAAACTTCTGGCCCATCCGTGTCCACTGCTGGATCCACCACCACCACCACCGCCACCTCCTGGATAGCCTCCGAAATCTGCACCACCACCACCACTCGAGAATCCTCCATGACCACCATCGTCGTGGCTCACGTGACTGCTGGCTCCATGGTGTGGATGTGCAACTACTTCATATGTTACATGCTTTTCCTTAGATGCAAGCAATTTTTTAAGTCCAATTATGGATGATATCACTAAGGCGATTTTGCCTATTAAGAGAGCCTTTCCGGCAATCAGAGCAATTGCACCTAAAGCCAGGGGCAATAGAGCTGCTGCCTTAAGAGCCACTGCCATCATGATTGGTCCCAAGATTTTTTGGGCCTTTTCTGAAAAAAATCAATAATTTTTTTTCTTTCGAAATATAGTTGGTTCGTAAAAGCATAATGAACACTTTTAAACAAATCCTTTATATTATCAGTAATATTTGTAAATTTAATAGAATTTGCAAAAAAGTGATTAAAAGACATGAAATTTTCAGGTGGCTGGCTATCTGGAGCTAATAATGCTCTCAAAACTGACCCTTTTAATAAAAAGCATCAGGAAATGCCTTTTCATATATCGTAATCCATATTTATACCATATTAAAGTTTAAAATTAGGCTCCGCAGAAATTTCAAGCATGATAAACGCGCTACAGAAGGCTAACCATGTATAATACGCATTGCAAGTCGAGCAAACACGTTAATAAATGACTGGCGCAATATCCGATGCATGAAGTTCACTTGTCGCAAACTGAATGTTCAGTCAAATGAAAAGCATTATTAAAATTAATTACTACTTTGATATCTCTTTCCAAATTCAAGTTTTAATTTACTACATTATTAGATAATACAGGTAAAATTAGGCGACACTGAATAAATCTGGTCATAATATGCATTCGATTTCGTTAGTGCAACAATAAAATTTATCGCCCAAATTGTTTATTCTTAGTTTGCGCTGGATTCCAGAAGCGTTGGATTGACCATCTCTAAATCTATTATTTTCCAAATATTTCACTCGTATTGTCACTGATCAATTCTTAACCAATTTACAGGAGATCGCGGTATGAATTCAATGAAGCAGAAATACGGCAAAGCAGGATGGATGTAATCGATTAATGGAATATTTAAGAATTATTCTCGAGGCTGAAATCTGAAATATCTTAAGTGAAATAGGCGAAGGTCAAGGAGAAGTACCTAGTCCACCAGGAAGGAAAGTGTGTCAAAAATCCTGCATGGCGAGATTGTCCCTCTTCCTTTTTTATGTCTTTCTCCGCTACCCATTACCTCTCTCGCATTATTATTCGATCTCTCTCAATTTATATCTCACTCATTTTATATCTTTCTCTTTACACTCTTGGCGATCTTATGTTTCTCATACGAGAAGTTCAAGGGGAAGTGGAACCCGTTCTTCAGTGGGTCAACGTCTGCGAGTGAGATCGTCTTCATCGTCTCTGTCGCAGCTGCTATTTATCGTGACCACGAATGCTAAGCATCCTATGTACATGCGTGGCGTTTCTTACATGACAAAGCAATATGTAGGTAGACAAATCAGTTTGCAGTCGAGTGTGTACAATTTGATTGTTTGAGTTTCTATTCAAAAGATAGTACTTTGAATACAATGATTCGTTAGTACTCGGAATTCAATTGAGAGTATTAAATTCAGCAAATGTAGTCCGAGACCCGAGGCGATTCCGTGAAATCAACATAAAAGGAGTGTAATAATGGAATAGTCTTTATTCATATGAGATGATTTTGACCTTAATTCACTGCCAGGTGTTTGTTTTGGTGAATACGTGAGAGAGTACTCATGTCTCTTACGAATGGAAATTTGCAAATACAAGACGATTTCAAGAAATTCTGTTGGATTAAGTCCAAAGTTTACCGTTAAATTGATATGGTCAGAGGTTGCTGTAAATTATGATCAACGGATTCTATGCAAAGTAAAATTATATAAGCAATCAGAAATTAGGTTTTAAATTATTTTCATTTGGTTGATATATTAATTGCAATAAAGTGAAGCAGTAAGACTATAAAACCTATTGTTCCATTTTTATTGAGCATAATTTTTTCAGCGTCCTGCTATAATACCAAATTGTCTTTTTTTGAAGCCATTGTTCGTACTATTGTACTTTGCTCACTACATACTTAAAAGTGGTACGTACTAGCGAACTAGATTAATTCACAGGGAGTATTGTTTCAATTTGTTGAAAATTCATGCTTGAAAATAAAAACAGAAAACATTTGAAACAAAAAAAATATGATTCTCACTTGGAGCCTGTTTTGAATCCAAAAAGTTGTACTGAAACGTCGTTTGGGAGCATTAAAAGAAGTGGAATTAGAATAGAGCCACCGAAGCCTGTATTTTTGGAGGAATGTGTCAATATCGAAAATTAGCCTTGAAATGATACTTTTTTTCTTAGTGTAGGGAAGCGTTAATTATGTCGAGTTACGCATTTTAAACGACAGATTAAACTCTAATAAAATTAACAAAACTAATTAAATGGAAATGATACATTTCAATATAATGGGTTAAAATTGATACTTGGTTAGAAACTGCATCTGCAAATGATATAAAACAAAGATACACGGGTTAAAGATCACATTAGATAACTTTATAGTTCAGTTGTATCGATAACATGTTTTATAAACTTTTAATAGACACCAAATTGTTGGGTAATCATACTTATTATTGTTAACTTAGGAAAAATGAAATGTTGATAAGCATCTATAAATATTCCATACAATTTGATCTCAATTGTAAGCTAGAAATAATATAAATAGTGTCTAACGTGCCCCGGTTGTGGAATTATTTAAAATTATTTTTAAATTGACATTGAAATTACTAAGAGAATGTTATTGATGATGAATGAAAAAAAATGTTAGTAGTATACATTTCATTTTCAGAACTGAATTAACCTTGCAGCAATTTTATTCAAAGAAAAAAACATAAATATAGAATTTAGCGTAAAATATTTCGAAAGAAAGTACAAATAACTTATTTTATGCTGTAACTGAATGTTAATTATTAATGAAGCACACTATAGTTTTAAAGCAAAATTACAATTCTTTACAAATGTTTTAATATTTCAGAGCTTGTTAGAAATTTTTATATCGTAGGAATCATCAATTTTTTCGAAATGATACCATAAATTAAAAACCTTTTTCAAGACTTCAGTGAGGCGAGAAATCTTTCTACTTTGAATTATTATGTTTCGTAGTATCACCAACATAATTTTTTAAGACTAGAACATTTTAAAAAGGAGAAATTCCAAAGAATTCAGGTTCAGTTCCAACTTTAACCTTTTAATAAAAAGAGATATTTCGGGTTTCACTCGTGTAAAAACTACGAATTGTTTGCCGACGTTTCGTGAACATTGCAGTTCACATCTTCAGTGCTTTAACCTTTAACCTTTTTTTGCTGAATATAGTATCATAATTTTATAAATACAAATTCACAATTAAAAAAGTGAAAATAATTTCTCAAATGAAAAGGAAGAAAAACTTGTCTGACAAACAAGGAAATAATTTTAATAATAACTAATTAATCATTAAATATTGTTCAATAATTATGTAATTACAATAAGTTTATTTTTTGTTAAATATGTTCTTTAAAAGTCAGTCTATAATTTTCAAATTATCAGATCCATTATATATTTAATAATAGTCCGCTATCATGCACACGATATTTTTGTCCGTTATCAATAATAAAAATAAGAATATATTTATATACATAATATAAAAATATGAATATAAATAAATATAAAAGATTATCTTTGTTCAACGCATGAATATTATGATTTTAAGATTACGTAACTGCATTTTTATCCTTGTTTCAGTAAATCTATGTAATGTGGTTTAATATACAATTAATTTGTTAATTTTATTAATGTGAAATACTATAAGCACGTCAGGTACATATTAATTCTTTACAGACGTTTTAAAAAAATGCTCGTGGCTATTCGTCCAGATTTTTAGAATAAATAGTGAAAATGTTGCAACTTAATTGGTAGAGTTTGGAAATGGAAGGGGAATCTGTCCGTCCCGCGAAGCTTATTCGTTGGAAAAACTGAGCGAATAGACACTGCTTATAAAAAAATTTTGTTACTCAAGTCATCAAATACGAATTTTTAAAATTTATTTTCAAAATAAAGTTTTGCTTCCAAAAATAATTTTTCATGATACGATAATGTTTTTACATATAAAGTATTAAATTAGTTATACATAGGGAACCCAAAAAATTAAGAAAGAAGCCAGTATAATGCAAATTAACATTTACGAAAGACAACTGCACTTTTTCTTAAAATTGATTTCCCATGTTGGAACTCGAATCCACGAGAACGTGATAATGTTTCGTTACTCTGTTGTGATATCACCCAAGCACGCTACCATCTGAGCCACGCTGCCTCCCAAACAACTCTTCAAAATATTATAAACTCGGTAATAATGTACGAAATAACTTTGATGCTCAAATATTCAACTTGACTTTTATAGCTAAACATTCATAAAGCAAAATTTTCAATTTTTAAAATAAAATAAATGTGTTCACTGTACTTTTTAAAATTTTCTTAATTATATAAATACTTACTCTTTTTGCCTCTGCCTTCATCGACGCTATCACTAATATCCTCAAAACTTCTTCCAGCAGATTCGATGGCTCCAAGGATGTCGCTACCCTTAAGGTCAACTTTCACAGAGTGGGTCCTCAAGAACCTTCCCAGTCGGTCGAACAACAGACTGTCCACATCTGAATTGTCAATGGACCTGAAAAGGAGAATGAATTAATAAAAGATATTCAATAATGAGTCCTTTGACAGAAAAATACCAATGAAATGCAAAACACTTTTATTTAGAAAAGATCCAATAGTATTGAATCAAAACTAACCTTGGGGCACCTTCTTCAGTAGTTCCAGTCTTGACAACAGTGATGCCCTCACTCAAAGTGATGTCTTCCTTATCCGCGAGCATTTTGTCCACGAATGAAAAAACTTTATACTTGATGCAACTCATGGAGTCCTTTTTTAAACAATCCGAGTAGATTGTCGCCATGAGATCGTTCTCGCCTGCATTTTTGTCACTGGTCGGAAGTGCTGAGGTTGACGCCACCGCCAGGATAAAAAGAATGGATAATCTGTCAAACATTTTTATTTGTTTTTACGAGTCTATTCTACGATCTGCCGTCGTAGAACTCAGACACGTGTTCCCGCGTTTTCCAGTCACGTGTTCACCGGAAACCGAGGAAAAGGGTTCCCTTTGCTCTCACTCTCGAGATTTCCTCTCGTGTCGCTCAGATGCGTCGACGGACACCAAATGCGAACGGTTGACTTGTGTGTTGCATCTAAAAGACCATGCTTTGCTTTTATACCAAGAGAGGCTATACGAGGGGATTTCACGTGCTCGCAGGTCCCGAGGAGTTTGCAGGCATCCCCACTCGCACCTTCTTTCCCTTCCAGTGACCCCCAAACCCCTCTCTCTCCCTCAAGTCACCAACGACTCCAAGAGAGACCCCTTATTCCCCACACTTGGTTATTTTGGCAAGATAAAAAAGACCACCAACAACGGAAGACTTTAGAAGTTGGGGATGAACAAGTGAAAGAAGGAGGAAATAAAGATCGACCCAGGCCAACCACTGATGGTCTCTCTTCTCTGCCGACAAGAGCAAAGACCTACTTCGGGACCCACTAACAAGCGCCAAAGAAAGGGGGAAATTACAATTGCGATGATATGAGGTGGGAAGGAATCTTTATGATGGCCAGCGATGATCACTGATCACAGGGGGAGGAAAATCTTTAGAGCCTTCATCTAACACCTAACCCATTCATCAGGACCATCATTCCAGTCATCCATTGTGATTCGAGAAATCATTCCCACAATTACCTACTTCTCGAGGATTATTTCCAGAAGAGCTCTTTGTTTTGAATCATAATTTTCCTCTAGGGTCGATTTATTTGTCGACCTTCTACTTATTTATCAGACACTTCCGACAACTGTTCCCAAAATGCAAAGTGAGTTTGCAACGGGGATTTGTAATGTGGGAAATTGTTTGTTCAAGGATGCAAGAATGAATCTGAAACAGAACCTATGACGTAAATACGACTCGTAAACAATTGCCCTAATGAGATATTAATTTATGGTAAAAATTCATTGCGTAGTCGTTTGCGGTTTTTCACAGCAAGGTTGTTTTTTGTATACCTAGATATATAGGTTTTGTATAAAATGCAATAATTAGGAACACTTACGATTTTCAAATAATTATATTTTTGGTCTTTATCTCACTCTACTTAAAAAGATTGAATGGATAAATTCCTGTACTCCCCTTTATACCTAATGTCTTTCTTGATATTTTAAGCACAATACTACACATATCGAATATTATTTTTAAATAAATAAAGCCATTCTTTTTCAATTAAAAATTTCAGTGTAATATTCTCGAAATTCTTCATTTGCTTATAAATACGCCTAAGTTCTTTGAATGAAGGCGGAATTTTCTATTTAGAAGAATTTCTTTGAATTGACTTGAAATCTCTTGAATTCTGATAAATTTTTAAAAATTCTTCTCTTCATTTTCCTTAAGTCCTCTAAAATCAACTTTAATCGAATTAAATTATGTAGAATTCAGGTGAATTAAGCTAATTTCAGATAAATTTTCTTGAATTCAATATAATATTTTCAAAGTCCTTTGTATATTAAGTAGGCTTGAAATAACTGTTTTACCTTTTACTGAATTAAGCAAAAATTCTATATTTGGATGAGTTTTTTACAGTTAACTTAAAATATCCTTAAATAAAGAAATGCATTGAATTCATCTGTTCATTGTCCTTTATTTCTTTAAAGAAAACTTTAATTCGTTTGAATCATTTGAATGTATTCTGGTATTCTGTAAAATTAAATTAAATTTAATTATATAAAAGTGCTTAGTTCAAATAAATTTTTCTCATGTTTGTAAAGATTTATTGAATACATGCATTTTTTGTATTGGTCTTTAGTTCTTGTGAATTTCTTCTATTTAGTATGTCGAGTATATCTAGCTCAATTCAGTGTTATTTTATTTGATTATCTTTTAATTATTTCAGTTGTGTTAAATTTGGTACGCTGTTGGAACTCACTGTATTTTTCTGATGAGACCAATTTTCTTGAATTTGTTCGAATTATTTAGAAATTACTTTAATTAAGTTAAAATTTCCGTAACTTTATTAAATTTGCTCAAATTAGTCAAACTCACTTAGACTTAAATGCATTTGCTTGAATTATCAATTATTCACCTTGCATTCTGATAAAGGGACTTTAATTTTCGGAACTTATCAATAAACTCGCTCGTGAAAATTCTAACTGGTCGACCTTACATATTATTATTATGTATTCTTGTAGTCCTTTTTTTTATCTAAAAGTCACCATCTTTAGGAGTAATTCTGAATAATGTAAATCTTCTCACGTATAAAAAATTTAAAAGAACTATCATTGAAATTCGAGGAAAAATATTTTTGCTGAAGAAAAATGATGTCACATTAATAGGCTTGAAATAAAAAAAGGTTATATATTTATGTGAATCATAGCAAGAAATGATATCCACAATAAAAAGAAGTTTTGCAGTAAAGGCTTGGTGAAGCTGTATATAAAAATTGAAAATTTTTTGATGGTTTTAGCTTCACCAATTTTAAGTATTAATATTAAATTTTACAGAAATTTCCATATTAAATAATTCAAGAATTTTCGCCAACATTTTCTATCTATTGCAGTCCCAGGATAAATCTTGATATTTTACATAAAAATTATATATAAAAAATATAAAACCCCCTTATAATACTTCCCTACTAAGGAAAACCTTGCCTGACATTGTCGTTAAGATCGATTTTGTCACTATTATGTATATGAAAATAAACTATAATGCTACTGTTGCGTGCGTTTTTTTTAAACGCCACAATAAATAAATACAATTTCCCCTATTTTCTTACAATCTTTTATAAACTTTTAGAGAAAACATATTAATTCTTTGTCGAATTCATAACAAGTTCAAGGACAAAATACAAAACATGAAATCACGTCACACTACGTTTTCAAGAACCAATAATTTTCCAGTTACTACATGACATACGAGCATATAGAGAAACAAAAGTGTAATGTAAGATACAGTTACGACAGGATGCCGGAAAAATACCGATTTGTAGGTTAGGTGGTTGATTTCTAGGTTGGGACATAATCGACAGAAGCTAATTAATATCGTCAGCATCGGGGAGGTTCGAATTGGTGCAATTTTCATGAGCGATTGGCGCGACGGATTCAAACCGATCATTACAGTAGCATCAAGGAGAGTCCTCCCATGCAGCATAGCGGTTCGACAACGATTTCAAATTCTTTGCTTTAGGCTGACCACAGTTTGGAAGGATAGCATCGCGTCGTTTTGCGAGTTGAGGTTAATTATATAATGATTCTTGAATTTCATTGACGAATGGGTTGCCGTGGGCGCAAGTGTCGATCCCTTTCGAAATTCGTCAGGAAATGATCGACGCAAGAGGCTTCTGGAAACCGGGCCAGTCACCTATTTTCAACTGGGTCGACTAAGAAGAGTTGTTCGCTCTTTTCGTGATTCCGATCCCCGTGAGGCGAAGGGATCGAGACCTCTGACCGGCAAAACCAACCAATGCCTAAGGCAACTTTGTAGCATAGTTTATTAATGAAACACAACTCAATTTCAATCAACAATTCTAGTTTACCTCTTCTATAATTACCTCATAAGCTTCCCTACAAGTGGATATTCTGGAGAACGCTTTGATTTTACTGTCTGTAGTAGAAAATGCTTACACCTACTGATCATTTTAAATCATGAAACGCTTTAATTTCTAGTATTATTCTATCTACTAATTAAAGTTAGGTGTAAAACAATTGGTGGCAAAAGAGGCTGTGGATTTTACCTAACCGATACTCTATCGAATGCTGGGAACACTCCCACACTCTTTGTGAAATTTTCCATATAAAATTCGATTACCAAGAATGATATTCTGGTACTTTGGATCGAAAAATAAAAGTATTTGAAATAGCAGCGAGAAAAAGAAGTGGAAAAGCAAAGTCGATTGAGAATCAGATACTTGTTCTCAGAGGTTTCTCCAGACGAGATAGACGATCGAAAGTGCTTTTAGCCGTAAGATGCGACTCTAAAGTAGAGAGAACAAAACAGGAATGACAGATGTTGTGAAGGTATCTCGAGATGAAAGCTCACGTGAATCTGCTGAAATAAATTAGTTGATGTTTGCTAATTAGGCTTATGACACCAATTAGTTGCAAGTATGCAGTAAAATCTAGTAAGGGACATGAAAACTCAACGGGATGTTAGCGGTTGGACAATTGTTGGTAAACCTGCTTGTGGGTTCAAGAGACCACGTCGGTCAGACATGTATTCTACTGATGCACCCCGTTCACTATGCTAGTAAAATGAAATTGTATTAGTGAATAGACGTATCATACATGATACACGTGTTTGAAGTACAAAAATATCTTGAAATATGTGACAAAGTATACATTTATCAAACTTAAGTGTACAAGTAGTCGTATCTGAAGTCAAGAAAAAAATGCACACAACTTATAGGTAGAAATTCTAGTAACCTAGTGACACTTGAGTCTGATTCATGGCCGGTAGCTTATAACAGTGTATATCCCGCTTACTTTATATTCTGGAGAGAAGATGATGACACTCGATTAAAAAGACAATGAGACCCAGAAACAGCTTCTTGTGCACTTTGATTATTATCTTTCTTCACATTTTCATAGACTTTTTTTATAATTGCACATTTCTATCCTTGAAAAAATGGATGAGAGTTGGAAAGTTTCGATCTTCTTTTAATGAATTGTTTAAATAAATAAATGAACATCTGAAACTAAACGAATGAACAAATAAATAAATTTAAAAAATATTGTAATTGAAGGTATGCACAATGATAATTATCATCATTCTTCGTTCTCGGTCAATGAGCAGTTCCCCGGAATATGTTTCGGGCATCAGGCAGTTGAGGAATGACTGTCTGACCGTGACGGAATTTACTACTGCAAAATATTTTCTAGTCAGTCCTCATTTCTTTTTTCCTTGTTCATATGTGAAATGCTAAAATACTTTTTAATTACAATAATTTGTCAAGAATTTTAAGTATGGTTCATGCAATTAGGTGCATAATAAGATAAAAGGCTTAAGTGACAAATATATTTTAAATAAATGATAGACTAGAGAATATATAAGTACAGTTTTTATATTGGTTTTTATCGTCTTTATTAATTTTTTCTTTATAATAACTAATGTAATTTTTAAAATTGGGTCTCATTGGGGAAAATTTAAGGAAAATCAAAAAATTTTAGTATTCAATTTAAATATAATCAACCTTAAGTCATTTATGTGAAAAACTGGTTATTAAAAAAACACTTAAATATCTTGCGGCCAATTGAAAAATTTTTATAATAATATCGATTTATCATGCTTACCTATTTGTCAGAACCATCAAATTACGTACATGACAAAAAGCCAAAGACCTTTCACGCTCGATTAGTCACAGACAAATTTCAAATCAATTCAATTAGGCTCCCAGCAATACAATGCTTCGCAGCCGTAATATCAAATTAGATCTCTAATGTTCTATAAAATCAAACTTTCATTGTACTTCTTTCTTCTTGGGTTCCTTTGACTATGTTTTGATAAAAAAGAGATCAGATAAAAGATATATGAACATGGATCAATCGCTGAAAAATACCCATGAGAATGAGTACATAATTATGAACAAAGATTTATTTGTATAGTAAGGACCTACAATTTAAATTATACTTTAAAATTATTGGATATTTATATATTTTGAAATTGATTCTAAAATTAAAATATTTATCTTTTATCTTTTTGGTAGCATTCGTTTGCAACTATTCTCTTGATTTGAATTTTAATAATAAAATTACTTTGTAACTAAACATACCCTATATTTAAATATACTTACCAAATTTTGAAACATATAAATTAAAACCATTGCAGAAACTCAATCGATGTTGGGAATATTTTTATTAACTTTTTCTTGAATATACTTTACAGTTAAATTGATTTTCAAGAAGCATGGAAAAAAGGAGAAAATAATAGGAAAAGAAATTAAAATTCTACTCATTTGATTTATTTCACTTTGCCATCCTAATCAATCAAAAATTACTGTGACAAAAAATGGAGAATCTTCTTGAATTAAAAGATATATTTAATTGTGCTTATAATTCATACGAAAACTCAAATTTATTTACAAAAAATTTCAAAAGTAATAAGAGTATGCTGATAAGTAAAATCACTATTCTTAAAAATCTTTGTTTGGACCACCAAATTAAAAACAAATTATTATGTGACAGTTCTTCGTACTGAAATAAAGGAAAAGACTCTTTTCAGATTTTTTTGAACATTACCCGAGGTTGCGAAAATTTCCAAACGATTTTTTAAAATTAGGATATTACAAAACAAAACTAATTTCTAAGTTGAAGATGAAATTAGTTTCAAAAGTAATGGTATAAAAAGACTATGTGAGATTGTTACTTTATTTTTATTTTATGTCTGGGAGAAACCAACGAACATGAAAAATCAAACTACATGAATATCCAAATGAAAAGAAGTCAGATTATTGCATTGTTTGTAGGAGTTATACGCGTGTATGTCGCCAATAATGGTTTTTATAAATTGCATGAAAATATCATGCCCAATATAAGTGCATCTAGTCTTCCATGAAGTGTACTGAATGTGGAATCGATTGATTTTAATATATATAATACGCGCGATCAAAGCAGGTTTAAAGAAATTATTATCTGCAAACTTTGAGAGCTTTTCTTAATCTTATTTTATTTTTTTATTTTTGGGGGAAACTTTTTAATTTGTTATAGATTTTATAATACTATTGTGCACAAGATAATTATGTTTTAATATAACTCTATAATTACATTTTACTTCGCACGCCTATGTACACATATGGAAAAAGTATTCACAAATGATTGATTACATAGGGGTAATTAAAGCGGAAAACCTTGAAAATGGGATCAAATTTTAATTCACTTTTCAGCAATCAGATATCTTAAATTTTATTAAGTTCATTTTTATCCTAATAATGCTATTGTGAAATCTTAAAAAAATTTGAGAAGACTCTTTTAAAATTTTTTTAAATGTTTTAAAACTTTTCAGATAATAATTTTGGTAAACCTATTTAGCTTGCGTGTGTTGTCTAGACACAAATGCATCGATCCACGTTTTTAAAAGTTCAAAAATGCACTACCTTCATTTATGGTATTGTTTGTGATTTCTAAAGCCGTTTTCTTACCCATCCTAATACTTATGTACCCAATGCCATATCTTTTCACCATCAAACCTTACTTACTACAACTGACAACATTTTATACATAATTAATTGGTGCATAGAAGACCAAGAAGAGAATAAGTAGCTGCACCGTGAGCACTCATATTTGTGTTAAGAATTCTCTCTAAATATGAGTCGGTGAAAAATGCGCTGATTGAAATAGTAATTAGAGATTTCACTTATTAAGCAGTGATTTCGGACTTATTCACTATCAGTTCAGTAACACCAGGGAAAATAATGTGCAGCATAACCTATAAGTTTTCAATTTAAGCGTTTTTGTTACTCTTTTACTTCAATATTAAAAAGAACTCCTGATGGAAATTATTTTTTAAATTTTCGCGCTGTAATTTTGTTGACTAAAATGCGCGTAAAATATACTTTAACTCGTATAATAAATACTTCCTTAACGGGAGTGTACATGACAGTCCAATCTTAAAAGCAAAGTAAATAAATGAGGCACTTGTCAATTAAAAGCATTGAAACTTTTCACCTTTTTTTAATATTTAATCATATTTATAGGTTTCAAGTTTTTACTATTATTATTTGATTATATCTAATAATATGTTATTTTATCATGTCAGCTAAAAGAACATTGTGAAATGCTGCTAAATCTCAAAAGTGAGTATTGCACTGAATGAATAGGTAAATTTGCACTGATTGTTAGTGATCGATTTCTAGCTATTTCAAGTAGTGGAATCTCACTGACAACAGTAACATTTCACTGATTCAGATTTAGACAGTTCGTAAAAAATTGGTTTTAGTTCTATAGTGAATATAATATAATAAAAAAATAATGTAATTATGTGAAAAATGAAAACTAAAAAAATGATGTAAAAATAATTTAATGATGTGAACAAATAGTAAGATAGAGAGAAAGGTGATCTCCGCATCGATCTAGATGTATAAGCAAAAGTATTGGGATAACAAGAAAGTCGAAATTATTTTTAAATTATTCAAAAAATATTTGCAAGACGAATGTATAAAAAGGAGAAATGTAAATAGCCTTCTGCTCTGATTAGTGTGGAGCTATTTGAAGCGAACGTAATACAAATGGTAGAAGATACAAGCTTAAGTGGTTGGTTGCAGATTCTACGGTTGTGGTATCTGTTATAGTGTTGGCGTTCACCGCAAACGAAAGTCCCTCTTCCTTTCGAAGTAATTTTATGTTTTGCTACCACTTCGAGCTCATCCAGTTCGTTCTCGTCCTTTGCTTCCCTCTTACAGTATATTCTGCAAGAGTGTTCGCGTTTTTGTGATACACGCACTGCCGAAAGAGAAGGTAACGAGGCGTGACCCTTGTCTTCCTTTTTTCCCTGTATTTTTTAATGCCTTCCTGGTTCATTCACTGATTCTGCCGTGGGAATTCCGTGTAAATTGGTTCTTCTTCGCTCGTATTCTTACATTTCTATAACTCTCTGTGTCCAAATTCAAAATTTGTTTACGGTTTAATACTATTATGACTTCAGTCGACAATTTTTCTTTATATATTTTGAAAATACGGTTTTTAGCAGTACGAAAGAATCATCCCGTGCAGAAATTTCCCCATCTTTCCCTATTTGAAGTTTGGTTCCGATGGGGTCCCTATTATAATTTCTAGTCTAGAAAAAAAACTGGTTGGGGCCCCTATGAAAATAGCTAGTCTAGAAAAAACTGGTTGTGGGACCTATCAGAATATCTGGTCTAGAAAAAACTGATAGGTGCCCTATCAGGTTCTAGGAAAGAATTGCGTGCTTCGTGAAGATATAAAAAATCTATCTGTATCCTGTTTTTTCTTTTAAAAAAAAATTCCATCCTTATGAAATACTGTAAATGTTCAGAAAAACTTACATTTCCTGTCACTGTAAAAAGTTATAAATATTGAATTAGAAAAATATAGTTAAAAATTTTTTGAGTTTTAGCTTATGAGTACGGCTTTTTCATCGATTATCAACTCGAAGGTTTAGCGTAATGGTTAAGGCTCCCGACTGCTAGGCGATAGATTTAGGTATAGATGTAGGTGTTCGATACTCGGTAGCGTTGAAAATTTTATTTGTAATATGTTACAAAAATGTAATATAAGTATTCACAATAAATAGGACCATTAATATTTAAAATCAAAATAATCGTAATCAATTAATATTTATTTTCTACATAACTTTTTTGCCATATAAATTAAATATTCATCAGGTAATAGAAAGGGTCTAGGAAGAACCCTTCTCATCGTCAGGTGACGAAAAGGCACTCTCGTTAGGGCCTGGTCAGAAGTTCTAGCTAGAACCTGGCAAAAACAGCTTTACGTAACTAGTCAGGCCATCTCCATTTACCCCAACGAGCATCATATTAGAAATAGTGAAATCTATCCAGGGTCCTACTAAATCCCGATCGGAATTTCTACATAGGATGAAAACTTTCTGGAGTCAAAATTGCATAACAGTTGGTTCATTTCAGCAATACGAAAGTAATTAAATCGCTAATGCCTAAATTTCGCAATATTGAGAGCAACCCGATAGTTTTGAAACATTAATGCTACCTGTATAAGAAATGTGTCGATTTTTACAATTTCCACAATGTTCGTTTGTAATAATAAATTGTGGAAGCCAGTCGCGGATCCAAAATTATGTGTCCTACTTTAGTGCACGCAAAGTAAAAGAAAAAGAGAGCAGCATAGCCTCCCCTTGTTCTTTGTTTCGCAAGCCCTTGCTCAGGAATAATGGAAAAAGGAACATGAATAAGGTGAAGTATGCAGTTTAATATTGTACAAGTTGAACTGATGAAATTGAAGTGAATACTTGGGCAGCATACGCTTCCTTAGTTGAGATTTGAACCCACATGCCAAAAATGACTCAGCAGATTATAATTCGAGCCGTACTATTCATAATATATTTTATACCTGTATATCGATAAAGTGATTACAATACAATATTTAAATAAAAGATGGACTTATAAAATCTTCGAAGGAAAGAGTGAGAAAACACTGCAATATTTTATTAAATGATGAGAGAATTGAACAAGTTGATAACTTCGTAATCCATGGTAGATTATTTACTAGGGACGGGAAGATACGAGGGTAGTTCAATAAGTCCTTAGAATGAAGTATAAAAACAATTCTTTTTGGGTAAATTTTTTTTTATTTTTCAACATAATCTCCTTGGAGCTCTAT
>NC_046658.1:63458796-63464645 GCF_010883055.1 Belonocnema kinseyi | reverse complement strand
TTTTCAATTGGTTATAAAAACACGTAAACTCAGAAGATGTGGACTGTGACTGCACCATATATCTAGTCGGGACTGGTGCTGACTGAAAACAGATGATTTGGAGCGATTCGCGCGCCATATGTTGGTCATTCTAAGGACTTATTGAACTACCCTCGTAGATGAGGAAATAGATAGACGCATAAACGAAGGTAATAAGGTTATTGGTAGAGCAGGTCCCCTTATCAGAAGTAAAAATGTATAAAATAAAGCTAAAATGGCAATATATAATTTTATATTTGTACCGACTGTACTATACGGTAACGAGACATGGACTTATCAAGAAAAAGATAAGAGTAAAATTAACGGAATTGACATGAGATTCATGCGCATAATATGCGGGAAAACTCTGATGGACGAAGTAAGTAATGAGATAATTCTAAAAGAATATGGTGCAGAAGAAACGCTAGTAGCCACATGGGCAAGAAATCGGTTAAGATGGTTCGGGCAGGTTGAGAGAATGCCAAATGAACGGCTAACAAAACAAGTGTATCAAGGTAAAGTAAATGGCAGCGTGCCCAGAGGTGGACCGCAGAAAGAATGGTTAGAATGTGTGAATGAGACCCTAGTTAGAAGAGACATGAGAAGTCACAGAAACGCGAGAGCCTGCATGAAAAAATGCATGGACATAAAAGAAGCTAGAGAAGTATGCCCGGACAGGAAAGTATGGCGGCAAATAGTTAATAAAAAGAGTGTCAGTAGAGTGAATGACGCCTGAAACAAAATACCTTGGCCACTAATGGACCCAAGTGGGGAACCTTACATAACGACTTTGTGGGGATCTTCAATTGGAGTGATTGCTAGAGAGATTGATCAGCAGCCTGGGTCGGAGTAGTGTTGCGGAACGAACGTGTTATTTACATAAATAACACGAGAATTCTGGATCAATCTGAAAATTCTCTATCCCTTCCACACATTACTCCTTTCCCCCACCGAGTCTGTCACGCCTACCCCGAAAGGGAAATGACTTAATGGTATAATAAAAAAAAAGTAGTGAATGAAGTAATGCCGTTGCGAAGCACTATGGATGTATTTACTATATAGTCTCGAAGATGCGAACAATCACAACAAATATATTACTGGCATGGAAGCTTCTAATGTGTCCCCTAAAGGGTATACATTTTTCTAGTACCTTCTTCCCTATTCCTTCACACACCCCCACACAGTTACTGATTGTTGTGAGAGGGACCTACAGTTTAGGGTGGGTTCCGAACCACCAACAACGACAGCTTTAAGTACTTAGAGAAAACTGTTTTCTCTAGAGGTACCGGTCCCACGACTTTCCGGAGATGAACAACTCCCTTTCTAGGCTAGCATTCACCGCATGGGCCGCCGAGGCTCTTGCAGAGTGTGAGGCGGGAATTGAATCCACAAGCCTACGGAGTGGGTCCAAAGCCTACGCTTTAGCCGCTACGACGGTTTTAAGAGTAAATTTTTTAATTTGAAATGTGATCATTTTTCAATTGTTAAGTTTAAACAATCAGAGGTCAATATATTCGAGAGAGCTAAACAAAAAGAAGCTATAATTTCAACTTTTCTTAAATGAAAGTGAAATTTCATATAATGATATCACTTGCATACTGCATATGCTTCGAAATAATTTATTTTCTATAGCCGTGGAAACGAGTACCGAAATTTTGGTATGAATTGCCACTTTTTTTCAGTGCAAAAAGTTATACTTTAAAAAGGGACTTTTTATTCTAAAATGTCTATAAAAATAGCAAAATTTTTTCGGTACGCCTAGACACTGTAATTTTTTCTTTGGATTAATAACAGTTCATGACAATTATAGATTGGTATACAGAGAAAACATCCAATTCGTTTAGATTTTCGATATCTTGAATACTACAATTGAGAATTCTTAAATTTTTTTAATGCGTTTGAAATTTCTTTTATATGAATTAAATATTTTTGATTGTTTAATTTTAATGCATGAGTTTCAAATTCTTCTTCATCTATTTTAAATGCTTCTTTGATACTTTTTCGTCTCAGATATCTCAAGCTTACAATTGTATATATTTTAAAAGTGTCGAAATAAAAGGTGTATTACGTAAATGTGTGAACTTATAAATATATAAAATGCAAACTTGTCAAAAGGAATTGGTAAAATTTAATATTTGTTTGTTTCTCTTAAATTTTTGAAAATTGTTTTTGTAGACGCTGTAAATTATTTGTCAGGATATAATCATTGAAGCTCATATATACCCGTGTAGAAATCGCCAAGTTCCTTCCAGTTTCCACGCTTGGGCCAGGTCGAGGGCCCGAACCTGGTCCTAGCTTATATTTTCCAGTGGTCAGAACTCGAGGCCGGCTAGATAGCAGTGCTTCCAATTCGAGCATCCTTTCGCACTACATATGCGTAGCGTCGGCAACAGGATTGGCTACCGTTTGCACACTTATTTAATATGATATTTAATATAATAATTGTGCAAATCAATTGTTTACAACAAATAATAACTGCAAAGTGCATTAAAATATTAAGCATTATTTTGAATTCGTATTTGTGATAAAATAGGCATTCTTTTCATTAAATTTAAAATCGAGAATTTATTTTTAGGAGTATTATGAAATAATTATTTTACCTTAACTTTCTATGTCTATTTTGTGATAGAAGAATCAATCTTAATAGCTTGAAAGTTATTATTTGTTGTAAAAAAATGATTGGCACATTTAATTATTTTAAATGAGCGCGTCAACCGTGACGAATCCGGTTGCAGATGCCGGTTGCAGCGAGTGTCAATCAGTATCATGTTTTTGGTGTTTTTAATTTAAATATAGTTTCATGAGTAATTTGTACTAGTCGTCGGTATTTTGGACGAAAATAACACACAAGCCTTCCTAAAAATAAAATTACGCGGAATCGATAATAAGCTAGAGTCGAGGTAGGGCTAAGCTTGGCGAACTAGTCTGGCCTTCGGGGTTGGGCCTGGCCAGATTTTGCGTTTCATTCTAGCTTAACCCAGGCGTGATCACAAGGCCAGGGCCTGGTTTTGCCAGGCTTGTTCCCGGTTAGGCCCACGAAAAAATTTCTATACGGGTAGCGAACAGTGTGAAACATTATTTATATTTATATTGGTTATAGTGGTTTATTTGCTGAAAAATCATCTGGCTCATACAAATAGGTTACAGTTCAGTTATAAAAATAAAAGTCATTGCGTTAACAAACTAACAGCAAGAATTGACAGTAAACATTATCCTAGAAATGAGTAATCTAACTTATTAAAAAACCTTTGATTAGATAGTTAATTGTTATGCTCATTTGAGGACCTTACAAACGAAGATAATAATTTTTTGATACTTGTTTTATCAGGATTGTCTAGAATATTCACTTAGGCATTCCTTCTCTCACACTGCTTTCTTCTTTCGTTTATAATTGTAAGTCTTACAGTAAAAAAAAAACAATTTTCTAGTAAAAATGTTAAAAAAGTTGTGTATTAAAAATCCTTCTTATTGTAGATAAAACAATAATCAAAATTCAATCTCAAGGTTTCATTCTTGGTTATAAGTTCAGACGTAAACTTATTTATTGATATAACATTGCGCTATTATTATGATAAAACCGAGTCATGTTCATGATGTATTTAAATATTTCTGCGGTCCTTCTTACAGAGCTATGGGCGGATAAAGTATTAGAGCATAGGGTATATGGGCTGTCTTCAAATCAACCAGATGTAATATTTTTTGTGATTGGCTCTTATCCATGCCGATTTATTTTTATAGAGAGGTAAGAGAAAGAAAATCCCAATTGCCTTCTATCTCGGTTTTTTAAAAGTATGTATATATAGCGGACCCAGTCGTATTTATCTGGGCTTGTTAACGTTGGGGTAATTTATTTTTATTTTTGTCTCGAAATCACTTCTGAAGTTTAGAAATATTATATGTTCAGAACATCAATCTAACCCAACTTCCTTAATATTCGACTATCAGACGTTTTTTGCATAAAACTGACTTTTTTACATAATACAGGATAAATTAATTAAATGAATATTGCAGTAACACAACTCTGTTTATCATTATTGTCGATAAATATACGGTAGACGTAACCTCGCACTTTGCCAAATATTTGTGTCGTCAGATGATCCCCGAAGTTTTCAGATCCCCTTAAATTCCTCTTTTTTCCGTACTCCTCGATTATCCTTGATTAAACTTTAATAGTAGATACCAAATTTCACACAAAAACAATGTTTAAAA
The DNA here is from genome assembly GCF_010883055.1 of Belonocnema kinseyi. Taxonomy (NCBI): domain Eukaryota; kingdom Metazoa; phylum Arthropoda; class Insecta; order Hymenoptera; family Cynipidae; genus Belonocnema; species Belonocnema kinseyi. The sequence continues at coordinate 63,460,418 of NC_046658.1, read as the reverse complement.
TATACATATTTTCACGTCTTTTCACCTTGGACCACCCAAATCTTTTAACAGCACATTTTTAGAACTATAAATGTTTATGTTTACACATTAAACTGTAAACTTCAGAAGTCTGCAGGCTAAACTCTACACTTTCAAATTGATTTAATAAATTTTAATAAAATAGCGCTGGTTTGATAATTTTATTGATACAAATATGGCTTCCTTTTTTTTCTCGATATGTTTTCAAGCAACAAAGTATGTTTTTGTTGGTGCTGGAAAACTTTAAAGTGCACTTTATTTTTCGCAAGACTTGAGCGCGCACGCACGTTTATTACTTCGATCCACGAGCACTGTTTTGCATGGTATTTTTCCCTTCAAAATAACCTCAAAGGTAAGACGTAATATCCTGAAAAACCCCGGAAACCATACTCTTACTATATAAAATATCGTACATATTTAACTATCCCCATAAAATCTAATTTTTTTACATGAAACGTTGCATAACTATTTTATTTCAAAATTAAAACAAAAAAATACTTTTCAGCTATTGGTTTGGTCTATTGAATCGAAAAAAGAGCACTTTAAAAAAGGTAACCACGTGCAAGAAAGCTCTTGTCAAAAATCGGTATGTATCAAAAAGCTTCAATTTTGACACATATCAAGTTTCGTAACTATTAAATTTTTTAATTTAAAAAAAAGCAAAAAATTATTTTTGAGTGATTGGTTAGCTATACTGAATTGCACAAAGAGCGCTCTGAAAAGGATAACCAAGTGCGAGAAAGCCCTAGTCAAATATCGGCGCGCACCAGAAAGCCTCAAATTTGACACATAAAAGGTAACTTGTGCAGTAACTATTTCTATCTAAGAATTTATAATTATTGATTTCAAATCGTAGATTTCAAATTATTTACGTCTTACGGTCCAATCGTAAATCGAAAAAAATAAATATGAGTCAAAAAAACATGTTCTTCGAAACTTAAAAATAATTATTGACAGATAAACATAAAAAAACTAGAACCGACATGTGCTCTGAAAACTAATGACGACATGATGACACCACACTCTAAAGTGTGACACTTACGCCAGCAAACATTGTGGGACTTATGCCCGTACGCTCTGACTTTTTCCCTAGATCTACTTTTGGGTCAAACTGGATCAAAATCTTCTACACCAGAAGAAAAATGGAAGGTCTGTTTGGCAATATAAACGTGCAAACAGACCATATTGCAAGCTCGACTATAGGACAGCTCTTGAATATGGCTAAAGCCACTATCTCTATAAAGTAAAAACAAGAGGTCCAAATGGACAATCTCAGAAAGTCGACTCGATTTCCTCAGACCGTCGTCTCGATCATCTCAAGCTGGCTGACCCCATCATTTTTTAAGGGTCGAGTTGATTATTTCAAAGTATCAATATAGATATGTAAGCAAAGAAAATTCGGTTATCGCAAAGGATCGATTCGAAAATCTGAGATGGTGAAAAGGGCTATTGATGATAGTCAAATATATATTTTTGAATTATTTTTATTATTAAATTATGAAAGAATTGAATAAGTTGATAAGTTCGTATACCTTGGTAGCTTATTTACTAGGGACGGGAAGATAGATGAGGAATTAGATAGACGAATAAATGAAGGTAAGAAG
>NC_046658.1:63449843-63458696 GCF_010883055.1 Belonocnema kinseyi | reverse complement strand
CAATTTTCATAATCTTTACATTCTTCTTTAACCAATAGAAAATCAGGATCGCCTTCAATTGATTCTTTGCCTGCAATATCATTATCAGCTTCGCCATCACATGAATCTTCTTCCACTCTGATAGCATTTTCTTCCATGCTGGTTTCATTTGAAGGCTTCTGTAAAAAAACTCTACTAAATTTTTTTTCTACAAACATAACATATCCTTGCATTTCTCGTTAATTGAGGAAATTCGGATCTTTGAATTACCGTCACACCTCTCAACCTGCGTCCAGTACATAAGTCATTTCTGCGAAAAGGATTTGCACAACGATTGCCCCAATCTGTTTTTGTTGCCATTATTACTTGGAAATGATTTTAATATTAGTCCCAATATCAGAAAAAATGAATCTGAAATGTTTCTCTTGTTTTGCACATAATTTCGTGGAGAACAAATGAAGAGCAAGTGACCTCTGAAAATACAAGTAAGCCGTTCTTGCACCCAACCGCTCAATTAATCAATATTTTCGATTAAGTGAATAGTTTTTTCCGATGACTTCATGCAATTTTGGATCAATGTGAGTAATACAAAAAAATGGCATATTTGAAAACTGTTCCGCGGTATGCTGTCGCATAACGCCCGAGTGCGAGCGCGAGGACTCCCTCTACAACCGGCTCTGTAACTCAATGAATTTCAATTTGTCCATTTTCTCATTAGACATTTTTCATAGTAAAAAAGTCAAGCTTTCTTTTAAGACTATTTAAAAAAATATCGTAGATGCCTAAATTGCGAAAAAAGTTAAATAAGCAATTGATTTCTTGAAAAAATTGTTTAAACAATTTTTTTTGTTATAAATAATAAAACAGAATGAAAGCGTGTAAAAAGCACTTTCCAAAACCCTCATAAAAATTTCAAATCGCTTAATTTGAAAGGAAGTTACAGGCGTTTGAAACTACCCCTGCAGGCATTGGGGTTGAAAATTTAACCCCCCCCCCCCTCACTTGGGGAGGGTTGGTAATCCTGGTCTATAAGCTTGTGGATTAACTACTGTTGGGTAGGCGAACATATTCCCAGAATTTAGAGACAATCGAAAAACATGACTTTTTGAGTTGGGGCAGTTGAGGAATAATCAACTTTTATCCAAAAAATAATACTAATGCAGGATTAAGGTAAATACTGCAACTACAATAGTTAAAATTAAAAAAGTCTCTTGCCAGCTGCTTTCCTGCTATTTGAGCCGCCCCATAAATATTCCCTAGAACAATGTTAATAATAAATTAGCATAAAACCATTAAATCCTTTATTTGTTTAAATAAAATAAAGTTTTTAAGGTAGAAAGTCAAATGTTTTGGGAAAAAGTGGATTTTTAAGAAAAAAGAAAGATCAATCTTCAACAAAAAAGATGTTGTAAGAAATAGTTGTGAGAAAATTTTGTAAAAAAATGGAAGTGTAAGCAAGTCAATTTTTTAAGGCCAACAGGCCGAAAAATAAACATTTATTTATCTAACAAAAAAGATGATTTTGAAAAAAAATTATCAACTTAACACAAGTTTCTCAACCAAAAAGTGAAACTATCAACAAAGAAGAAGTAAATTTTACATGCTACAACTCTATTTAATCTTGTTTTATTTAAATGCCATAAAATTCAACTGTATTTACTTGAAAAAAAAACCCGCAACAAAAAGTACTTCTGTTCTTTTATTTTTAAGTTTTCTTTCTACCCAAAAAGAATAGTTTTTAACAAAATACATTTACTTTCTTCCCAAAAGTACAATTTTTAACTTATACAGTATACGGGATACCGTTTCAACTGAAAATGGTACATATAGTTGAATTTCCAGAAAAGAAAAATATTTAAAAAATTATATTAAACAAAAAAAAACAATTTTCAAACAAAAAGATGAATTTTCGACTATGAATATCAAATATTCTATTAAAAAATACAAATCGGTAACTTATTGAATACACAGGGTACAGTTAGAACCAAACATGGAATAGTTAAATTTTTTGATTAAAAAAAGAATAATTTTAACAATAAAAATAGATTTGCAACAAAGGTTTTAATTATTTAACAAACAAATAAAAAATTATCTGGCCAGGAGATTGATATACTACAAAAAAGACTAATTTTGAACAAAATAAATAAATTTTCAGAAATTTATTTAATTTTAAGGCCAAAAAAATAAATTATCTTCAAAAAAATTTTAATTCCAACACAGAAAATATGATTGCTCAACTAAAAACTTTACTTTCCAAACCAAGGAGATTAATTTTTTACAAAACAGTAGAATTTTCACATTAAATTCTAATTAAAAATGTAACATATAAATTCTCAATAAAAAATTTGAACTTTCACGTAGAAAATATCAATTTTGTATCAAAAAATGGAATGGTATAATTTTCAGTTTAAAAGACTAATTTTCAACCAAACATGAAACGAATTTTAATGAGAATAGTTACATTTTCAACAAAAGAGATGAAGCTTCAAGAAAAACAGATGAATTTTTAACAAGGTTCTTAATCAAAAAGAACCATCAACAAACAAGGACCATTTCCTACCCAGAATACATTAACGTTTAACCAAAAAGTTAACTTTTAAGTTTATAAGATCAATTTTGTACTAAAAAGAAAAGTTTTTCCAACAAATTACGTACACCTTGTTTAATTACACCCACATTGTTTAATTTATAAATTAAAAAATAAATTTTTAGGTCAAAATCAAACTCTTAAAGTTTTATTTTTTAAAACTAATTTTTCATATAAAAGCATTATTTTTATTAAAAAACGTATCTTGTACAAAAAGTTGAATTTTCTACTATATAGTTGTTTTGCGAAACAAATTTTTCAATTTTTAAACAAATATGGAATAGGTACATTTATATTTGGAAAATATAATTTTTTATTTAAAATAATATATTTTTAATAAAAAAACTACTCTTTTACAAAAAAGTTGAATTTTCCACCACATAGCTGACTTTCCAATCAAATTGTCCAAATAGTTATATTTAGATTATTTTTTTACCCTAAAAAAGGGAAGTTTTAATAAAGGTGTTCAATTTTCTACAAAACAGTTGAATTTCCAAGACAGATTTTCTATACGAAATAGTGGCATTTTTAACCCGATAATATGAAGTTTCAACAAAAAGTGAGTTTCCAATAAAATAGTTCAATTTTAACTCAAAACTTTTAGTTTTTGACTAATTACCTATAAATATATTAATTGTGTTTTCACTGCAGTTCCAGCTCTCTATTCTCTACATATAAGAGCACGAGTACGACCCTGCCCCTGCCACGTGTCCTTTAATGAATTTCAGGAGTGAATGGCCTGAACTGAAAAATAAAGATTTAGTTTTAAATTAATAAATACGATTCAAGTTTATCCTAAATCGATTAATCCTAGAATTAACAGTGATTACTGAAATAACTATAATCTACTTCAGACTAACATTAACCTCAAAAAGATTAGAATTAAATGTCTTAAATCTCATATAGCATATGGAAAATGTTAACATCACAATTACGTTTTTAAAACAGGTACTTACAGAATAAGATATTTTCAATCAATCCTCAGTAAATGCACTCACTTTACACGCAAATCTTGGGTAAAAACATTTGTTTCGACAGAAAGCACCAAGCGTTCTACGAATTCTATATGCTAGCAAACTAGCGATACCCTTTAAATTTTCACGCGCATGATTGACGCGCAAAAATCAAGCAATTTACCGTACGCAATGGCTTATCTGCTCCTTCGTGGATGGTCGAAATGAGTGAAAACAATATGTGCGTATTCGCCATGCAAAAATGGACACCTTAGTTATCCCTGATGGTGAGCCTGATGTTCTTATAAAAATCGGACTGGCGATAAAATGAGAGTCTTTTTAATTATGTCAAAAAAATGTGGAAGGACCGCTCGACCATGTAGAAAGATTTTCTGGCTCTCTAAATTTTGACCATACAACTTTGACCATCCATTTTTCACCGTGCAGAGACACGGCTTAGGGGAAAACAAGTGTCCGGTACAATATTGGTGAAATCTTGCAAAAACGTTATGCCGTTGAGTTTCCCAATCTACCGTCCAATGTCCTAGGTGTAGAAAACATATTTTCCTTGGGGAACCCGAGTCTAGCTCAGGAGTACTTCAGACTCTCTCCTGTAGGTCGCTTGAAAACATGACATCCAACCCACCAATTTAATGTATATAAAACACATGTTCTTCCAGAACCTGGTTTTTTTAATGACACGACAACCAACTCATGCTTCTTGTAACAAAATTTCTACAAGCTAACTTTACACAGGAATTCATATGCATTGTATAAGTTCGGCTGCCAGTTATCGCTTACCATTCTTCAAATGCTACCTAAAAGTACTGCCATTCTATTCTGACACCAAGTGTAAAAAACGCAAAACTATTACACTTCAGATTTTTTAGAATTTTGAGATCCTTGAGGTACATTTAGCGAGTACACGACATGCAAAACATGCACAAGTTATATACGCGTTTCTTCACCTTCACGTTAGTGTAACTTCTTTTAAAATGATCCGATTATACTTTTATTATAGCGTTTTGGAAAGCTATTTTGATGTGCCTTAAGACTATTATGACAATATATTTAAAAAACAGAACTATATATATTTTAAAATCAAAATTGGAATTGATTTTTTGGAAAATATCATATTTAACATTGTTTTCCTATTTTAAAAAATGGCTCTTATATACTCTTTAAAATCGTGTACAATAAAAAGAGGGCCACAAACGATTTCTTTGTCAAATTTAGAAGGTTCTATCCACTCAGCGCTGCCACCAAGGCAAATTATAAAATGAAATAGGCCATATTTTTTTGATTTTTTTTGCTAATTTTATGGTAAAATAAAATTTGTTGTTATTTAAACTTCGGAGAAAAGAGTGGCGGCGCTAGCAGGACGTCCACTCAGCGCCGCCACCTACGAAAACTGACTAAAAATTATTATAATGCGATAAACGATCAGTGGAGATTTCTTTACTTTTTTTTCTCTATGATGACATATGTTAGGTTTCCCAAAAAAACTACCCCTAAATCTTACACAACCACCCCTGTTTAAAACCCGTTTTAAAAATTGGAAAACTACCTTCAACAATGTAAAGATGTTTTAGGGCTTCAAATTAATCACTTGACACTTGAAAATGTTGCCCTCTTTATAATTTCCTCAAAACTACCCTTCCGCGTGAACGTATGCAGCAGAACATTTATATGTATGAAGAAAGTATTAAAAATAATCAAACGTAGAAGAAACTGTTATTTGATATTTTTTCTCTTTTTTTGCTCTCCGATAATATATAAGACGTTACCCAAAAACTGCCCCTAAGTCATACATACCCTCGCCTCGTAATTAAAAATGTGTAAAAAGTTGGAACATCACCTTGAACAATGCAAAAATGATAAAGAACTCCAAATTGATTACATTACACTTCAAAATTTCCCCCTCTTTATACTTTTTCCGAAAAACTACCCTTCCACGTGAATCTATGCAGCGGAACATATATATGTATGAAAAAAGCACTAAAAATAATCAAACTTAGAAGAAACTATTATTTGATTTTATTTCTCTTTTTTTGCTTCGGATAATATATAATTCGTTACACAAAACCTACCCCTAAGTCATACATACCCTTCCCTCGTCATCAAAAACGTTTTAAAATTTGGAAAACCACCTTGAAGAATGCAAAAATGATTTAGAACTCCAAATTGATTACATGGCACTTAAAATTTCCCCTTCTTCATAACTTTCCTGAGAGACTACCCTTCCACGTAAACGCATACAGCGGAACATGTATATGTATGAAAAAAGCATTAAAAATAGTCAAATTTGAAGGAACTGTTAGTTGATATTTTTTGCTCTTTTTTGCGCTCTGATAATATATAATACGTTTCCCAAAAACTACCCTTAATTCATACATATTCACCCCTCGTGATCAAAAACGTTTTAAAAATTGAAAAGCCACCTTAAAAAATATAAAAATGATTTAGGACTCAAAATTAATAAAATGAAACTTGAAAATTTGCTTCTCATTATAATATTCCCAAAACAACCCTTCCATGTGAACGTATGCAACAGAACGTATATATGTATGAAATATAAATGTTCTGCTGCATACGTTCACGTGGAAGGGTAGTTTTGGGGAAATTATAATGAGAGAGAAATTGGCAAGTTTCATGTCATTAATTTTGAGTCCTAAATCATTTTTATATTATTCAAGGTGGTTTTTTTACTTTTAAAACGTTTTTAATCACGAGGAGTGAATATGTATGACTTAGGGTTAGTTTTTAGAGAACGTATTATATATTATCGAAGAGCAAAAAAAGAGCAACAAAATATCGACTAACAGTGTTTTCTAAGTTGTATTATTTTTTAATGCTTTTTATATACATATATATGTTCTGCTGCATAGATTCACGTAAAAGGGTAGTTTTTCGGGAAAGTATGAAGAGGGGGAAATTTTGAAGTGCCATGTAATTAATTTGGAGTTATAAATCATTTTTGCATTGTTCAAAGTGGTTTTCCAATTTTTAAAACGTTTTTGATGACAAGGGAAGGGTATGTATGACTTAGGGGTAGTTTTTGGGTAAAGTATTATATATTTTCGGAGAGAAAAAAAGAGAAAAAATTAGCAACTAACAGTTTCTTCTATGTTTGATTATTTTTAATGCTTTTTTCATGCATATAAATGTTCTGCTGCATACGTTCACGTGGAAGGGTAGTTTTGGGGAAATTATGAAGAGGGCGAAATTTTCAAGTGTCATGTGATTAATTTGAAGCCTTAAAACATTTTTACATTGTTGAAGGTAGTTTTCCCATTTTGAAAACGTTTTTGATCACAAAGCAAAAAAATTTGTTCTAACATAAAATTGGCAAAAAAAAGCAAAAAAATATAGCGTATTCCATTTTACAATTTTTCTTGGTAGCGGCGCTGAGTGGACGGACCTAAATTTATATTTTACGCTTATTCTGAATAAAATAAAAGGTCTCAGATGAAATATATAACGTCATTTATATCTTTCTTCACAGATAATCATCTCAAAAAAGTTAATTATAATTTTAAGGCACATTACACTTTTTATTCTACATTACGTCAAAGAGTAGAAAAAGCTATTTTTTGAAATAGCAAATTTTTTTTTAATCGATTGCAATTTTGATTTTCAAAGAAACAAATATATAAAATTAATTTTTATATTAACTATTATAATAGCCTTAAAATGCATGAAAAGAGCTTTCCAAAACACTATTATAAAAGTTCAATCGGATCATCCTAAAAGAAATTACTCTAACGTGAACGTGAAGAGACGCGTGAAAAAGTGAAAACTTCAGGACCCTGTATATTGTCAAATTGTTGATGAATAAAGCTATTGTATGGTAGATTAATGTAAGTCCACTTGGTCTATATTCCAGCCAAGTTTCAACCCGATTCAAAAAGAAAAATAATTTTAGGTGGAACACTTGATGTATTTTGCCCTGTATAAAGTACGTCTTTTCCTTGAAGGCAAGACCTCCAATCTATACGTAAAAAATTACATTTTCCGGCGAAGTACTGACAAAATCAGACTTCCATGGTGAAGATCGATTTTATAAACCTGCAGAATGGATAAACGGATCGGGTCAGGCTAATCTATGAAACGGCTCTCTATCTGGATAATTCCCCACCTTCTTCAGCCCCAAAATCGCCCCAGTCTCAGAGTTTCATTGTAGTAAAATTCCATTGGTTGAACGAACCAGAGTGTCTCTCTGACAATTAGTGAGATTTCACTAATTCACTCAGTGGAATTCTGTCATTGGATTAATCAGTGGGGTTCACTGGTTTACTGAGTGTTAGTCGTATGCATTGTCACCCATCAGCAGGTTAGGTATGACTCTTATCATTCGTCACTTTTGTGTTAATCGTTCAAAACCAACACTTTAATTTTGAAACAATAAACGAGAGCCGACTGCAATATGAGAGGATATAATGTATTCCGTTTCCGAAAATTGTAAGTGACACGTGGACTCGCTAAATGCAAGAACGCAACACGAGCGGATCGGACGACTGGACTGGAGGTTCATGCATTGACCGTATGGAACGCCATATCACAGGTTGAAAACTGTCATTTTGCGTCACTGATATATTCTGTAACGATATTTTAGATGATTCACTCATTAATTCAACCAGCCTAAGCCGGAAAAGCAGCGGTTCACCTGTGATAACTCAAAACACTATTTCAACCAGTGACCATTTCACTGGTTTAGTTTAGTCGCGGCCTAAAGTAATTTAGCACATCCTTACCTAAATATCAAGTAAACTAGATGCTAGATATGTTAGAAGAAAACTTATTTTATATGCTTGATGCATTGGTTAAATGTCGTGTTCTCGCGAGGAACCCAGTGCAGGAACCTAAGGTCTAATAAGGCAAGACTGTCCCAGGGAACACGTTTTTAATTACAATTGGTTTCAAAGGATTTAAAAAAAAATAGATTTCAATTGTATGTTTCAATTGTACTTCCACACCACGTGAAGTTTTTCATCGGATTTATTTAGCGGGAGAAATTACAAAAATGAAAAAATCATATAACATTTTGAGTTTTCGTTGAAGTCGCCCACCAAAGGCTGTAAACCTTCTTTTGCACCACCCAAAAATACCGGACACAATAATGTCTGCACGTTAAAATCTACCCGTAAAACAGTGCCTAGTAAAGGCTTATAGCGTACACTCATGTCATTGTTTGCAGAAAAATCTTTTTTAACTTGCTTATTTAAGTACAAACCGATATATTATTATTATTATTACACCATTAAGCCATTTCCCTTTCGGGGTAGGCGTGACTCACTCGGCAGGGGAAAGGAGTAGTGTGTGGATGGGATAGAG
>NC_046658.1:63438500-63449743 GCF_010883055.1 Belonocnema kinseyi | reverse complement strand
ACATATATACACATATGCATACATACATACATATATACATACATATACATACATATCCATATATACACATATATACATATACATACACACATACACATATACACACATACACATACATACATACACATACATACATATACATCTCCTCTTGTGTGTTTATTTAAGCCTGTATCATTGAATTTACAATAAAAAGCGATCCCCCCCCCCCGGCCCGGTTGAAAATTTCGGCGTTATTTTTAGTTTGTAGGTTTAAATTTCCTTTGTTTTCCTTCTTTTATCGCGAAATTATAATGAATTGCTATGAATTACTTATCTTTAAATACGTTTCCGAATTTCCCAGTAACTGCATATCGAAGCACAACTCTAAGAAAGTTTATTTATACCAAAATGAAAATTTTCTATCATACTAATTAATCAGTTAGTATATAATATGTTTCTTTAATCCAATTCGTGTGGAAATCATTGTTCATTTCGCCATTGTAACGATGAGCTCTTGAATGCAGTCCATTATGTTTATAGTAAATATAGCCACTGTTTAACCCTATAGGGTGCCGAAATACCTGGCCATTCGGAATTTTTCTGAGCATCTTCTAAAATCTTTATTGTACTAAGTACTTGAAACTCATCGATCTCCGAGATTCAGAGTTATATACCAAATTTGAAAAATCTTAAGGTACGTTTCGCAAAGCTTTGAGGATCTCCAATCCATTTCTTCCCAAAATGTTCAATAGATCCATAATAATAGATCTTCATAGAAATTGTATACGTATCTGTTTGATCCTGCTGACATCTGTTAAATTACTGTCAAATAGGAAAGTTCACTTCTATTTATTTCCGTCGGTATTTTTCAAATATGTAAATGATTTGTAATTTCAAACAGAATTTGAGCTGTTTTTTGATTGGATTTCCAAAAACTATTTTTCCGATTGGGCGTCAAGTTCGAAATTCCATTGCGAGCTGTTTGGAGGTCATATCACTGTAACCGACTTAAATTTAAAAACTACATTTAAGTTTATGTCTGTTCTTATTTCCAAATATTACTCTATCGATCGTGCACCAAGTCTCAATTGCTCTATGTATTTGCTTGTCTATTTCAACACTGTAAGCTGTAAGCTGGATTACCGAATATAATTTTGCGGATAATATACCAAGTCTGAAAGGCAGCGTGAACCTGTTTGGGTCCTCCAAAACTGTAACTTACTTGAATTTCTAAATTGAATTTGAGTATCCCACGTGAAGAATTTTCAGGTGTATATATTACGTATTTTCCTAGAAAATTTGATCCACTTTAGGGTTCCTATAGTTGGTTTTTCGAGAACACTGCATTTAATCCGTATAACAGGTTTACATAGTAGTTTTCTGCGGGTAAGTTTGGTTTCACGAATTCTTTAGTGTTCTTGCAGTCGGTTACTCGAAAAGATATGACATTCAGCCACTGCACCAGTACATCTTTTACGGGAAAGTTTTGTTTTACAAAAACTTTAGGTTTTCTGTCGTTTGTTTCCTGAGGGTGAGATATCCGATCCACTTACCAGGCATATAGAAAACCTATTCTTGAAAGAAGGATGGTTGTGTAAGTACTGAAGTGTCTCTGTAGTCGGCTCCTCGAGCATACGATACCTAACTCTTGCACCAAGTGAATAACATATATAATCTCTAGGAGAGGCTGCTTGAGTCGATATCGACACGATATTGTATATCGTATCTCATTATTGCATTAGCTCGTATCGTTTGATCAGCTTACTCGTTCATCTCTCATTAATCGATAATTTCTCATCACTAGATCATCTTTCATCATTTATTCACTATGGACTGAATCGGATTTATTCCTTCTGGTTTTTTCTTGTTATGCTGATTTTCAGCTGGATCCTTCTTTTAAACTTTTCATTGGGGCCCTCCATCACACTTTGAGCAGAGCATGCCTTTCTCTCCATACGTCTCTATACCGTTGATAATCTGTCGTAAGATTTAAAAAAACATTAAATGTATTTCTACTGTATACATATCTCAAAAAAGACCGTTCTGCCTGTATTACAGTGACTTAATTACAGGGTAAAAATTTTGCGCCATATGAATAACGGAGGTACCAGCTTTAAAAATAGAGGGAGGAGCTAAGGCCATTATTTAAAATTATAATATTCCTATTTAATGTATTATAGCTTTCCGATGTAACTTATTATGCGATCGAATGCACCACTAATACAAAATTTTGCACTAACTAATTCACAAAAATATCGTCTTTTGGCGGTGCGCAGTGTGACTTAGGTGTTTTATCAATAACAGTGATATTAAATTTAAAATAACATACAGCAGCATTTGTCTTTGAATGCGCTCATATGCGTCATAATTTTTCTTTTGCAATTTTAAAAAATTGTCCAAGATATATGAAGGTTACACTTACCAATGCGATAGAAAAAAAATTTAGTCAGCATCGATGAAGAACTTGTCTTATTGAATTTGAAATGCGCTAATATGCACAAAATTCAAAATGACAGAAAGCCGTAATCAACCCTCTCATTACCACTTATCAGCTGTATTTTTCACGATTAAAGCGCAAAATAACTTAGACTTTTATTTGATATTTGGAATTTGGTATATGATATATTAAAATCGAGGATGGACTTTTCAGACAGGATTTAAAATACGCTCATTTGCGCCACCTTATAAATTAACAAAAGGTTTTAAACAAAAATATGGATATTGGAATTCCGAGTACACTTTATTTATGTTTTTTGCAATCAAATTACGTTCGGGAAAGGTTCCCCAAAATTTGAGTGAAACTGGAACATAATATTTGCATTTCTGGAAAGTTTATTTGCTTATAAGCTTTTTTGAGAACTAATAGGAAGTATTTAATTTTCTCAATAGTCAATCGAAGGTATTTAATTTTCGCAAGAATTAAATAGAAATAAATAATACATCCGAAGCGTGGCTCCGCTGTCTCTGTCAATCCAATCCTCCCTGAATTGGAAACACATTAATAACTGGAAAAATCCGAAAAACATGTTGCCGTGACGGGCAGTTATTTAAGTTATTGAGTGCTATCAGGTTATGATGGATCAATGCTTAGTGGCAATGAGATGGGTGATTATGCTTCCTCATTAAATTTTAAAGTAATGCATATGAGCGCTTTTGAAATCCTATAAAAAAACCATTATCGACTTTGATATCGCAACTGAAATTATTTAGTGTTATCAGCGTGCGGTAATCACTGATAATTGGTAATAAAAGGGGTGATTATAGTTTTTAGTTCATTCTGAATAAGGCATATATGAGTGCACTTGAAATACTATCAGAAAAGCACATTGTCGAGTTTAATGTTGCAATTAAAGTTACATGTTGCGATCAGAGTGGGGTGGATCAATGATAAGTTGTAATGTGAGGGTTAATTACGGGGTTTTGTGCATTTTGAAAGTAGCACATGTAAGCTTATTTGATATCTTATTCAAATAGACCATTATCAACTTTAATGTTGCAAATGAAATTATTTGCTGCTATCAGTGTGGGGTTGATCATTGATAATTGGTAATAAGAGGATTGATTATGGATTCTTATTCATTTGGAAGTTGCTAACGGACCTATAAGCTCTTTTAAAGTCATATACGAAAAGTAGTGCATCGACTTAAAATTTTGTTTGAATTCTATTGGTCATCACTTTGCGAAGTGTTATAACCTCCATATATTGGGCAATCTTTCGAGATTCGTAGAAACTTTCAATGACGCATGTGAGCAAATTGGAAATCTTATAAGAAAAGTGCTTCACCTTCCTATAATAAAAGTATCTTAGCATTTACGAATTTGCAAAGAGTTATGACCACCATATCTTGGAAAACAAATTTTAAGTTATGACAGATAACTATAAGGAATTTGAAAAAATTATTATTTTAGAAAAATCGCGCTATTTGTCATTCTTCAAGGCCATATAATCGAAAATTTTCTTTCTAAAGCTATATCTATCAGGGTTTTCTACGCAAATTTCTTTATTTTTGGCGCATATGAGCTTCTTTGCGTCGCGATTCAGCGTGAAACGACGTTCTTGCTTCCATTTACCAATAAAAATGTAAATATTCATTGAATTTACAATTTTAGTACAAACATGGATTTATCGCTATCTTGGATTTTTTCGAAATGTGGGCTGTCGTCGAATATAGCATTGTTTCTCAATATAAACTTATTTATATTAACAAGTTTGAGAGCCTTCCATTTAAAAGTGGATGAATGTATAAATTTATTCAAATCTTACCAGTCACCATCTTAAAATTTCACGAAATTTCGGCCGTCGTAGAATATTGCCTAGATTCATAAAATACATCTGTTTTTAGTTCAAACTTAAGAGGCCCCCGTTGAAAAATGGCGAAATTAATCAAGTTCTTTCAAATTCATTAACCACTATCTTGGATTTTTTCAAAAATTCCACAATTTTCGACATTCTCATAGTTTTCGAAAAAAATTTGCTTAGCTCACCAAGTTCAAGAGGTTTTCGCATAAAAATGGGTCACATAATTTTTTACATAAATTCGAACGACCACAATTTTAGATTTTTTTCAATTTAAATTTTTGCATTTCAGCACTTATTTTGTAGCTATTACCAAAATTTCGTTCGCAAAGTTGGCGCCCTTATTGTTAATAAATATAGAAAATAGAATGGGACGAATTTGGAACGAAATACGTGAGTGCGAGTAAAAGAACTTTGACTGTAAAGAATAAGGGACATGCTGCTGCTCCCTTCCACTGAAAGTTTAATAGATTCAAATAGAAAGTAAAATTTATTTGGGAAGAGCGTGTCTTTAATTCATCAATCCCTAACTCGACATTGTATCTACACTTCATATATGGATAGAAACCGTCTTTATTTTGTAAGCAATATTTATCCATATCTCCCACGTTTCTATTTAATATACAGAATTGTTATTTTAAATTTCCACTTTCAGATATTACGAATTTACATTCTCGTGAGAGGATTTTAGACTCTGTTTATCGTAATTGAGGCATTGGATGGAAGAAGGGCACATAAGCCAAAGTAGCGTTTCGAGAAAATTAAGGAGAAAGTTTTTGTTTTATCATAAGTACGTGAAAACTTGTACAATATATAAACTGTATTTTGCAATAGAAATAGTTTTTTCATCAAAATACGAAAATTCAAAATGAATGAATTTGTTGTTCAATTACTAGGAAGATCTCGCTAATACTATTACTCACATTTAAAGCTTCTAGAACATTTTTTCGAACAATTTATGGCCTTTTTCACAATATTGGTTATTTAATCATTTTTCAGTCTTCTACTTCTTCCTCAGATTACATGATTTCGTCTTCATTAGCTTCTTTAGTTTCTTTCATGAACATGTCATAATGAAGTGCGGCGTATTAGCTAGTAAGTTTTACTGAACGTATTATCCTCCTAGTATCAAAAAATCTGTGACTGCAGTAGGTCGAGGCGCGCTGACCTTGTAATGTTTAGAACTCATGTAAACATGCGAATTTAAAAATATCCTTTGTATGATATATGTAAAAGCCATGCCTACGTCCTTTAACGCAATTTACGGGAAAAGGGCATATGGGCCTATGTGCCCTTCTTCCGTCCAAAGCCTCAATTTGATAAGGGACCAATTAAGGGCATGTGATACTTCGTCGTGTGGTCAATCGGGTACAGTTCCCCCGGCTATTTTTCTACAAAAATGAAAATTTTCAAAAACTTAATTCGGAGATGCCATAAAATATCATAACGGACGTCCCCGGACTCTTTTTGAGGGATAACAAAAAAATGTATTGTTCTAAATAAAAATTTTATGCATATGCATTATTTTGAGGTTACGTCGCTTTTCATCTTTGTCTTTCCAATAATTTGGAAATTATTTATGAAATAAACTTTTTTGATAGCTTGCAAACAAGGTTAGTTCCGAGAGATTAGTCACTATGTTTATTTGTAAGTTCAAAGTTTTCGGCCAAAGATATTGTGCAGTTTGAAAATAACGCTCGGGAGAATTGTAACACACATAACCTCGAAATATACACGCCCATTGTTAGCAATATCAACATTTTTTTGAAAAAAAAAACACAAAAGAAGTGGGCGGGCACGTCCGTTAGCATGTTCGCTATCATTTTCCAGATTTTGAAGACAAAATATTTGTTATCCTAGGAAAAAAGCCGGGGGAATCTAACACTGAAAAAAAACGATACTAATTCCTAAGCGCTATGCAAATTAATCACGTTTTGCTAAACTAAACCTTTTTGAATTAACCTACAAAAAAGTATGTGGGGACGTCCGTTAGCATGTTTGTTATCATTTCCTAAATTTTAAGACAAAATATTTTCTTATTCTAGAAAAAAAGCTGGGGGAACCTTAAACTGGTAAAATCGTCAATTTTCTAAGTATCACATGCCCTTAACTAAATCTTTAAATTTCGAAAAGGAACTTTTCATTTTATAGGTATTTTTTTCTACTAAAAAATTAAATCATAGATATTTTTACATAGCATTCACGCAGGGTAATGATAGAGAAAAATGTTATCAAGGAGAGAAAAAGTGTCTCTTAGAAATATTTTGTAATTTCTTATCATTTGTTATTCAATCTAGTTGAGAGCATGTAGGCTCTAAACTTTAAGTCACGGAATCTTGCGACGAAATATGTTGTTTTTCAGAGAATATTAGGCGATACGTAATTGCTGCAGTTGAATGTTCTTCAGTTTAAAATGCTGCTGTTTACAGTTTTTTAGTTCGAACCTCTGAAGACTGAATTGATGTAGTTTAAATTATTGCAGTTTGAAAAAAATGCAGTGTCAATATCTAAAGTTTGAAGTGCATTTCATAATGCTCTAATTTGAAGTACCGAAATTCAAACTGCTGCAGCTAGAAGTCTTGTAGATTCAAGGTCTGCAGTTTAAAATGATGTCTTTTGAAAGTAAACAGTCCTGTGGTTCGAATTTCTGTTGTTTTTAGTGCTGCTGTTTTAAGTGGTGCAGTTCAAAACGCTTTATTTAAGAGTTTCAGGTTGAAGTGCTGCAATGTAAAATGCTGCAGTTTGATTTTTTGCAGTTTCAAGTGCTGAAGTTCAAAGAAAAGCAGCTTAGAAGGATCTAATTTAAAATGCTAAAATTTGAACTGCTGCTGTTTAAAGTGATAAAGTCGAAATACTGCAATTTGAAGTATTTGCATTTCAAACTTATGTAGTTTAAAGTAATGCAGATTAAATTTCTGCATATAAATGACTAAAGTTTAAAGTCTTGTAGTTTGAAGTGCTGCAGTGCAGTATGCATTAGTTTTAATTGATACAGTTTTAAGTAACGTAGTTTAAAATATTGTAGTTATATGTTATTTGAGAAGTTTTGTGGGAACCCAAATTTCCAAAACTTTGTTTCTGGAAGTTGGTTTTTATTTTCTCCTAAATATTATATTAAAATATTGTGATCTTCAGGTGAAGAACGTAATCAGTTATAACTTCTGTGTTGTTTTCAGTACTTGTTATCGATCCATCCTTGCGTCGTTTCGGGCTCGTCTTTAGCTCGTATCCGGTTTGCCTCTAGCTTTCCTACAACTCTTCTCCAAGTCGCCAATCGCATGTACAGACACTTCACACAGAAGTGAAATTGCACACTTTCCGCAATTATATCACAATTACTATTAGAAAATTACCATACTGAAAAATGAGGAGAAGCTGTGAGAAAAAGTAATGATAATTTATTAGAACGAAGGCAGCTTAAAAGCAGAAACTTAATCTCTGAGTGCAAACAGTGGGTTTTTATAATTGAGCTGTGTGATTGAATAAGGGCACATACATTTTTTCAGCGAAAGCGCAAGTTAACCTTAACAGGACGAAAACGAGAATTATGAAACATTTTCAACTCAATTCAAGTGAATGTCTTGCAGTCATTGAATTTCCAAAAATTAATGTTCTAAACAAAATATGAAAACTACGAGAACTCATCCCGCTCGATCCGTACAAATTTATGTTCCCTTATCCGACCCGGCAGCTCAATTATTTGAAAAACGAATGAATAAATTCACCTCAAGCTTAACATAAACGAATGAAGATAATTCTGACAGACTACGTTCAAAAACTGGAGCCATCCAAATCCACTCATAAAAGGGAAGAATAAAAAGAAAATAAACTGCTTTTGTGACAATGCTGAAGAAATTGATCTTAAATTTAGTAAGTATTTGCACAGAAACAGGCGGCTTTAAGAATATTTATTTTATAATAAATATTTTTCAAGGTCTCACCTACAAAATATACAAAGACAAAGAATGTTTCAAATTGCATAAGTAAATGATTATAGATAACTTCCTTAGAAGCGACATTTTGTTCAACGCTGCGGAAACAGTGCGTCGACCTACTGCGACTAGACGACTTTAGAAATTAGAACAATTCATCATCTGAACCGAAACTTTGATTTTGTATAATTAACTTACTACACAAAGGTCTTTAAAATTAAACTGAATTCATCATATTAAACTCAGGTTTAATTATGCATTTGAAAAATATCCGAAACACTGATAGCTACTGTTCCCTAATTCTCTAAGTAATCTATCATTTATTGTTGAAGTTATCAAATTTCTTTTTCATTTTAATTATAATTCATATTGATCATATATTCTGATCGCTTGGCATCAGTTTATAATAAATTACCAATTAAATTAGACGTAGGAGCATTCGGAAGTAAATTCCAGTTCATATATTACTCCTGTTTCGAATAGAATCTGACGTAAATCGAGATAGGATTGAATTTTTTCAAGAGATGAACATGGGTGGGCTCGTTCGTGAAAGCGAATCTCCATTCTGCCTGAGGTGAAGCGCCCAGGTACTTGACCCGCTTTTAAGCCTGATGGACGGCCAACTCGGCCTCTCGACCTCAGGATCGCGAAGCATGCACGCGGATGCACTCAAAGTGCACTTTCCCCCGAAGATCGTCTGGACATTTCCACCTCAGCTATTCGCGCGTTCCGTTTTTGCAAGTGCACCATCAACAATCAGGTTTTATTTAATTGACTGATGAAATTTCGACCATGCGAAAACTCACTGTTAGTTCCTGGAAGTCTGGAAAGTCATACAGGGCAGATTTCTCCTTCCGGCCTTCCCCTTCTTCACCCACCAAGATTTCGGTTAACGAGTCCCGCGCATCCGGCGATAAGCAAACATTCCACATTATTGTAATGTTTCTCTCAAGCATACTGAAACCTTGACCGCATTGCAACCTACTTGATAGATACTTAAATATTTATTATCAGGGGAAAGTGTGAAAGTTTGACGCAAACGATAATTTCACAAATTTTGTTTCTCACGATGAAGAGTTTTGATAACATTAATAAATTAATAAATAATCTTTTTTCGAAGTCAAAGGGAAGTCAGGATATGCCGCGTTTCAAGTCCTAAAAGAATTGGAACTTCGAAAGTTCTCTTTAGGTCGACATATTTTTAAGTGGGCAACTTTCTACTTTTTGAAAGATGCGCTTCGAGATGATTGAGCTCACGCTAAAAAGTCAGGATTTTTTATTTGCAAGTTATTAAGTCTTTTCAGATAACTTAGCTAATTTACTCGCTATTTAGCCCTTCATAATCAAGGAAAATAAATACTTTTTTCTCATTAAACATCTTTATTTGAACTTAAATCAGGTTTAACAGAAAGGGAAATTGGGAAGCTCTCTTATTCTTTAAAAAAGCCTTGCAATTCTTTCGCTTTCAAAAAGTATTTGCAAAGATTTTTTAATCAGAAAACAGAGTCGATGAAAAGAATACAACAAAAATACTGTTGTTACAATGTATTGATTAGTTCGATAACTTTAATTCAGAGGTAAAATTATGACACTGAGGACAATAATAGAGACTAGCCTCTCTGTTTGATTCGTTGACTTAACAAGTCTACTTACAAAAGTCCGTTTACACAGTAAATAATTACGCAAGTAAATCGAACACGAACAGCGTGCAAATTTATACATGTGATCGAGTAAGTATAGTATTTACATTATACATTGCACCCAGTACACCAAGTGCAACGCCATTTGTTAAATTTATAAATTAAATAAATACATCCCCCTCCAGAAACCAGAGGGGCTGGCAACGAGAAGATTTTTTCGTCTCATGACGAACCCTCGTGGCCTTGAATAAATTAGACGAAACCAGCCACGTGGTATTTTATTTATATTTAACGGTGATATCCAGAGAATCCTTGACCTGCTCCAGAGTCCCAACCAGATGAGCTGGATTGCCAGCCTCCAGAAGAAGCTGCTGGTGCTCCGTATGCACTGCTGGCTGCAGAGTTCCATCCACTATTGTATCCAGTGATTCCAGCACCTTCCTTGCCCGACAAGTAGGATTTCAGTTTCAAAAATCCAGAAATTGCAATAGCAATGATGGAGGCGAGGATTGCCTTCTTGGCGAGCAGGGCAACTGCGAAATAGGCTAGGACAGCGATGATTCCAATCTTAACCTTTGCGGCGATCAACAAAGGAAGGATCTGCTTCAGCATTTTCTTCTTTCCTCGTCCTGGAAAATTAAAATATTTTGTTACTAATAAACTAGAGTCAATTTAACAAAAGATAGTTTGAATACAGGAATTCATTTAGTCATTTTGATCAAGTTCATTTTCTCTAATTAAAAATAACACTCGTAAAAAATGTGTAAAATAGAATTCTTACTATAAGAAAATTGTATTCGAAAAAAATGAATTATTTTACTTTTTCCGACAGACTTTATCTTATAATGAAGTAAATAGACAAAATTTTCCAAAATGGAAGTTCTTTAATGAATTCCGTAGGAAAAATAATTCTAAGCGTTTTTAAATTTCTGCTCCAATTTTCTAGGTTTTAAAAGTTATCAGAATGAAGGGAAAAACTATTATTTATAGTATCACTACATCTAAAACAAAATTCAAACTATGGTGACGTCTTATATTTTTCGTAGTTATTTTTCAACATTTTTGATTTGATAAAATAAGAAAATAGGTTTTCTATTTCTTCATGTCGAAATTGTAATGAAATGTATCTAATATTATTACAAAAATATAAAATAATACTACAATTTTTGTAACGGGACACATTATAAAATATATACATAAATTATACTGTTTAAATCAATTATGAGTAATTTCGAAAGTAACACATGTTTTGTTATCTTTCTGGAATTATTTTAAAGCTGAAAATCTACCGTTCTTCTTCGAATTTATGTGAATCAAGAATATCAATATTCAAACCCGCCAGCACAGAATTTAAAATATAAAAACGTTCAAGATCTTTTAAAAGGCTTTGGATTC
>NC_046658.1:63427425-63438400 GCF_010883055.1 Belonocnema kinseyi | reverse complement strand
TTTATTCAAATCATATCATTTTATGTTTTAAATGTGTTACAAAACATAAATAAAAATTTGGTCTTAAAATTATTAACAAGCGAATAAACAAGTAAAATTATATTTGATGAAATCTGTATGACTTGAGATCATTCGGGTTTCCATGAAAATTATCATAAAATTCGGAGTTTGGAAAAATCATTAAGAACCGGGTTATCTATGATTTACAAAAATTTCACGAATAATAAAGATAGCAATAAAAAACTTAAGTATCTTTAATGTAGTAATTTTCATTTTATAATCTAAAACTAAGATTTTAAATGAAAAGAGTTATCAAAAATGCCTTTCAATAATATTTGAAGGAAAGTTTTTTATAAATATTTGACTCTAAATTCAATAAAAATTATTTAGTTTACAAAAACATGATACGATTTTCAAACAAATATCTGCAAATATAATATGAAGTTAATTTCAATGTGAAAGAAAATGGAAAAAAATCTACTTAGTATTCCCTCACAAAAAAGTCAAAGTGAAAGTTTTGAAGAAATGATTGTGTCATTGAAATAAATTTAGCTTGTTTGATTCCAAAGTTTATATTTCATCAAGAAGTAGCAATTATTTTGTTAAGGAAACTTAATTGACTCTAGTACAGTCTCAATTTAAAAACAAAAACTATTTCTAAAAGAATACTTTGTAAACTTAAGATAGTAGCAACAAAAAATGTTTTTTTTTTTTCAATTCTAACTCAAAAATCATTTGCGTTTCTGAACTATGTAATCCAATTCTTCAAAAATGTTATTTGAGTGTCTGAAGATCTTACCTTCAACGACTTCGTCGACAGCTTGACGTACTTCTTGGGGAACAGAGTCCGAGATAGCACGTGCAGATTCAGTAATCTTTTCAATTGCTGGGGCAAAGTTGATCTGTAATTTAAAAAATGAATCCATCAAAACTTATTCTTCTAAGCAAAAAATATTTCTTCGGCTCTAGTTTATTATCTACAATCTACAATCATGATTTATATAATGTCTTTGTATTTCACGATAGAAATGTCAACTACCATTCTTGTATTTGAAAAATGTAATAGCATTGGGTAATTTCAATTACTGTTGGTATTAAGTTATTAATCTTACTGCATAAAGTATATTTAAAAAGGAAGAACTAAATTTTATTACAAAGAACTTTAAAAATCACTTTGTTACCTTGAGGCTGCGTCCAGAGAAGAAACCGGTTGCTTCTGATCCAACGAAGTTTTCGAGAGCACTCTGTCTTTCAGCAACATTGTTTGCATTTTCGATTTCCTGGTCGTAGAGAACATCCTCGTTGGTCCTGGAGGATCTGTCTTCCTTGGCTTTGACGAGACTCACACCGCTGATGAGCTCAAAACTGTCTTTGCCGAAGAACTCCTTGGCTTTTCTATAAATGCTTCTTTGCACACAGGCAATACTGTCCTGCGTTAGGCAATCGTCGATGCTCTGACCTGAGGCCAGCACCACAACGGTGGAGAGACACAAGATAGCGAACAACTTCATTCTGGTTTCGTTTGACGAGTACGAGTCACGCACAGGTGTGGGTCGTTATATATGCGTCGAGGCACGACTGAGGATAAAAAAGAGAGAGAAATACGGAGGACCCGCCTTTTTCCGAAACCCGACTCGAATGTAGTGAAATTTCGTATGGTCCATCGAACAGGCTCTTTAGCTTATATTTGGCGGGCCCCTTCCCACTTGTGTCGCGTCCCCACCGCGACTTTTTTCGTTATTTGCTGTGCGTGTGGGACTTCCGGGCAATGCCGTCTTTGAGGCGTGATACAGGTACGAAAGTATTAGTCCTATAGGTGAGACCTTCGACAAAAAGTGGGATGAAGACGCCTCAATTTGACCTACGACCCACAAGCTAAATGGTTACATTAATAGTTGTCTCTGATGGTATGCGTCAAGTGGTAGGCGTTACGGCGTCTAGGAAGCAGAAATCATTCCATCCGCTAGGTATGAAGGCGGACATTAAGCGATGGATTTCATTCATGAATAAGTAAACATTACGGTGTTCAACGAAATTGAGAGCCGAGACTCATTCCTAAGGGAGTCTGATTGGAATTTTACCAGTGGATTCTTGTTGACGAGAAGTAGATTTTTAGGGCAATATGGTTTTTAGGTCGAGGACTTATTTGGTTTTTGAATATTTTAGATTTTAGGTTTTAGAAGAATATACCGACGAGATTATCATTATTATTCACGTTAGAAAACTTTCTCTGCAAAGGGTCCATTCATACCGGTTATTTGCTGATTCTTTTTTGGGAATGCCTCTCCTAACTTTCTTCATATTTTTGAAAACAATGGTTTTTTCTACTTTACTTTGAATGAGCTCAATCTTGAAGTTTTATTAAGTAAATCCTTCAATTTTGCAACCAAAAAACTCTTCCTTGTATTCAAAGTCAAGCAATGTGTCGAACACTTTTTAATTTATTTCAAAAATGCTTTTCAAAATAGTCTGCAATTTTGCCCTTTTAATGTTTGTTTGTACGAGATTACGACTAAGATAAAGATGTCTTTCATGGACTAATTTAAGTATCCTGTAAATCCTGGATTTTTTATTTTTCTCCCTCAAAGATATACATTCTCAAAAATTAGTAAAGCCTTCAAAGCCAGATTTATTCAAAAACTAGACGTTTAACCAACTTCCATACAAAATGACTCTTTATTAGAAAGCGATCAGTTTGGATCTGTTATAGTCATAAAATTGGGTTAATTTTAAATTTAATGAGGAATTTGGTCTACTTGAAATTGTCATTGAAAAATTTTCATGTAAGATGCCCTAAAAATAAGATATATGAAAAAAACGAAGTTTCCTGGCACAACAAAAATATTTTATCTATGCTCACAGAATTTTGGCGAATCCAGCTCGTAACTATATATCTTTTCCAGTTAGGCTAAGCTCACCAAAGATATTTGTGCCATGCTCGACGAATCCCAGTGAACCTAGACATGAGATTTGAAATAATATATAATTTTGTGCAAAATTTGTACGAAAAATTGATTCTAGAGTCCATATATTTTAAGCTATTAAAACTACTGCAAATAGTGAATTTTGTTTTTGAAAAACTGGTCTTTTTTGCCATTTTAGTCGACAAAAAAGAAAGGTGAAATGCGCTTACCAGCATTTTTCGATACATGGTTCCCATTTTATACACCCAAAAACCGACTTGAGAATAAAGATGCGTAGTTTTCGTTTTAATTGTGAAAAATAATATGAAAAATAACGTTTTTCTGAAAACGATAGTTTTGGTGTTAATCGTGAAATATTTTTGTAAAAATAAAGAATTTCATTTTCCAGAAAAACTATACGAGATACAATAAAGAATGTTAAGATGAAAAATCTTTAATTTAAAAAATATGTACAGATTTCCTTTATATATTTTTTTGATTAGACGTATACTGTTTGTTTTAATCGTGATAAAGCTTTTAAGAAACTAAAAAATTCAATTTCCCGGTCCAATTATGAGACAAACGCGAAAAAGTCTCACGGTTTTTCTTAGAATCATCGAAACTGTTACTGAAAATTGAAAACTCAAGTTATCAGCCAAATAACGCTATACGCAAAAAGTTGAAAAAATGTGTTCCCTTTCAAAAGGCACAGGAATTTCAAAAATAGGTGGTAATATTGCCTTAGAGGCATAGTTTGACACCCGGACTTTAGGTTTAGACAGTTTCTGTAGCGCGCTGAGTCATCAGTTGTGTTCGAGAAGCGACCGAAGTCGGAGCAGGGTCCAGATGACCCATGTGTGTAGTTAGTGTCGAATCGAACATAATTTACCTATTATATTTTGTATAAGTATACACATTCGCTGTACAGACAAATTGCCTGCCACAAATGCACTGAAGAAACTTGTATTTCATCTTGTGGAGCTGTTTTTACGCGAAAAGGTGCAAAATCCAACGCTTCGCACAGACATAAGGGGAGGTATTGAAATGATTCTTGGAACAAAGAACTCACAACCAGTAGACGCTTGAACAGTAATGCAAAAAAGATCAAGATGTGGACTTTGTCATTACAAAGTAGATCGAAAAACAAAGATGCTTCGCCAATAATTGTTAGAGACCTATGTGCGATGAATATCGAGCATAGTGTTGGATATGACTAAATTATGTTTGCTGTTTATTTATCAAATGTAAAATACTTTTACAGTGAATAAATTTAAACTTGTTATAACTTTTTTTTATTCATTTAATGACACAAAATTTTTTTATTCATGTAAATGAAAAAAACCAAGATTTTTGCACCCTAAAAATAGCATCCGTCAGTATGCAAAATAAATAAATTTTTTCCAAAATACAATAGAGGACTAATTTTTATATAATTCAAACATACTTCGAGAGTATTCATGTACATTTTTATCAAAAAATATTAAAAATTAAAAAATTAACGATTTTTTAAACAAATTTACATTTTTGTAAACAAATCCTTTTTTCACGAATTTTTTTAGTGATGTTAAAGACTTGAAAGACCTTTATAATACTTATAAATTACTTAAACATACTAAAAACTATACTTCTTAATTTTCTTAAGCCAATCGGTTCAGTAGTTCTGGAATAGTACACAATCAAAAAGCGAACAGGGTCAGGTTGACCCAGTGTGTAGGAGATGTTCGGAAAAATAGATGCGTAGGCGAAGGGTTAAAGATTTTGTAATAGAACTCACAATTTTGCTTTTTATTAATGAAAATGCAATTTACAAATCGAAGATTCAAATTTTCGGCCAAACAACGCAGGATACGAAGCAGAAATCTGCAAAATGGTTATTTTTTAAAGACCTTCAAGATCGCCTTTTTAACAGGAAAATCATGTAATAACTGAAATGGTAATTTTTACACGTATATTATAAAATAATTCAATTAATGAAAAATCTTATTTTATAAAAAAAATAATAGTGAATTAAAGACTACAACACTATGGTACTCTCCCGAAAGACATTAATTTATGTAATTTTAATGAAGAATAAACAAGAGGCAGATCAGTACACGGGGGTGTCAAGTGTTTACATATACAATAAGTTGTCGTGATTATCTAATTTACAAGAGAATTATATAAATACATAAAGACAATCGAGCGCGAAGCGCCAGTATTGCAATACAAATGCGCTCCTTTAGGCCGTTTGTGCCTTAAATGAGGTATTTTCACTTCAACCATCAGTTAACTTCACTCCATCGAAAGCTGAGGAGGAAAAAATGGACCAAACGCATGAAATAAAACTTTATTTCTGTAATATCCTTGTAATTAATAATAATTATTATAATTTTATTATTTCATTAAATATTAAATAAAAAATAAAAACTATTTTTCCAATACACGTATGCAGAAACAATTAGTTTTAATGAAGACATTAGCAAAAATGGACCGAAACCCATGCAATCCCCTCAGCATTTAACGAAGTGAAGTTAGCTGGTGGTTGAAGTGAAAATACCTAATTAACTGCCCAGGTGCGAATTGATCGTCGGTCCACGGTCGGGTCAACCGTCGGACGGTCGATCCAACTGTGTGCCCCATTGGTCGGGCCAAACAGCTAAATGATAACGGTCAACCGCCTTTGGCTTCTCCATGTCGGCTCGACATTTGGTCCCATATATGGGCTATCTATTGAGATGATGTCGACCCAACCTTCGACAACAATTAATTTTTTAAAACAATTTATACAATTGAAAAATTTAATTTAATCGAACAAACGGTTACTTGCACACATAATCGCACGCTTAAAGGATTTGAAAAATCGCACTCACCGAGGATTCGAACCCTACCTAACTAAGTGTATTTTACCGTGCATTCTAACCACTTCGCTATCGAACCACTTGAAGTTTGGTTACAAAAACTCTGTCAAATAGTTTGACGCTCCCGGTGTTCCTGAATAATAAAAAAATGGTTGAAATCGCCTAAGTTTCATAGAGAAACATTAGTTAAAGATGTTCCAATATTATATAATAAACAAACAAAGAAATTCATGAACAAATTATTTGTTCAAAGAATGTTTTCTACGACTTTCTACGAGTTTCTTTCTACGAAAATTTTTGTTAATAAGAAACTTTACGATAATTTTAGCAAAATTCATAATTTGTTGATTAAACTTAGGATTTTATAAAAACAAATTTAATAAACAAATGCATTATTCGGGGATTTTACGGCAGAAAAATTCGGGTTTTTTTCAACGCTAGTTCTTTAAATTAGAAACTCCATAGCAATTTAAGCAACATTCATAATTATTCGATAAATTCAATGATTTTTTAAAACAAATTTAATTTAAAAATGCACTAATCAGTTTTTCGTCGACATAAAAATTTATTTTTCGCTGTCAACTTTTTTAATTCTGAACTTCATGATAATTTAAAATGAATTTAAAAAAAAAGGATTATTCGGGCATCCGTCAAGGGCAATTTTTTTATGCCAGTCTTTTTAATTAGGAACTTAAAGATAATTTCATTAACAGTCACAATTAGTTGATGAATTCAATAATGTTCTAAATAAAGTATTTGACAACGAAAAAGTTGTCGAAAATGTTGGAAAAATCGAAAAATGCCTGATCAATGTATTTTTCTATTAAATTGAGTTATAATATTAACATTAATAATTTCACGAAAAAATTTCTTCATCATCACATTCTTGTGATGATGAAGCGCACCTAAGGCGCGCGGCTGTTGGTTCTCGGGCTTCGCGTTCGATGATATATTAATCTAGCGCTTCGCGCTCGATAATGTAGGTTTGACCGACCGTCGAGTGCATCATAGTGACTTGTACAAGCCAATGTTATGTCAACGGTCGGGCCATCTCTTGCCCAGAGTCGGTTCGACTGCACTTTGACGATATTCTTGTAACAATGAACCAGAGTTTATTCGACGGTCTGCTCATACTCGGGCCCAGGTTTGACCGACCGTCGGGTGCATCAAGGTGAGCTGTGGCAACCCGACTGCTGTATTCAGAGTCGAACCGACTACATTCTTGCCGTCGTACCGACCAATCTGCCAGGGTTTATCCGATGGTCGTCGGTACGACCATGGCAGCTTGAAAACATCTTAGTCGGCCCAACTCTGGTTACCGTAGATCGGTTACCAAAGCCGGCTTTGGGCCGATGGTCAACCTCAGGCATCCGACCGAATTTCGCAACTGGGTGATGGTTTTTTTAATTTAAAATAAAAACAAATTTAGCAACCTCTTCAAAATTAGAGGTTCAGAGCGTGTTGTAAATTTTTCAAGTATGATTCTGAACTACCGAGTGCAAAGCGCGAGATCTGACAAACGCGCATCCTAAACGCGCTCAAACTTCCGAGCGCGAATTAATTTTCCAAAAATCTACTTGCTAGGCGGGCATCTGCTCATCGCGCGCGACTCGTTTTGTTCAAAAGTTTGAACGTGCCTCTCGCCAGCGTCTGTTGAGTCCCGCGCTTCGCGCTGTATACTTTATTTAACTCGCAATATGCGTTCGGTCTTTGTACTTCCTCCACATTTGTTTCAGACCTATTAAAAATAAAGTTTAAGATCAACAACTGCAATTTAGTGATTTTGAGTTCTCTCTTGTTAAAGGTCCTTCAGCTTTAACCAATACATTTTCACTCGATTTTGTCCAGAGTGCGAATTTTTCCAAATTAAGTTTAACTCTATCACTGCTTATTCAGATATTGCTAAATAATGAATACATTTTATTTTTTATTTAAGTTTACTCTCAGCTATCATGAAAAAAGTATCATAGTATAAAAAGTACATTTTTAAAATTGATAATATGCATTTATATTTAAACAGATTATTTTCATTGTCTTGTTCTTGTAATAAAAAATTGCGCATCGCGTAAATAAACAATTTTAATAATAAACACTGTATGTCAACAATAATGTGTCGTTTTTCCAAAAACGTGATTTGTTTATTTTTAAGGTTATTTTTTACGATCTCATCGAAAAGATAGGCATTCTATCAAAAATGATTCATAGAAAATTTATAGATCTTTTTTGGGTGCACAATCTTGATTAATTTTATTTTTTGTATTCAAGCAAAAACTACGCATTTTATAAAAAACATAATTAATATTCAATTTGTAGTTCTTTTTTTACGAGAGCTAAGCTTTTGCCTTTAAATTTCTTATTATTAATTTCATTGTTTACGATTAAGACAAAAAACTAAGCATCCTATCGAAAAACGATTTTAAAAAAATGTATAGATGGTTTTTTTGGGTGTATAATTTTTTTCATTCACTTTTTTCGTTGCTTGTGTCGTTTTTCAAAAAAAAATTTTGTTTCTAATGTAATTTTCCACTATTACATAAAAAACTATGCATCCTATTAAAAATGATCCAGAACATATTTGTAGCTCTTTTTAAGTGAACAAATCTTGTCTATTAATTTTTTTCGTAGCCTTTGTCGCTTGTCAAATTTTTTAAAATTTTATTTAATTTTTAATATTATTTTTCACGAACAAAACAAAACCTACGCGTCTTATCGAAAAGTGAATAACAACAAATTTGTAGATCTTTTTTTAGTAGCATAATTTTCTTTAATTTTGTTTCATATCTTGCATAGTTTGACTGTAACATGAAATATTGTCTTTTTTATTGTCTTTTGTGCGATCAAAATTTAATTTGTTAATTTTTTCAAGGACATTCGAAAAGTTGTTATGCTCATTTAATACGGCTTTAAAAAGCAAAGTTCCTTTTCTAAAGCCTATTTTCATATCATGCATTGTTTGGCTTCAGAGTTCCATTTTCGATTGATCTTTTAAAATATGTAAATGCTATAACTCTGATAATTTTCTCTTCAGAAAGCAAATTCATAAGGATACATTATTTGGCCTCCCAAGTACTAAAAATATCCATAAAAAAGTTGTTTAAATTTGTAGAAAAAGGTCTTAAAATTTTTGAAAATGCTTTAACTTTTTAAATTTTTATCCAAAATGGCTGGTCAACGAACTCGTGTATTCTCTTTACACCCTCATGAAGTATGCTAAAGGAAAATCCAATCGGATAATTCCTTGAATTGATACCATGTTTAAAGTCTGCAAACGATGAGGACAACGACAACAATTTCAGAGAGACACCGACGTAAGAAATATTGTTTCTAATTTAAGAGTCCTCAAAAAGACGATTATCGTTAGAATCCGCGAAAGTAATTTTCCACATTAAACCAATATCTTCTTATTGATATAAAAATGTAAAAAAAAAAATAATACTGATTGTAAAGACAACCATGTGGTTGAAATTTTCGATCGTTATTGTATAATAAACATAAATATTTTCAAAAAGGTTTCTAGAATATGTTCGTAATTTCTTCAGTCATTAAACATGTTCTTTGAATGATTAGCTTATTCTAAATTAGCAAGACAATACTAAGTTGTGATCAGTCTGGCATATCTTAAGATAAAAGAGGTTTCGTCAGCTTTCCGAAAAATTCTTTTAGCGCATTCTTTCCTTTTCACACATTTCAAATTGATGTGTCCACTTAAGAAAAGGAGAAAAAAGCGTGTGAAAAGGTATAAACATCAAATAAGTGAAAGTTTTCACTTTTTTGAAAACTTTTACTCTTTCACTTTTATTGCTTATTAGGAGTGGCATTTCAGCTTGATTTTTCAGTATAGCCTTTTATCATTATCAGAATGATGCTGAGCTGACATAACAAAATTTATTCATTATTTTTAAGCAGATTGATGTTCATCACTGGGAGCTTTTCAATATCAATATTAGTAATCACGTACAGCTCTGATCTAAATACATTCTTTTTTACTAATTATCCTTTTTAACTACTTATAAAATATTTTAGTAAATAAAAAATTATAAAAATGTATTGGGCAGGCCTATACTAACTCCATAAAAATCAAATGACTAAATATTTGCAAAATTATTTTGAAATGCAGTCAATAAAAAAGCCGCATCAATAGCATAGCTACTCTTATTAAAGCGTCAGTCTGAATTCACTTGACCACTCTCACGCACAGGTCAAATAAAATTCCAAAAATGAATCTTCATTGGGAAATTCTTTTAATTTGAAATATTTATTCTCATTAAATATTTCATTAAATTTCACTTTATGGTTTTTGTTCAAACGGTAAAATAACAATATGTATTAGGGTAATGGACACAGTAACTGACCACCTTTCGCAATGATTTTTCACTTTAAAATGATCATACATGGTGCACACGCTGGGGCTTACCAAAAAGTATGCAACCCACCATACAAGGCCATAATAATAGCATTGGAGTGTAAGACGGGCTGCATTCTTTTGGTAAGCCCCAGCCTGTCCACCCTATATATTCAAAAAATAGACGCTTACAACTTATAGTAAATAGCGTGGTGTGTGTTTATATCAATCTTGTACTGTTTATTAATAATTTTATTTGTAAATATTCCTCAATTACTTGAGCCTACTGTGGACTGCATTCAGGCGACTTATCCTATTTCCAGTTAACGGTATTCTTCCCAATAACGCAAAACCATTGTACCCATTTCCCTATAAGTTTTAATTTGTACGCATAATTCGTATGCACCACGGCAGTAAAGTTGTTTTATGCTCAAGTTTAGTTTTACCTCCGAGCCGAAAGCGAGGACGTTAAATTCTGCATCCTCGTATAAAGGTCAACTTTACTGCCGTAGTGCATACGATAATTTTTCGGAAATAGGCAACATCGGGCGATGTTGTAAGTCCCAAATCTACTTCATAGTTTAACGTAATCTTAAAATGAAGTCTCATTATTTTCTCTAACTTTTTTCACTTCTCACTCACTTATTCCTCCTTGCTGTCACTTTGCGTGCCGCTAATTCTGCCTATTTCAGATAAATTATATTATAACGTTTAAACTTTTTGAACCTAAAAAATTAGAAAAGAAATTCCATTTGAAAGTAAAATGATTGAATACAAGAATCATGCTGGAGTGAAGTGGTATAATTATTGAAAAACGTGGAAATATCTGAAGACAAATGTGATTCAGTCGTTAATGTGCTTTAATTGTGACCTACCCCCCCCCCCCTCCGAGT
>NC_046658.1:63410865-63427325 GCF_010883055.1 Belonocnema kinseyi | reverse complement strand
TATCTAGTCGGGAGTAGTGCTGACTGAAAACAGATGATTTGGAGCGATTCGCGCGCCATCTGTTGGTCATTCTAAGGACTTATTGAACTACCCTCGTATATATTCAATCAACTTGTTTACGGATCTTTATTTGTATTATGGTATACTTGTTTGATAATGATATCGAAAATGTTGTTTGCTTTTAGGTATTTCTAACAGTTTAGGAGATCCTTCTCTAAAGTTACCATTTTTATTTTTTTGAAGACAATTTTTAAGGATTATACTCGTTCAGACCCACAAATTCTAAATTTTTTAATTAAAAATAACTAATTTGATAATAACAAATTTTGCATTCATCAATTTTAATCTCATTCGTGAGCAAAAACAGGTTCGTATTAAGGCAGGTTTATTTGAGACAAGTTAACGTCGTCTTAGCCAAGACAAGACTTGACTTGAGACAAGTAAACGCCGTTTTACCTGTCGTGGCCATAACAGTAAGACGAAGGCATGCCTTGACTCATTTTTGAGACGCGACCAGACATCGATGTCTTGGAGACGATCTCAAGACATAACCAAGTTGAACTCAAGACGAAGTATTTTTACTTGGACAGGCTGCCAAATAGAATCTTATGTCTCGCAAACATGAATTCCAATGCGAAGAAATGAAGCACTTTCAAAATTTTCTGATCGTTTCCTTTCCATAAATTTTTTTTCCTCTGATGATGTAATTTAGCGTTCTTAAAAATGCCTCTTAATGTTGATTAAGCTTTTAACAATTTAAAGAGACTATTTTTTGGTATTTTATACTTATGGAAGGCTTAACTTAAATAAAAAAATGTTAATCAGAAGTAGCCTGGCTTAGATGATAATATTCTAACTTTATTTTTTAATAACGGTAAACAAGTAATTCAGCACCTGTCTCTTTTTGAAATCTATAAAATAAGAATCGAATTTATTTGATTCAGATGGCGTTTATAAACATTCATTTTGCAATGAACTTCCATATTATGCATTTTTAGAACTAAATTTTTTGAATATTCCTCAATGATATGGAAAGAATATTATTGATCAAATTTGGAAATATTTCAGAGCTCACTTTTTTGAATTTTTGATACCCTTGAAAATTTAAATTTGTAGGATTTAAGAAAAAAAGTTCACCACTTTCTGAAATGCCTAATCGATCCTATTCCTGTTTTCAAGTCAAACCCTAAAATGAGGCCAAATGGAAGTTTCTTTTTTAACGAAAATCTGCCGCTCGTGTTAAAATTTCTAAAAAGCGTTTATTCAAAAGGTGTGGGTACATCTACAACTCTCACTTTCAAGCTAGGACTATAATTTCCGCCGTTCTCACGCCGAGTACGAGCTTCATCGCATACAAAAACATTATAATAGTGAAAGTTCATGTTTTCGTCTGAGATGTATGAATGAAAGTTTATGAGTTCAAACCAAATTACAATGTCTGAGTATAAATGGAGCAAGATGTGACTGCAACAAAGCACGTCCGAAAGTGATGGAAAAAACTGCGCCTGTTCGACTGAAATTGATGATGGGCTGCACTTACAAAGATACACCTTTTTCTGCTATTATCCCATCAAGTAAGGATCGAAAGTATTCTGGTACTTAAAACCCCGGGAGTAGATACTTCAATATAAAGACTATCAGGAAGTAGTTTTTTAATAGTTTAGCCGCATTTTCTCTGAAAAGATCCACTGCAAATATTTTAGTTTGTATATCGAAATTTTTCTTTATCTAATGTAGGTCCAAAAAGAAAGAAGCGGATTTGCCATTTTTTAACATAAATATTTTCTCAGAAAACTGCTACATCATTCTTGATGATTAGATAATCTGTTCAAAGTATGTAATTCTTTTTTAATTAATTCCAGACATCTCAAGTATGGTTAGGAAGATTAGGTGAGACAAAGTGGAACGTCACATTTTTATTGAAAAGTAAGTCGTGTCATTTATAGGCATCGTTTAGCAACTCGCTCACCGACATTTTTCACAGCCTCAATACCATATTAGTATCTTAAGAGCTTAAACTTTCTTTTTGCTCTTTAAGTGTTTAATTAAGGATTATTTAGAACTAATAAGCACAATTACGTATCATTTATCATTCGTTTAAGAAACATTTTTATTTCAATTTTAGAAGTATTCGTATAATCCCAAAAACCGAATCCAAAGACCCTAAGATGGATTGTCAACATTAATGGTACTCTGAATTATTTTATACAAATTTCAACGTCTTGATTGGTAGATCTTTAATGATCTACACGTGCATTCACCTCATTCATTTTTCAATGAAAGTGAAGGACACATTCTATCCCCACTTCTGAATGAACTTCGAACGCCATCCTTGATCCTGAAAACTTGCAGCGGACTTGCACAGCACTTTCACCGCGAAGTAAGAAAGAAGGTAAAAAGGCTGCAACACCTGCAAAAATTCGCTTATAAAAAGCTTTACAAAAGGCTAAAATATTTTACGACCTGAAAAAAAAGTTTGAATTTTGTTTTCAATATTAATAAAGAGTCCTTTCAAATTTAATTTACTTGTAAATTAATATTCACACTGAGTAGTGGAGATAGTTAACCAACTGTAAACAGTCTAATGACACGTACTCCGTGATTTATGACCAAAAACGCAAATAGAAGGAAAGTTGTCGAAATTATGTACAGTGTTTATTTATGCTACTCTCACATTCACATTCGTTCCATATCACCACAAGTGAAACTGAGTGCTATTACAAGTACAAGGAGAAAACGAAACATACTGATTAATATCATCCAGTTAGCCTAATACACATGGAAATGATCTAAGAAGACATTACTCCAGACACTATCTTACTATATCTAAGTACACTATTTTCGTTCACCTTTTCGTTAAAGCATTAGAGT
This sequence comes from Belonocnema kinseyi, assembly GCF_010883055.1. Classification (NCBI taxonomy): domain Eukaryota; kingdom Metazoa; phylum Arthropoda; class Insecta; order Hymenoptera; family Cynipidae; genus Belonocnema; species Belonocnema kinseyi. The sequence continues at coordinate 63,424,454 of NC_046658.1, read as the reverse complement.
AAAGAAGAGCAGTGCAAGCATTGCAAAAAATTATAGGTAACTAACAAAAAGACAGTGCTTTGTGTTTTCATTACTGTCGAGATGTGTTTTGTGCGTAACGCTTAAATACATTACATTACATCACATTACATTACATAACATCGCATTACATTAAATTACATTACATTACATTTAATTACATTACAATAAATTACATTACATTATATTATATTACATTACATTACATTAGGTACATAATCTGACCAAAAACTTCTATGAAGCAAGGAATTCTGACAATTGAAAATTTATTAGTGCAATAAAGTGATAAATTTTTAATTGGCGGAACTTTTTGCATCGTAGATTTTAGCAGTAAAATTTATCTTATTTTAATTAAATAAATATAAAAAGTACTCTTTTTAAAATGATAGAAATAATGACTACTTAATACAAAATTATGCGTATAATTCGTATTGATGTTGATATTGATATTATAAATCAAAATAAAACTATGTTTTTTCATTTTCCTAGATATTTAACTAGCGGAATATTGAAAATCTGTACAAATCGGTTTCATAGTTCAAACTTCTGAATGACTAAACTGCTGAAAATGAAATTTTTGTCATATAGCGTAAAATATCTCGAATAAATAAATTTATTTCAACTTTCTAAAAACAACATCTATTTAATGCATTAAAAATTAATAAAAGCACTTCTTTTATACTGCACTGTAGTTTTATTTAGTACCTGTATCTTCTTTTTAGACAGATCGTTTTAATAGTGCCAGCCTAGGTAAGCGAAACTACTGCAAAAGTCAAATTTCGGACATAAAAAGAATCCCTAGAATTAATTTATTAAAATTAATTTTATAAAAACAACACCGAAGTATCATGTAGTCCATTTGTCCTAAAAATTCCAGATGAATCTGTTCCAATTGTACGCTATAGGTCGACTGAACTGCTAAAAATAATACGATTTTTTTTAATCTGCTGTATCCAGTTTATAAAAGAAGAAATATGTGTACAAGCAAAAGTAATTTTTTGCGATTTTTTAGTGATTCTAAAAGTTTTGATAGAAATCAGTGAGGAATTGGCTAAGGTATCTAATATATGCATGATTACTAGAATTTTTTCGCGAAAAAATATTTACGTTTTTGTTTACTTGGTGACGATTCACTGCCATGAATGTTGATCACGAAAATTAACGAAAAAGATGTAGTGACATGAATCTTTTTTATTTTTTTAATGATAAAAATCAATTACATATTTTGTGGACATTAGCGACTACATAGAGGATATTTATTCATAAATAATTGATAAGGTAGTTTGAACTTAAATTGTCTTAATTTCTGAATAATAATAATAATAATAATAATAATAATAATAATAATCTATTTAATTATTCCAAATTTGATATTTCGAAATGTGTATATAATTGCAAATTAAAACTGCAAAAGGTTGAATATATTGATTAATTAAAATTAAATGATTTTTAATTAGGATTACTTGGATTTCCATTTATTTCAAGTTTGATGTAGCGCTCCTTAAGATATTTTTTAAAGAAAAGCTACAAGGTTTCCATCTATTCGTTCTTTTATTGAATATTAAGAATTGTGTTTCCGAGTAATTTCGTTTGATTTTTCTAGCTCAAGAAACTAAACTATGAGAAGCTCTTCATTATTGACGGGTTAACTGATGTTGTCTGAGAGGATGCATGCAGTAGTTTGCTATGGGTAATTTTACTTGTCTAAAAAAAATTGCACATAATGCATGTAAGAGAGATTGGCTGATAATTTTCACCTTGTGCGAATTCATCGTGAAGTTATGGAATAGGAACGATTACAGCTTGTTACCAGAAGGAAGCAAAAATTCGATTTATTTTAGAGTATAATTGAAGATTGATAAAAGATATTTTTCATTAGAAGAAGAAAGGTTTTTAAAGAAAGCATATTAGTTCATCTGGTCCTCGGCTTTTGTTGTTTAACGTATAAATTAGAGCTTAGAGTTATTTTCATGTCAGATCTTAATGCTTTATTGATGGCAGAAAATGTCTTGTGTTTCTTTTTCACCCTGTAACTTTCATGAAATCATAAAAGATTGTGGATGTGGATTTCTCAACTTGGTTACTAATGGTTGATAAAAATTCGATCAATGTGACTTTGTCACTCTGTATGTAAGCAATCTATTTCACATGCTTTTTCCACCAAGAAGGGATGTTCTGTTTTGACTGAAGTGTATTTTTGCTACTGCGACTTCGGCTGCTTCGTTGATCAGCGAAATAAAGATGGAAATGCTATCATCAGTTGTAAGGACAGTTTGTATAACATTGTTTTGAACTTAAATAACCTTAATTTATAGAATCTATACAAAAAGTGGCCAGTTGCCTTTTTAAGGGTTCCATCGTGGCTTCTTGGCTCATTGCGCTAAATGTACCGGGGACTATTTTGTAATGGTCCAATAAGAATTATTTTTCTTAAATCAAAAGAAGCCCTTTCTTTAACGTATATTTTTCTTTTATTTAACCAAAAATAGCTTTTAAATGAAAAAAAAAATTATTTAATGAAAAATTTGCGTTGGAACAAACAGCAATTTCTTTGAACCGTAAAAATTCCTTAGAATTAAATTAAATTTTTCTTAATTAAAGAAACTTTTCTTTGACGGAGGGCCAATAAATATTTTTCTTCGATTTAAAGAAATTTTCCTCGAATCAAAGAATCTTTTTTCTGAGTGGTTAGTGACTCATTTTTTAGAATATAGCGAATGTATTAATCGACAAAATTTTCCAGATCTTGCCTGTGAGAATCAATTCTCAAATTTCTTCATAGAGTATTATAAGCGTTGAAATCTCCTAAGAGAATAAGATATTTCATTAATTGATTATTTATGGCATCTGCTCCTATTTTCATTTCATTGAACTTGTACCTTCTGTGTTGATAAATATTGCAATAATTAGTCGATATAGCCGTAGATAACTAAATTGCGACCGCTTCTAAATTCGTTTCTTATAATGGAATTTTCTACAAATTAATTCAACTTTAAATACATGACTGAGAACCATTTGATTTTTAGTTAGATTGCTGTAACTGATGGTGTCACCAAACGAAATCTTATCAATTTTTTTTCGAAACAAAGGTTGCAGGATTATGCTCTTCTATGATAGTTTATACAGTGATTTGCACTGTACTTTGTACATTGAGCGTTCTTGTATTTTCAAACTTCTATTTTGCTAGATTTTCTAGATTCGTCACACGAATTAGCACGTTTTTAGATAGAAAAAAGTCACCGTTTTCGACTAACCAGGAAAATCTCAAGATCTAGAACGTTTGGGAAGTTCACGAAAAAAGTCAGTATGCATGATCCTACGACCAAGTAAGAGCTAATTCGGATACTCAGTGACACTCGGAAACATTGCCGAAAGATAAAGAGAAAAGTTTAAACCTGTTTAAGCAGTATTCCTCGTCGAATTGAAGCTGTATCATCTACTGCAGGTTGCTATACGAAATACTGATTATTAGGCCAAAGCTTAAAAATTACTTTTTTTAACATTAAAAATAACATACACGTTAATATTGAGACATTTTTTGTAAAATCTTTTGTTTCATGAAGTTCTTTTGTTTTCACTTTTGTTTCATGAAGTTCCAAACGTGCTAGATGGAATTCATATCTTGAGATTTTTCCGGTCAGTCGAGAACGGTGACTTTTTTCGACCTAAAAACGCGTTAATACGTCTGGCGATTCTGGCAAGAATAGCGACCTAGGAGTTTAAAAACACAAGAAAGCTGAAAGTACTTACAATAAATGACCAAAATAATGTGAAAATTGTAATTTTTTAGCTTTGACCTAGTAATACGGCAAGACACTGTAGTTCTTGAACATGGTGTCGATGCCCATGGTAATTCCATTAAAGAATATTTCTTAGCACAAACTAGTCACACATTTTCATCTGAAGAGTCAAAAATAGATTCAAAGTCCGCAATTTAATATCCAGGTTGTAGTTGTTTAAGTTTCTTGATTAGTCTAGTTCATACGATTTCGTGTTTTCTCTCAGAAAAAATCAGCATAAATAATTACCCCAGGTTTAAGATTAATCCGTGAAAATCTTCATTGTAGTCCATGTCTATTTATTTATAATTTTTTCGAAGCAAGTTAACTTGATCGATGGGTAAGGAGAGAAGTATCAGCGTGTAGAATGTCGTAAACCTTGTTGGATTAGGAGATTGGAACATTTAGATGAGTTTTGACTTAAATTTAAAATAAGAAATTCTAAGGAAGACAGTTGGATTATTAGGTTAGGTATATTGAATTTCGGTAGTACTCTCTGAGGCGAGAAAGATTAGATAAGCGGTGTCTTTATACCGAATGTATTTTGATCCGATAATCCCTTCACTTCTTCAGGTTAAATATACATTTTACAGTAGAAACTGAATACGTGGGAAATTTTCACTTTAGCAGTATCTGCTCTGCATAATTCAATTTTATAAGATACCCGAGTCTATATTTAGACCCTACTTTAAAGTTGCAGCACCTTATTAGAACCTACTTTGACCCTACTTAAACTTATAGCCCCTGCTAAAGTAAAAATTATTTTCTACTTAGGTTAATTGAACTCATTGGTCATCTTCATGACTAAATGCACACTTAATTAACAAAAATATTTTATTCAAGATTGAACCTAGTTGTCATTATTTTATTTATATATAAATCAATACTTCTTTGCAATGCTTAATCACAGAAAAATATTTTCGCTTAACTGAAAATGCTGAAAATTTCTATGAGAATGATGTTCATCCTGGAAAATTACTAAATATTGTCGATTAATAAGTAATTATAAACATTTTTATCAATAATTAATGAAAGTTTATGTATTAAACAGTCATGTAGGTGATTTAGAATCACAACAAATTATGAGAATAAAATATTTTCTATCGCTAACAACAAATATTATGTATGAAATAAAAAATTTGAAAAATATATTGAAATATATATTTAATAATTATAATTAAATTCACAGATTTTCATAACATTTTTATTACAGTATTACGGTTAATTTATTTGCAACATGATATTATGGGAAAAATAATTTTTTCCAAGGAACAGTACCACTTTTACAATAGTTTGGTCATTTTTGTTATTAAATCATAATAATTGAGAGTTTTTGAAACGTCTTTTAGAGGAATATTACTGTTTACGCGTCTAACACTTGATTTACAAGGAAACAGCATTTCTTTTTGTTAGAAGATTTCAACTGTTTTAATTTCTGCATCGTATTTATTGGAGAATAAGGACAGCCAAATGTATGAGAAATAAATGACTCATCTCGAATTTTGAGATGACGAGACAATTGGGTATAAAACCAGTACTGTTATTGTTAATATAAACTTATTTCCTGATGAATATTAGATTGAATCTTGAAATCAATATTTGTATTTTTTATTATAATTGGATAAATTATGATGCTGAATGACTTTTTAAAAAATATTTTATTAATAAAGAGATAAAAAGATATTTTTCTTGAAATCAGCAAGTTTCACATTGTATTCATTTGATTAATAAATAACACAGAATCAAATTTAAATATGTAGCCTCAAGTTCTTTTAAAGCGTGTAACGTAGAATACTTCTAAAAAAACAGAACCAATGTATATTGAACTCTTCAAAAATCGGTTCAAAAATGTAATTTTGGACCTAGAATTATTCGACAAGTGCTAATGATTTTTATCGAAGACATCCTAACGCGTTCCGTTAGCCGTTAGCTGAATCGGTCAGGACGATAGGCGTTTGGTAAATACTCTGTGCGTGCGTGCGATCTCGGGTTGGTTTCTTAGTACTTGCGGATTTTTTAAGTGCACTATGCTTTAGCGTCATAATAAAAAAATTATGTCAATAATATGTCTAAAAAGTAACTGCGAATATCCTTGATATTTATATCGTAGATTATTACTATATTTTTTCTGATAAATAACAAAACTTATTTTTATTCATCCATATTGTTATGAGATTATAGAGAACCTGATTTGGTGCCACAAGGCCCACACTAGTAGTTTGAGCTTCAAAAGAAGGTCTTTTTATCTTAAATACAGAGCCTACTTTGACGCTAAACGTGGAAAAGGGCCGATTTCGGACACTTTTAGCGTCAAAGTAAGGTCTAAATTACATTGAAATCGCTGGTTATTTAGAACAGCGTTTAGCCCCTACTAAGGTAGGAGTTACGGCTTCAAAGTAGGGTCTAAATTTTGACTCAGCTAGCTTGGTACCTTTGAATTTATTTTTCAATTATTTCGTGAAGGATTATTTGTGAAAATGGAAGATACCGATTCTCTGCTAATGGGCTTCCTAGGGAGCACATTGTCAAACGGTTATTCTCAACTAAGATGTTTTTATTGGATGATCTTATTTGATTTCGGGCAGGTAATTCAATTTGTTCAGTTTGCATTTTCTTTTCTAAAAAGGAAGCAAAAAATTCTACCATAAGAAAGTCTAATTTAACTTAATTTAAATCTTAATTCGACACCATTGTAGACTGCAATGAGTAAACCCTGTTTTTTAGAGAAACTGTCAGAGCTTAAGGATGCATAATGTAATATATTGTTTTAAATAGAACAAATAACTATATCACTCTTGAAGAAAAACATGAACACTTAATTTACTTGTATATTTTGTATTTTAATTTCTAGGATAGATCAATTTCGTTTTTATTGTTCACGTGAATTATTTTTATTATAAGTTTGCCAAGTATTTAAAGCTTCTTCGAATTATCCTGCTCTCTCTCTCTCTGTTACAGGCTTGACTCCGCTTCTAACTCCCTGGAGTAGCTTACGAGGCGGATACGGAATACGTTGGGCATGAATGAAAGAAAACTGGTATATGCATATCAGGTTCAAACATCCCGGATACGACCTTCAGTCGCGCCACTTGTGGTGGACGCGCATCCACTTTCTACTCTGACCCTGTGCAAACTTCTTGCTGATTACTGGCTTGCGTTTTCATTTCGTTTCCTTTGACTCTCCAAGCTAAACCGGAAGTAAAGCAGATCCTGCTCTACCGAGACGAGACAGGTCGCTCTTACATAATGATTTTATCCTTTCTTGTTATCGATTCGTCATAGGAAACTTGCTCAAGACGGTCCTTAAGGAATAATGAACTTGAAAAGTAAAACCAAAATTTCTCTGTTTTCTGCCATACAAAAAACTCGACGGACAGTAAATAATTAGGCAAATTTCACCTGAAAGCGAGAATATTAAATTTAAAGACATTTTTTTGACTTATACGAATTTGACTTATCATTTATTGTTCACTCGTAATGTGCTTAATTAACTTTAATTCATATGTGAACTTATTTAAAAATCATCATCCTGAGACGATTTTGAGTGAAATAATTGTATGAAAACAGAAAAATGATGATAAAAATATTATATTTTTAATTCATTCTGTAAGATGGACATACTAATGAATGTGAAGGAAGGGAATTGAAAATAGTTTTCAACAATCTCGCATTGGGATTCAAACCCGCGACACCGCATGTCACGGAGCCGTCAGAGAAGATAATATACAACTTTACTTCTCATCCTGATTAATGACGATAAGTGTCACTGCTTTTTAGAATCTAATTTTACGAGACGCGCCAGATGGTTGTTCGCGGCATTTAGCACATTAATTATTCACATGAACCTAATTACGCATTTCAAGAATTTTTATTTGAGGAAATCCTGAATGGTATACCTGCGGAGTAAACTTAATAATGAGTACAGGGTACTCTTACTTAAATTGCGTGGAAGTTTAGATTTTACAGCATTACCATCACGTTTGTGTTGGATTTTGATCAACTTGAATGCACTACTTTCTTACCCAATATAAATATAAATTTACTTTCTTACCCAATTGCACCATAAACATATCACTAAAAATATATATTTTTCCTAAGGATAGAAAGTTTCAAAAAAATTTTTTAAATTCAAAAGAAGACATACATACTTAATAGAAAGATCATAAAAGATAAAATGATTTTCATCCAGAGAAGATCTTTTCAATATTCAGTGGGCGTAAGTTGTAAGTTGTAAACCTGATAGCTAGGGAAGAGTCGCGTGAAAAATTCTACATGATTATTCGATCGATATCAAAGACCACACACAAATATTTCATGTGAGGCCGGTGACACGCGTTCTACCTGAAAAATGATGTCGAGAGTAGCCAGTGCCCGATTTGAAATTCAAATTTTCACCTAGGATCCTAATGAGTTTGGAATGTAACGGACCCTCTCTCGCAAACGTAGGATCGGCTATGGGTCCATAACTCGGCTACTGTGTCGGAATGTGCGATATTAATAGATGATCAGACGGGCCAAATAAAAAGAATTTGTAACTACTCACAATCTCTTTTGATAATTAAATAAAAATAATTATGATTGGTTACTAAATATCGAAACAGTAAATCACTGTTGTAGATGGATTTAATTCAGTATTTGTCTAATAAAATTTTATTGCATTCTCGAATCTTATTTTTATAATTTATAGTAAACTGAAAACGTATTTTCTATGATTAAATGATGATGTGAATAATTATTAAATGCGTTACATATTTTTATGTTGCCCTCTAGACTTTCCTTATGTAAGTCTAGAAAGTAGTCCAACTTTTATTTTCATTGTCGCAATTGGGCCAAATGAAAGTCAATGACTTTTTGTGAGGTTTTGTTTGCAGGAGATTTTTTTAAAATATATCATGAGTATGATTTATATATAGTTCATATAGATTTATTAATATGTTGTAAAATAATGAACTGAGAATATTCTTTTCAATCAGTTTTTTGGAGATTCGACGCAATTTTATAGAATAGCAAAGTATTACCAAGCGTGTTTCTAATGAGTCTAATTTTATAGAACTTATTTAAATAATATTAACATTATTCTATCCAAAAAAATTCACTGAATTGTTTTATGTGTCAAATATTAATTAATTACTCCGATTTGATATGGGTAAAGTTTTTTCAGTAAATTCGTGAATTTCTAAAAAGTTACTTGAAGCATTGCGCCCGCTTGAAGCGACAGTATTAGTAAAAATTGGTAAAGTATCTGCAGTATTGATAATCAGCATTACGATGTTTCGGTATAGTTTTTTTTTCAGAAAAACACGCTTTTTTGCACTTTCCTTTTGTAACGTAATTATCACTGATATCATCTTACTGATCTTCGCTTAAGTTATTGATTAAAAATGAATTTTTCACAACTTTTCTTTGATAAAATCTTTTCCACACGTCTAAAAATATTCAATGTTCTAAAACACGTTTGTCAAGATTTTACATTTTGTCTCTAAAATTAGTTTAAAAATGCAACATCTAAAGAAAGTACACTCATAAAATATTTCTCCAAATTTTTCAAACAGAAAAACACTGAAATCAATTTTAATTGAGGCAAAATGATTTTTACACATAAGTTATCATTATTTTAAAATGAAAACAATTGTTTCCAAATATATTAAATTATAATACAATACTTAATAACCGGTACAAAATAACACAGTAAATCCTGGGGTATTAAAATTGCTGCAGGTAATTTAAATTTTCCATTTTCTATCAAAATGGTCCAGTTTAGGGAATCAAAACAATGCCAAAAGTCCATATTTTTTAATGATCATACCAAAAATGAAAAAATCTTTAATATGTACTAAAACCTCTTGAAAATCTAATAAAATCTTTAAAGTCATAGGAGATCCTGTAAGTCTACATAAGTCTCGTAAAAGTATTACAAATTCATTGAAATACTTAAAAATGCCGTAAATAATCTTGAAATTTGTCGTAACTTTTAGAATTTCTTCAAAAATTGTGCAAACTTTAAAATGCTCTGAAATCATACGTTATTTTGGATAATCTGGTTGAGAAGTTTAAAAACATTTTTAAAGTCAAAGTGAAAAAATATTTAAATTAGCGAGCACATTAGAAAATAGTAGCATTGGTATCATTTTTTTCATAAAATTATAAAACTAGTTGTATCATTAAAAAAATCGTTAAAAAGTGTTAATTTATGGCGTGATTCTAAGGCCTAACGTTTACTTTTAACCGAAAAATAATTTTTATACCAATTCTGGATTATTTAAATCAAATGCGTACACGCCGAAAAACAATTCTGCTAAGAACAGGATTTTCGATTAAAATAGGGACAGCATAGATTTTCTGTTATGATTACCGAATTCCCTGTTCAGTTAAAAAAATTTGCAGTTATTTAATAAATTTATGAATATTTTCTGTAACATTTACAGACTTTTTGATTAGGTTTTACAATTTCAAGATGTTAATTTGACAAAAAATGTTCAGTAAATGTTACAGAAAAGTTAAGTAAATGTTACAGAAATATCCGTTTAAAAAATAAGTGAAAATTTTGTAAAGTCGGAAAAAAATTCGGTAATGTTTAAAGACAATATATTATGTCTCTATTTTAACTGAAAACCCTGTAACTTTAACAGAATTTGTTTCTGCATATCACTGTGCTGCAGATCACTTTGGTTCAAATTTGAGATAAAATTTCTGTGAATACATTAGAAAATATCTGCCCGCTTCGCAGGCACATTCTCATCGCGCGCTGCCCGCGTTGCTCGCAAGTTTGAGCACACCTGGGACGCAAAGACGTTGGTTTTCGCGTAGTTTCATTGACTCCTTTTATAAAACGCGCATTCTTTAAACAAAATGTTGTTATTAAATGTTTTATTGCAACTTTCTTCGTGTTGCCAAAAACTGAATTTGCTCATTTGGAATGCCCTTTTAAAGATTTAACCTTTATACATACGGTCTACTAAGCAGCCTTACCGTTTTTAACTTCGAAATTATGTCCCTAACCTCAGTGACCCAGACTTTTTCATATGAATTTTTTACCGCATCGTGTTCTACATCGCAGTTGTAGTGCCCAGTTGTGTTCCCCATCTTCTAATAATTGACTAAAACAGTCTTTCAAACAGCCGCTCAAAGCATCTAGGAAGGAGAGTCTAGTTACAACAGTCCCACGAAACTTTTTTTAATGAGGCGGGGGGGGGGGGGGGGGGGGGGGCGATTAGTTTCTACCGAGAGGCATAGATGGTTAGTGTTTTATGCTGAGCAGGAAAAATCGTTTTTTGTTGTTGTATTTATCGCTTTAATTATACCGGAGCTAAAAAAATGTATGTTTAAAAGGTTGATTGTTTTCGAAATTCTGTTTAAAATAAGCCCAGGGTGTAGCCAATCTGTCTACTTTTAAAGTAGATATTGCCAGAATCGTGTAAATTTCAATGTTTTCTTAAATTTTCAATAACATCCGAAATAGTAAACATTTTTCAATGTTTTTGGGCTCATTTTGAAGCTTTTTTTTTCACCGTATCACAACAGCTTACGAGTATGAAGCGTAAAAAATTTCTTTTTGAAGTGCAAGAACTTGAAGTTGTAATAAAAAAGTTGGATAAATTTGAAAACATCTTATCTGTAGGCAAATAAGAATAAAAGTTAAATAAATATATATTTTGGGGAAATTACATAGGAAATTCACGATCATATGTTTCATACATTTTACAAAAATACTTTTGTTACTAAAAATAATATTTCAATGTTTCCAACTTTTTTGTTACAAATTCCAGTTCGTGCTATTCGAAAAGAAATTTTTTATGGTTCATACTCGTAAGCTGTTGTGATACTAAAAAAAACCTTCAAAATGATCTAAAGAACATTGAAAAATGTTGACCATTTCGGAAGTTATTGAAAATTTAAAAAAACATAGAAATTTACACTATTTTGGCAATATCTACTTAAAAACTAGACAAATTGGCTTCACCCTGGGCTTATTTTAGACAGAATTTCGAAAACAATCAACCTTTTAAACAGACACTTTTTAGCTCCGGTATAACTAAAGCTATAAATACAACAACAAAAAAAACGATTTTTCTAAGTGAGTCCAAACTAATGCAGGGAAGTGTATATATACATTTTGGAAATAAAATATTAGATGATACCTGGAGGAGGGAAATATGTAGTAGACATTTGTAGTTTATAATTATTATATACATAAATCATGTTTACAAATAGTAGGACTTACACGGAGAGGCCTATATCAATATTTGATTCATTCTATACGTATAATTAAAATAAAATGTAAGAATTTAGGGATAATCTATATAAATAAACTACAATAAGAGATGATGGTATTTCTTTATGTATTACAGTTTAAATTCTCTAAATTAAAACTAATCCTCAATTTCAACTCGCATTAATAAAAATGTGAAGGAATGAAACATGCTCCTCTTCCAACTCAATAAAAACGTAATAAAACTCTCTTCCTATCTCGAAAAACTTTAAAAAACAAATTCCCTTACTTCTAGTTCTATAACAACCGTAGCAATAAAAAAAACTATTTTAAGTTAAGAAAAAATTGAAAATCAACACTTCCTCTCCTTCTACTCCATAAAAATAAATATTTTTTAGTTATCCTCTTCTAATTTAGAAAAAAACGAAAATAAAAAATTCTTTCTTCAGACACAATGAAAATCTTGGAAAGAATTGCCCCTTCCAATAAAACAAACTGTATCTATTCCAACTCAAGAAAAACTTTACAAATATAAAATGTACTGCCAATTTACCAAAAATTAGAATTTTCTATATTTTTTTAGTATCCTCTTCTAATTCAGACAAAAAAAAAACAAAATAAAAAATTCTTTTCTCAGACATAATAAAAATGTTGAAAATAAAAAATTGACCTCTTGCAATTAAAAAAAAAATCTCGTTTAAGTTAATAAAAACATTACAAATATAAAATTTACTGACAAATTAACTAAAATTAGAATTATATCACTTCAAGGTTGATAAAAATGTTTAAAATACAATACTTCAAATTTTTCCACGCATTAAAAATGTAAACCTAAAAAAGTTCCTCTTGCAATTGGAAAGAAATTAAATACCAAATTAATTCTAATGTTTTCAATCTTGATCGTTTCAAATTAATAATTTTCAATTGTTACTTGACGTTACAATAACAATTGTAACGTTAAAAACTTAAATGTTGCACTCTAAAATTTTTACCATTCAAGGATTTCTATTTCAAACCATTCAGTTTCAAATTGTTTACTTTTGAATATTTGATGTATAATTGCTCATTCAGACATTTTATTAATTAACCATTTTCGATCTAAATGGGTTAAAAATGTAATATTTTGAACTGAAACAATATTTGAATAGGATTTTAAATAAAATAAAATCTTTTAATGAATGAATATATTAATTTTAAGTTATTTTCGAATTTTGAGACAGCTGCTTTTTAGGATTCAAACATTTTTTGTAGGGATATTTATAGTATTCAAAAATACGAACAATTTATCCTAATGATGATTCAAAACTTCAAGCACTTGCAAAATACGGAAAAAGATGAGTAGATAAAACTGTGCATTTGAAAAAGATCTACAAATTTGTTATTTATCACTTTTTAATAGGGTGCGTAGATTTTATTTTAATCGTGAAAAACATAATAAAGAGTAAAAGAAAAAAATCCGCCTTCTGCGTGGGCAAATTCTCATCACAACTTGCGCCTTTTGATTTATTGTTTCTCTCGTGTGTGGGGTTTCAAAAAAATTATTTTTTATGCATAAAAAAATAGCAAATCAGAAACTACACTGT